>NW_023339762.1:10532502-10557542 GCF_004916995.1 Morone saxatilis | reverse complement strand
GGGGGGGGGGGGATGATGATGATGATGGTGAATGAAACCTCCTGCACGTCCAACGGGGATCGGATCAGTGTCACCCTATTGTCCCGTTGTGGCAAAGTGGGCGGATAGCAGTGTCTCTCCCTGCCCAATGGCAGGCACGACTCTCACGAGAGTGGAGAGAGGCACTTTTCTGCCATGCAAAATCCCTAAAACCATCATCATTCCGGCTCGGGAACCCACGGTACTGTGTAACAGCCTCCGCCGCTGAGAGATGACAGAGCCAATCTCAGCGCACACACGGCCCTGGGAGCTTGGAGCTGCGTAGAGCCACCGCGCCAAAGACAAGGAGACGCACAGCACCTCTTTTTTTGATCCTGTGCTAAAGGGACTTAAAAGCCGGGAATTAAGGAAGTTTTTCATCCTGCCCGCGTCGTCTCACTCAATCCGAACGTGGCCATTTGCTCAATGTCATCATGATCATCTTCTCGTCGCGCAGTGTACTGCTGTCAGTCTATTATCCACAGATCTTCCTGATCCTGACGAGTGGCAGCTACCTGTAAGTTTGAGCCAATTAACGGGGTCCTTAATTACCTTCAGAGAGTGCGCGCGCTCGTTCTCAGCGACACAAAGACGCACGGGTTTGCTTTTGGTCCCGTTTAACTTTCCTACCGGACAGCGGGCTTTATCTCCCTTTTCCTAATCATTAAACGCCGGCTCTGACATGAATCTCTTTAGTTCTCCGCGTCCACAGATTGGAGATTCATTTGAAGTTGTTTGTATTGTGCCATCCAACTGTAACGGCGCAGGGAGCAGACGTAGCAGAAGTTTAACTTGCGCAGTAAATGTTATTTAATCCTAGGATATTTTCACACACGTCCTAATGTTATACAAGCGAAATATCCCGTAGAGAATACTCATCAGTGGAAACATCGCCGGGGAAATGATCCATGTGGGAATAAACTAATTAGGCGAAAACCTGAACCACCTAATGTGCCGTCTGCTGGTGGATGAGCGTGTCTTGTGAGTAAGCAGTGATGGTTTGTGTCTGGCAGATATCTTTTTTGCAAGATCAGAAAAACAAAACGTTTTGGTAACTGCTACATGGATTCACTTTGGCCACAGAGTGGCAGAGATGTTCAAGACAATTGGATGCTGAGCGTCTTTTTTTCCCTGTGAGGAGAATTTAAGAGAATATGGTCCGTTTTTACGCATGCGAGCACCGTTAACCTGTAAGAGCGTGTGAAAGAGTATCTCTGTGCATTACCTCACCTCGGGTTAATTCTTAGTATTTTGATGTTTTCATTTGAGGACCCACATCTTACAATATCTGCCTGCAACATGCGAGTGATTGACAATATAATGCGATGCGGCTTTGAATTAAACGAGAATTACTCTGGCTTTCTTAAAGCTTCCAAAATAATTACTCACCCGTGCTCCCCGCTCCTTCCCCTGCTGCCCGGAGACCCCAAACCTGATGCTAAAATAGATGTGGTTTTTGGTTTGCTGTTAAAAGTGGGCTGCTAAGTATAGTGATGGCTTGCACATCAAATCTACATACCATTGTTTGTTTGGATTATTTAAGTATGTTTTCTGTTGAGCATTAACCACAAAATACAGAGGAGAACATTTACATATGAAATAAAAAATAATGCAGAGCCTCAAAACTACACTAACAACTGATGTTTTGGCATGTTAAACTGTAATATTTGTAGAACTGTGGGTGGTAAATGAGCTGTCAGCTAAAGGATCTGACCATGTAGAGCTTTTGGGCCATTGCACACCTCACACTCCAATATTGGGGAATTTCACACTTAATGTTCCAATGGCAATAATCTGACCGTTTTCACTCTGTTTTGTTAATATCACACTGGCCTTACCAGTGCGCGACTGCAGATATAGTTTAAAACAGATGTAAGTAGGATTTAGTTATGAATTAAACACTCAGTGCACGGTTCATCTTAAGCTTTTATTTGTGATCGAGAAGCAGAAGAGGGACAATCACATTTAGCACTAAAATAAAAGTTAATCTCCTGCTCTTGGAAAAAAGAAGAGCATTTATTTACTTGACTTAGGTAAGTTGTGTCTCTGTTTTTGTGAGTGCATTCCTCGGTAGAAGATGCGTGCCTGGGAGCTTAATAGTGTGTCAGTAAGGTTCAAGGTGTTCCATGTGATGGAGTAGGTGGCTGGGATCACGCTGTATGCCATGACGTAGACTATAGTTTCTCTTAAACCCAAACTACCCTGTGATGGTATCTGCTCACACTGGCACTGATTTGATGTTTTCAATTACATTTTATCAAAGAAATCAATCATTGTCAGCTCAAACTGTTTCTCGGACATTTAATGTTGGATGTTTAGCGTGACATGTTTTTCTTTCAACCACATTTTGTAACATAGACAGTAACCCATGTTTTGTCAAAAATAATCAACATTTTAAATGTTTTAAAGATCTGTTTCACGCCTACATTTATAGGTGAAGCTGTAGCTGTTAAATAATTTGTGCACAAACAGTTTATTGATCAAAATCTAACATATCACTCTAATGTGGCCTCTAAATTTCAGAGATGGTTCAAACGTGGCAAAAATTCATGCCACCTGCTTCTTAGAAATTAATAAAGAAAACCCTCTTCATCTCTATCACAGCTGTGTTAATATCCAATGTCATCCGTGATCAATCTGCACACTTTGCATCAGTTTATACATTAGATCATTACTCTAATACCTCATACATGATATCACACTCCACATTGTGTATAAATTTGCCATTTATTAATAGCGACTGCAGCATTGAAGCAGACAAATTCTGTGACATTTCCAAGTGTTGTTATAGTTTCTGGTGGTGTTCTATCTGGTGGTAGATCTGTGACCGTGGGTGAGCTGCCCCCAAGCTGCTGGCGTACACACACAGTATACGCTAAGCAAACAGAATGGCATTTGTGCACTCTGATGATTTCAGGGATTTACAAGCTTAGCTCTGGAATTCTCTGTTTGGTGTTGTCTGATGGTTTAGGTTGCCAGTGGTAGACTGTGATTTTGTGAATTAGCAGGTGAATGACATGAGAAAGAGCCAGGAGGGGAAGTCATTAGTTCTGTTTGTCACACTTGAAAACATCAGTGTGTTTTGCAAGAGGTGCACTGAAATATCGGAGATATAAAACACTGAAATATATTTTATTGCCTTTGGGTTTATATAAACAAACCAGTTCTGTTCACCCTTAACGTTCATTATGCAGGACAGTGAATTTCTCCAGTTGCACATTACTTTTCTTAATGAGCTTGACCTTTTGGTTTGTGTAGACTGCATCTCATTGTTGCCATGAACGACCACATATACAGCAGAGGGTCACAGAGGGTCAGAGGAGTTCAAGCCTGTTTAACGGCAGAGAGAGCAAAGAGGGTTCGAAAGCAGCAGCAGGCCTCAGTGTTTACTGCAGACACCGGCTGTCCTAACTTTTGTGGTAATTTTCAGAGCAGGGTTTGCTAAATCAACAGTATACACAATTTCCCTTTTATATACTGTAGCACGTTCCCCTGACTGCACTGAGAAGACCAGGATTGTGTGCAGTCCTCAGCCTGAAAACAGATACTCGCCTCGCTGCAGTTAGGATTTATTTGAACTGAAATTGAGATTTATGTTTTCTGCCTTTGTGGAGAAACTTAAACAACCAGCGTGAAGGGAATATGATTGTCCGAGTACGATTTCTAATCAACGATCATTATATTTGTTCTTCGTCAGGGATGTCCTACCAAGATCACTGTGAACTAGAATCCACAGAAATCATTGCGTCTGTTTCTCTTTCTTAGTGTCTTCGCCCTCTCATGCATTCTTCCTTTTCGCTCCTCTGATGCCGCTGTTGCTTTTTGCTGACACACAACTTGCCTTCGTTAGTTTGCCCCGTTTGTGGTGAAGCCTTTGGAGGTCGACGTCATACTTCAAAGCCGACGTTTGTCTCTACGCTCATTTATGGCTCCCTGCCCCTGACATGTTTGAAAAGTATGTATCTACATCGTTTCAAGGGCTATAAAACAGAGTCGTGGAGAAACTCAGCACTTTGTTTAGCTGTAATCTGTTTTGGTTTTTTCCGTGGTTGCAATTCCATCTTTAACATATGTTCTTATATTATCACATTGAGCGATAAGATATGATGAAGTCTCCCTAAACTGAGAAGAACGTTTATTATTTACTATACACTATACATTCACTATATTACTATTCACTACATATTTTCCATGTAAAGGAGTTATAGGATGTGGGTAAAGTAAAAGTAGTCTATAATGAAATTTATAGGCAGCACTTTACACTCTGAAAACTTTCAAACACATAATTACACAAATCATAAGGAATAATATTTTGTGTGACATTTGGTTAAAAAGTGAACCCTGCATCTACAAGACACGTAAGACAGCATGTGTATATACTGTATCTGCGTAACAGTGAAGTCTGGCAACTATTCATGCCACACGCAGTTACCTAACAATTAACACATAAACCACAACTCATTACTCAAACTCCCACCATCCAAACCAATGTGGAATGGCGTTGTCAGTAGTCAAATAAGCATCTTGTTTTCTGTCTCTGGGCTGTTTTAGCAAGTTTCCCTCTATGTTTTTTTATTATTTTAAGTTGGTTTAACTTTTCAGGTTTTTGATTGACCTCTAATCCATTAAATAGAAATACTTTGATGCAGTACAGCTTTCACTTCACTATGGAACGTGCATCAATCATTGGTTGAATTGAATCCTTTTCTGGACAGTCTCACTTAAGTGAGTCAGTCTGACCATCCTCTGGAAGTTCTAACTGAGTCTGTGTGTGTGTCTATGTGTGTCTGTGTGTGTCTGTGTGTGCAACCATGCATGCATGTATATGTGCGCACGTGTCTGTGTGTACACTAACGTGTGTGTACATGTGTTTCTCTTACTTTGGCAGGGCCCTATCCTCGGTGGTGGCTCTTGGTGCCAACATCATCTGCAACAAGATTCCCGGGCTGGCACCTCGCCAGCGGGCCATCTGCCAGAGCCGCCCGGACGCCATCATTGTTGTGGGCGAAGGCGCCCAGATGGGCATCAATGAGTGTCAATACCAGTTCCGTTATGGACGCTGGAACTGTTCGGCGCTGGGAGAAAGGACAGTCTTCGGTCAGGAGCTGCGAGTAGGTCAGTCTGGGTTCTATCACAGAAGGGGAAGGGCACAGTGTGCGCTTGTGTGTGGATTTGTGTATGTGTGCTCCTTTATGGCTGTCCTTGTGAGAACCTTTTAGAGGCTTACCTGTTGGAGTGAGGATATGTTTTGCACAGTAATGCCATTGCTGCCAGTAATCACTCCTTTAATGGTCAAGGTTCTTTTAGTGTCAAACCTTTATTTAGTTAGAACTAGGATTAAATATAGGTACAGATTTTTGTGTATGTTTAGTTTTGAGTTAATGATTTCTACCCTGCAGGACTCTCTGGGTAGAGCTTTGTTGAAACTCTAGGACAAAAAATGGGCCCCTGTTTCTGTGTGTGAATTAGATCGTGATCATTTAATTAAACATAGCTCAATTTAGGAACCGTGAACAAAAATAAAAACAGTTAAGATCTAAAAATCAGATTTTGACACAGAAATGGATGATGATACAGGATCGATCTTTATTGAAATTCAGTGTTGCAAATTCTCAGACAAATTTATCTAAAGTGGTTTACAGAATTGTTTATAAAACTGATTTGAATATGTCTTCAGTTTGGGCGAACTACTGCTTCACAATGCTGCACTGGAACAAATGGACACCAGAATATACCATGTTATATCATGTTTTTGTAACTTTGAAGCTGGATAAGGGCTATGTCAAGGTTAATGAGGTTAAGGTTTGGAGTGTTGTGAAAGGAATAAGGTAATTGCTTGAGAATATGAATGTTATTAGTGATAGATCTTTACTTTGTGTGTGTGTGTCTGTGCGTTGTTCACAGTGGATCATTAAATGAATAACTGAATAACACATTACAAAAAAGGGATTACAACTTCACACATCCCACATTCACACAACATGGAGTTGTGTGATGCTTTTTCTGCTGCCTGTGATCACTGATGGTAATGATAATGAAGTTGACAATGATACACTGACTTTCTTATTGAAGAGGGAACAGAAACAACATAATGTCTGTTTCGAGCCATCCTATTGTCTCAGTTTTAAGAAAACAGTACAAGAAGAGTATCAAAAATGTGGTACCAGCCCCGACCCTCTGAGCCCCATGAAATATGGCTCTTCATAAGCCAAACCCAAGCTGCACACATCACACAGTCAAAACTCAAACCAGGAACACACACTCCCTTTGACTCTCTATTGTATAACCATTTTGCATTGGCATTGCTCAAGAGGACTTCATATACTGCTGATTCCAGCCCATCTTAGTTGTCCTCTTTTCAATTGACAATGTTGTATTTCTCCAGCATGCTCTGGTTTCTGTTGATGTAGGTTCTGCAGTGAGCCTGTTGGTTAGCAGCATGCCGTCCATTGCTGGATATGCCAAAGTTATGGAAAAGCTACCGAAAGGCACTGGAGCCCTAATGGGGAAAACGTATGGTTGAAAAATGATATCACAAATGAGGAGACAACTAATGGTGTTATTGCAGAGAACGCTTGTCGAACCAAAATAGATGGACACATCTGTTGTTAATCGAGCCAAATTGGTTGTGTCCATGCCTGGCTGGCTCATGACTATGTGCACATACATGCAGAAACAGACAAACATTTACATTTACGATTCTTTTGTTTGAGAGACTTGGCATTCCAGTAACCTCTTCTGCATTGCTTTTTGTTTTACAGGGACTTTTATATATTTCCTTTCATTTAGAAGATGCTTTGTTGCCATTATGCTGCGGTTGGGCTGTGCATTTAATCCAGTGGCTCTGTTAACAATCACTCCTCTTAAGGAGTAGCTGAATTAGCTCCAGCTCCCTCTCCAAAAGCCTTTTTTCTTTGTTGTGAATGTGGCGCTTTCTTTTGTAATGGAACTCATGTTGTTTTCCTCAACACTCAACATCCCCTTTCTTCCTCATTTTGGTCTGTTCTTTTATTCCCTTTTGAAGGGCATAGAGATTTAGGAATAATATTAGGCACTTGTTCATCAGGCACATCTGCGTGTCTTCTCTGCATTTCTGTGCTGCTGTTTACCTAAAGCACTTCGTATATCTATCTGCCTCAAATGGGCACATGTAAGCAATGACAGATGCAAAGTTACATGTACATGCTAAATCAGGCCATTCAGCCGTAAGGGGGCTCTTCCACTTTTCATTGGCGACATCGGCAACATCTACATCCCATAATGGCGTCATCTGAATTTAATGCTCGCCTTTGCTCCTCTTGTTTAGTTTCCATTCTGCACAAATAAATGCTTCATGCACCCACGCTGAGCACATGACTGTTGGTGTCCAGTTCTGGTCAGAGAGCCATGACTGCTGGGCTGCCATGATTGTCCAATAATGATGGGACTTGGTGGCCTTCTCAATAAAGCCCAATGACGTCTTCTTTTAGGCTGATGTTGAACTAGATTTTGCTCAGGGTTCCCATGACAGATTTACAAAGATGTTTTTGATTTGAGTTTTTATTGGGGAAAAAAATATATTAAAAAAATATAATATATATATATATATATATATATATATATATATATCTGCATTTATTTTATTTTACATGATAATCACCCCAAATTTGCCACTTCTCCATATTTTAATCATATCAATCAATCATATATTCCACAGTACTATACACTGTACAGATTAATGTGAAATGTTTTAATGTTAATATAATAAATCAACTCAATGGCAGTTTTGGACTACAAATTGTATTGTTCTATGGACCTATCAGTGTGTCATTGGCACACTGTAATCACACTTATTAACTCTGTTTTTGATAGTTTGTAAAAACTGTGAGAAATGCCTCTGCACTAAGATTAGTCCCCTGTGACAGGGATGCAGGGGCACCGAGTTCTTCCTCCCTCCTTCAACTTAATAGATTTATTCCTCCATTTTTATGGGGGCAAAGGCAGGAAATATCGCATCGTTTGTGCCTCTTAACAGTGTTGGCATATTATGTGGACCCATGGCTGCACTGAGGCGCACATAAACAGCGGATTGTGCACTGGTTTGGTGATGGGGATGTGGGTTTATGGTTTTAGAAGGTAGCACTAGTCCTAACGAGGTTCAAGTTTTGTTTCAAATGTTTAAGCAAATATTTTACATTTTAATGAGTTCTCTGTATCAATGTGATAGTGATATTGAAACAGTAACACACACCCATTTACCCACGATATTATTGTGCAATAAATGTGTTATTGATAAACTGAGGTAACAAGCAAACCAAAAGTTCAGAGATGAACAGGGAACAATAAACTCACTCTGACTGGAACATTAGTTGCACAGAAAATAAAGTATTGAATTGGACTGAAATTAATTGAGAAATCTTTTCACCACTGGGCATTGCTTCATTCTATATTTGGAGGGACACCACATAGACACTGAAAAGTACCTCAAACCTCTATATCATCTAAAATCTCTTGATCAATGCTGCTATTGTGATTTATTTTGGTCGAGCTTGTTCGAGTTCATCTTGATTTTTTTTTTTTTTTGTATTACTACATTACTAGGTTATTATAATATTTAATTGATGTAGGACATATGAGCAGTCAGATGATTAAATAAATCACTAGTGTACTTATATTCATAATATATTCCACTTTATTGGAACAAGAAAGAGGGAAAGCACTTATATATAGTTCATTATAATCGTCTACATTGTCAACATGCAAGCACGCACAACCTTGGTAATACAGCAGGCCATTTGCAGTGGACAGTGTGTCTAATAATTTAAATACTTCTCACTTTCAAATAAGTGGTTAAACTGAAGACTTAAAACATGTGATCCTGTTGGACTTGCTGTCTTGTAATATTGACTTGCCAACATTGTCTTAGCAGTTAAGTTCATCAGAATAATTATAAGAACCAATTATTGCCCAAAGAATGGTATTAGCGTTTTGTTATTTTTTTCTTTATGTAATTGTCGTTTAACAGCGCTGACACTGGGCGGCATGTCCAGATGTTGTTTTACTACTGATTCTGACTGCCAGGTGATGTGTTCATGTTTCTCTCTGTGTCTGTGCTCAACACCTAAAAGAAACCTGTGGATATGAGAGATATGTTGCACTTCTGTCTTACAGACTTGCTGGACTATTAAAACTGCCAGCCTTGAGTCAGCCATGCCACCCACCATCACCCGCTTTTATTACCAGAAATGAAAGGTGAAGTGTGGCAGCCAGCTGACTTTTACATTGACCTACAGTCAATCAGGCTGTTCACTATAAGCAGTCTGGTTATGTGGAGAGTGCAGTGTCCCGTAATGTGCCCGTTTACTCATATTAACTACATATTTTTGTGTTAGTGTCACAGCCAGGGTATGGAGATTAAGTTTTGCCTTTGGAGGGTAAATCCTGTATGAAAAAGAACAATGGTTACGTATTGTGACCCTAGTTTTAATATACATCTAATGAGTGTCTTTGCAGCTTCACTATACATTTATAAGCACACAGACAACTGGTTACTGGGAGAAGTCAGGTTAGAACTGAACTGAACTTTGTGTGGATGAGGTAGTGGGTAGCTACTGCAGGTTGAATGAGCTCATCCTGCAGTAGTATGCAGATTTTATATGTGCAGTAACTTAACTGATGACTGTATTAGTTTACCATTAACTGGTGTTTAAGCCTTTTCCTCTCAGTATATATAGTGCTTTATTTTGTTAGCATGAAGACACGTGATTGTCAAAGCTTAATATTGTGGCTTTTCTCCCTAAACTTTAATCAAGCTGGATACAGGTGTGTGATTGGCTGCTGCATCTTAAGGCAGTGGGATCGAGCTCTCCACTGCTGTAGGTGGGCAGGCAGTCGGTTGGGATCTGACAGTGCTCGTTCAGTTTAGTAGTGTCCCACTAGGTCATCGTGGGAGACCACAGACACCACAGCTACTGCAAAACTCCACTGCCAGCGAGACACTGTGGAAAAGTGGGCGATTTAGCGTTTTCTCTCAACACCTTATTGTCAAACTGCCATCAGCTTGCACAAGACATGCGCAGTTGTGATAGTTTCCAGTGTTTGTTGCTCATGATTGAAGATGTAACCATGTTTTCTGACCATGTCTGTATGTATTATGGAATTCTTTAGCATGGCATATGAAATCATGGAATACACCCGTTCAAGAAAATGTTCCAATCCCTTCTCCGAATCTGCAAATTCCCACATCATCATAATCAAGTACAGGGGAAAAGCTATTCCCGTTCTGCTCCCATTTAAGTTTTTCATTCAAATCCCCCAAATTATGAACACTAAACCTTTCCCCCCGCTCTGTGATCCAGTCTTAGTTTTGGACTGGAGGGAGGAGATGTCGGCATTTTTTCAAGAACTAAAGATCAGCCGACCGCAAGTCTAATGCATTCTCTCTGTGCTGCCTGCTCTTGGAGGCAGTCTTTCTGTTCTGGAGCTGCTCCATGGTATTACATTTGCTTTCCAAGAGAGCACACATTAATAGTTGGGTTATTGAGCATTGCAGAGCTTGAGATATCTTCATTCAGCAGAGGTGATTCAGTTTCAAAGGCTGGTCATTTGATATTTATTTTGCTCTTCTACTGTCAACAGAAAAGTGTATTCAGTTCAGAAAATGGCTTCTGCTGGAACCTTCCCTGTTGCCTGACACTGCTGCTCAACACAAGACTTGATGGTAGATGGATTGATGGAAAAATGAAAGCATCCCCATTCTTGTTGCAGCTCGATCCTTCAACGGTTTCTCTGTTTTTCAAAGAGCGTTGGCTCACTTATTATGCTCTAACTGACAAATTGGAGAACAACACCATAAACTCCCAGTGAGATTTGAAACTGGCAATTTAAGTGTGTCTCTGTTTCCTCTGCAAAAGCAGATTTAGCAGTCCTCCCCTTGTGCCCTGCTCTGGTGTTGGCATGAGTTGGTACCTTCAGTCTGTAAAAATGTGGAATGAATTATCCCGTGCTAACAGAAAGCGGTGTTATTGAGTGGCTTGTTGCAGTCTATTAAGAAGTAATAATACAATTAGAGACAAATCCATCAGTGAGTCAGGGGGAAAGGAGGGGGTTTTAGGATAAGAATGGCAAACGTGGTCAATCCTCCAATCATAATACTTGGCCTGGTTTCCGGATGAATCATTCTATTTTAAATATTTCTGTCAAGACTGATCCCATGGCTGTGATTTGTTGATGCCGTTTTATTATGCATATTTAAGTGCGTTCACCCACGCGTGAAGTGCATTGAAAGCCTCATGTGGTTTCTGTTACACATTTCACATAATAAGTTGACTTGTTTTAGATCCAGCGAGTGATCTTTGCCCCGTACCTCAACTTTTACACACATAGTATCAAATGAACATGCTTTATTTTCCTGTTGCGTTTATTCTATTTGGAAACCGTGATGATTCAGATTTTGGTAATACATTCCACTGTTACTGGACATTCATACCTTTTTCTTCTTTAGTGATATGTTTTGACTTGACTAAAAAAGCCTCATCTTGTGTACCGTCGGACATTCCTTTGGTTAACCACCTGTAATCGAGATGCCCTTCACTTTAAAGACCTGCTTATGAACACCTTACAGCTCTGTTCAAATTGCAACGCACTTGATGTTGACGATTAGAGCTTGAAAATTGACACCTTTCAACGGCTACACTCAGCATCAAAGGCCAACACTGGCCCCCTTGTCATAAAATGGCCTGATCTGGTTACTCTCTGTTTGACTTTCCAGCCAGTTTGTCACCATCCTGATTCATACTTTTCATCTGAAAGAGGTTTCTTGTTGCGCCATCATACCTCTCTCTGTTTCTCGCTTTCTCTTCAGTTTAGTTTCTCTCTCTCTCTCTATCTCTATCTCCCTCTCTCTTTCTCTCATTTTCAATTTAATTTCAATAATTGGCTTCATTGGCATGGCGTTTTAAATCAAAGATGCTGCCAAAGCAAAAAGTCTACTTACACAGTGTCCTACAAAACAATCAAATAAATATTAATAATACATTGAAATAAGTCTTGCTTTGTGACACGCAGTATCATATTCTCCTGCCAGTTCTACTTTTGTGCTGTCGTTGGTCCTTTGGCAGCTTGGTGCTGTGGTCACTGAGTCTATATCTGATTAGGGTTTGTCTTTTTATAGAATTTTTTATTTTGGTTAAATACTTTGCTAATTGATATTCTCTGTCTAGTACATTATATCATTCTAGTTTTCCAGTGCTTGAAATATCTGTGTTTATTTTATTTTTATTTTACTTGTGAGTAGGGAATTATTTTCATAAGATCATTTTGGCATATGAATATAATTTCTTCATTCGGTTCATATGATCATGTATTCTTATCTGGGCTCTCTCTCTCACTTTCTCTCTCTCTTGTTTAGGCATTAAGTTGTTGCCCCAAGCTGTGCTTCGTGACTAGAAACTCTTAGGATGAGAATAGGGAAATGGGATGATAAAACTGGAGACAAACTGAATAGTTGCAAAACAAATGCTAGTATGGTCAAATGTAGAAGATTAGGCTGAAGGGAGTTTGGAGAATAGAGGGTGTGTTCTTGTCTGTATTTTCCCATCCTCCTTATAGTATCACCTCCCAGCCAGTCCCTCCCTCACTCCTCCCACTTTTACCCATCTCCCACTGGAAGCTCACAGTGTGGGGAAGGCAGCGAGCGATCCACCTGCCAGGACTGCAGGGCTGCTGCAGGGGCCAAATCAGTGTCTAGTCAGATAAAGGATGTTTAAGTCAGCAGGTTTATAGAAAACCACTTGTGTGAAAAGAACTCCCGGACAGGCATGCACTTGATTGGGGAGCCAGAAGCTGGAGATGCAGGACTTCGAGCAAAGTTTCCTCTCAGAGGAGGGCAAAGGTCACTACACACAGACAGAGCCAGACATAACTCAGTGCTGAGGTCGGTTTTTGTATCCCCAGTTAAAACAGTGGAGGAGGATAAGTGCAAACAGGATGTGGTTGATAGAAGTTTTGGGATTTTGGCTTTGTATTTTACATTCCATACCCTTTTAAAAAAGCAGAAATTTGTTGAAGATTGAAGGGTTTGGAGTTTAGATGCACTGTGTCAGACACAATAGATACACTGGATTTTGGTTTTTATGTCTTAAGCTATTATGAACAACAGAAAATCTGTGCATAGTATAATATTTTTTCAAATTTCTATAGTCAATATTACCCCACATTCTTGAATCAAGATTGTGATAGCTTTCGCTCTTTATCATTGTCGTATAATTATCTTCACTAATCCATTAGTGAAGACAATTCTTTGGCATTTCAGATCACTTTAACTAATGTTATAACAGAAGCACACACCAGTTTTCACAGGGAAATATCTACAAGTCACAGTGATTTAATACATAGAATCAGGGGGAATTTAAAAAGATTACAATTGTAGTCATAATTAATGATTATAATCCTCACATTTTATTTGTTGTTAAAAGCTTAAATCAGCCATTAATTTGCTTTCCCTCTCACATATCAAGCATTTCTCCTCTCATACGCTGCACTACAAGCTCCTGCTCTGAGGACAACAAAATACTTACATAAATGCATTGGCGGGGCTCCTTCCCCTTCTCGGAATCAGTTGATGGTCATTTGTGGTGAAATCATATCCCCGCAGAATGCAAGTACAACATCACAGTCCAACATAAGGCTAATAATGAACGGACAAGTAAATCTATTCAAATGACCATGTGGTTCCATTCGTGCTTTGTTTCCTCATTTTGACAAAGTAAAAGGAAATGCAAGCAGAAATATTAATTTTGACCAGCTGAACTTTTTCAGCAAACTCCTTTTAAATCCTGTGGTGATGCCGTCTTAAAAACAGACTTTCAAGTTCAATATCAACTACAGGATAAACATTCTTTCCTTGAAAGCAAATGAGTCAGTTGTACAGTGTAACTGTAGCCACCTACATTGTCAACCCAATGATTAGTCAAAATTTATTTATCTATAAACTCAACAGATTATTTTGCTTGTCATATTTTAAAGGCTATCATCATTATGGAGGGAAGTTTCACAGTTAAATTCTAGCTTGAGAAATCTACAGCGCTTCCCTGTTTGACATACAAGCTTAGTCAGTTGGCTATGAGTGTTATACCCAGGACTAGCTTAATAAAGACAGTCAAAAACCCATTCTTCAAAACCGGGGGATTTTCAGGAGCACACAATTGGATACTTTGACCCTGGTGAACTCTCCCAAATAACCATCAATCATCTCACTGCCGCCGAGGTTTTTCCCTTTTGTGGGATTAGTTTTTTGTTGGTTGTACACCCTACTGGCAAATTGTGCTTATTGACTCAGATATGTAATCATTCACTAAATCCTGTTGTCCCGTGTAGATTAAAAATATTTGTCATTATCATAAAAGGATGCTTTATCAACGCTGCAATCGCAAAAACATAACATATCTGTGATGCTTTGTAGTGCCGGGCTACCAGCAAAACTGCCGACTCACTCCCGGGCAGCCAAGTACTTGATACCATGCGGATAACAGCGTGGAAATGATGCGTGCATTGTGTTATGGTGGAACGGTGGTGGATAAAAGGCCTATTTTTCAGCCCATCATCATGTGGGTAGCCGTAATCCTCACTGCCCTCCTCTATATGAGTTCAGAGAAAACAGAGCAGTCGTATTATACAGTGTGTGTGTGTGTGTGTGCTGCGTCCCAGTGTGTAGGATCTTTCCCCTAACTTTATCAGATAGGAGAGTCTGATATTTTGTTGTTCGACAGAGCGTGGGCTGTGGTCATCATGGTTCGGTAAAGGTCATCTCTTACTCCTTTTCTCCCAATGTTTCAGCCTCACATCCTCTGCCCACAACATGTGTCTGTATCTAGGGTGGGGCCTCTCGTCCTACGCGACCAAACAACGCTATCATCGGCAGGCCCCTTTGCTTGTTCATTCATCAGCTCTGTCTCTGTCTCAGACTGTGTGGGTGTGTCGGGAGCTGGGGTCCCTCTCCCGTCCCTCACCCCTCTCTCTCTCTCTCCCTCTCTCTCTCTCTCTCCTGCCCACCCACCGTCTGTCTGCTGACGTGGCCCGGGGTTGTTCTGGGTCCTGGCCCTCGGGCCCCTGTGCGTGTGTATGTGTATGTCATTCGCCCCTCCCAACCAAGCGGTGATGTGTTATCGGTAGGATCTGCGTCTGTCTATGTCTGCCAATGCCGCTAGACGCAGGAGGAAACAGGATGCGAGAGGATCAACTGTAATCTCACAGTGTGCTTTGTTCCACACAATCCCAGGCCGATCACTGTATTCTCTACATGCAGGGCCGCCACTGGACATTTACATGTGCCAACAATCCCACCGCTACTGGCCCACTTAGGTGAGAGTGCAGAGAGAGGGAGAGTTAGTGGGTTTGAATCAAAGAGACATGGGTAGGAGGAAGAGGATGTTATAAGACCTGGAGCTTTATTTGAGGGTTTGATGAATATCAACGAATATGGAAATGTTAGGTCTGGAGGGTTCTTTTGTAATGAGAAAGGAAACATGTCATCAGTGGCATATTTGACTCACTGATTATAGTAATGATGATAATGATATCTTCAACAATATGGTGTGGGATTGATATGTATCTCAGTAAATATGTTTCCATTGAAGATGAAACAAAGTCAAATGGGATCAAAATTGAGGAAAATCCTCATCACTGTCCTCAAATGAACTTGATGATTACCATGCACAGCACATACAGGCCTACATTTCTAGATCTGAGCAGGTGAGGTCCTGATTCGGTCTCTATATTAGGATGAAAGGGTGGGAAGAAGGATTTGTGCCTGTTTTAGCAAGTCTCGGTATTCAGTCAAAAAGCTTTATCTCCACCTCAGGGAGATCAGGGAAGAAAAAGGATGCTTTTGAGATGTTTTCTGCCAGTCCAATTTTCTATGCCTGGGAGGCAGCTTACTTAGATTCTCAGCATTTAATACCAGCAACGTTAAATACCCTCATAATTGTTTTAGCTTTACTTCTCAAAGCCCTCCTTATTATATGAATCAAAGTCGGGACCCTACAGTAAGCGGCTGTGCCAAAGCGTGTCACTGCCCCAGCTCCATGATGTGAGTACACTGGGAATGTGGAGCCTAGTTCTGGTAAAACAATATTATTTTATTGTACAGGAACACGGCTGTGCTAATTCCTCAAGCTGCAAACCTCACGGACCACAACTTTGTCTATAATTTGCTGGGAGCATATGTTCATAGCAACGGTACATAAAGCGGAACGGAAAACAGTAGTAGAGAGTGCCTTAGTCAGTTCAGTGATTGGTATACAAAGCAAGGGGTTTTCCTCCAATTTTCTTCCCCCTCCATGGGGCCCTGGAGTCACAGTTCGAGTGCTGGTTCTGCATTGGTTAGAGCTTGTTTTTAGTATTTTGGGTGTCATAACTTTATTATATTGTTATGGAGAAAAAAAATAAGAGTGTGCATGAACTTATACTTACAATCAGTGCTAAAAATGCCTAAAGGCTTATCAGATTTCTATTTGACTTATTTATCTTGCTGTATAAAGCTTTGAATGGACAGTATGGACTTGGTTTAAAGAGCAGCATGGCAGAAAGAGTAGGGGCAATAAGTAGAAAAACCTAAAACAGGAGTTAGTTTGAAGTCAGTGCAGCTACATGCAGCTCCAGAAGGAGTAATCTTGACTTGGTTGTCTCCCTTTCCACCTTAAAAATATAGTTGGCTGAGAATTGAGTGTCCAGTAAGTTTGGTGAATTTTCAACTGCCAAGCCCTCTAGAATGAAAAAAAATGTTTCCTGTCCTGTTTGTAATATACTGTCAGTCAACATCACCACAAGTGTAAAGACTCCAGGCCACCAGCAGGTGACACTTTCCCCTTTGTTCACTGTAGTGCCATTTGTCCGTGACAGGATGTCCTTGTGCTTAATGGATGTGAAGCTCCAAAACTTCAGTGTATCGTTGTGTTGTTGAGATGTAATTTCTTATGCAATCCAATCCTCCTCTGTGTCCCCGGGGTGTGAGTGCATGAGGGGGCCTTTAAAAAGCTTTCCCCTTCACTGCTCCACCAACAGGCTTGTCTTGTGTAGAGAGAGGCCATTCAACTGCACTGCTGAGCTCTGCAAGTATATGTGTGTGTGTGTGTGTGTGCATGTTTTCCTCTTGCCTGGCAAGACCCCCACTAGTATTCCAGCCTAAACTCCTTCTCTCTAGCCCTTTTTATCTGCTGAATTTTCTCTCCTATCCTCCTTAATATATATTGTCCTCCTCACCTGTGCAGTAATGAAGTCGTATCTGTGCTGCAGTGCTGTTACATGTCTGTGTTGCATGCTTCAGTACAGATCACTCAGGCCACAGACCTTCTTATGTGCTTGGGCAAACTTAATTGTCAGAATCAAGTTTTGTGGCCAAGTATGCACAAACAAGGAAACTGAATCTGGTTCTCAGAAGCTTTCTCAGTGCCAGAAACTAAACATTAACGTACAGCTAACGAGATAAAAAAAGCTAACCAAGCGCAGCATATACAGTAGCTAGTTTATTCACAAGATTAAACAAGAAATGCAAAGAAGTATTAAGAAAATCAGATATTAGATGTAATATGGTGCTGTTTCTTGCCCATTTGGTGTCTCACCAGCTAGAAAATATTGTAGTTTAGATTTCAACCCCTTATTTTATGATGGCATGGGCACGCAACAGAATTGAACTCGGTTTTTGGACAGACCCTTTTCTGAGTCCCTTCAGTATATTTTCCCTTTCCTCTCTTGTCGACATAATAGCCTAACCATGGCCTTTGAGTGGTGAAGAAAGTGAGGCCTGTTGAGGTCAGCTGCAGTGTTACTACATCAGCTAGCCTATACTACACCAGCGCTGCCTGTATACTGTCGTTGGTTGTAAATCTCCTGTGCTGTGTCATGTGAAATTTGTCTAGCGGTGTGCCTGCCTCCGGCTCTAAACACAGATTGCCGTCTTAGCGGCGAGCCACTACATCCAGAGATTTCTTTTTGTGTCCCACTTTCAGCAGATGGTCAAAAGACATGACGGGCATTGCAGCAGGGGCTGGTGTCCAAAGTGGTGTGGTCAGCTAATGTGAAGGCCAAGGCATACTGAGTCGGTAGCTTTGCTACATCTTTGGTTTTATAGCAGGATATTTTATTTTGTTTATGAACTCTTGTATCTGTTCAAAGCAAAGCAAGACTGATCTTCTTCTTCCTTGCTTTCTTGGATTGTGTAGCAGACACTTGCCACTAAACTCCATTAGACATCTGGTTTAATATTCCCCCATTCTTCTCTCCTGGATGTTTCCAAGTTCATTGAGGTTTTTCTGGTCACTCCAATTTTCCACTGGCAGCTAGCGAGGCTATCCCAGGGTGGTTCCTCCTGGAGGGCTGTCAGGACTCTGGGGCCAGCCTCTGTTGGGCTTTCTGCTGCTGTTATGGGTGCTTTTTCTCCTCCGCATATCATCAACCGCACAGCTGTTCCAAGCTGAGGGCACAGGAGTAAAATTATGTTGCACTCACAACATGCAACACAAGACAACAGAGCATTGTTGTTAAAATGTAAAGTTTCCTGGTTGTGGTTACATTAGTATATTTATTTGTTCAGTGCACTTTGGGCACCAAAATGCATTTTGTATTCATATTAAGTTACTGAAGTAAGTCTTAAGTAATTTGATTTACTTAAATTCTAACCTAAAAATTAGTGTCACTACAGTCCAAGCACAACTCTGCATTTATATGAAGTGAATAACTTCGATTTTAGTTTTTATGTTTTTGATGAAAGAATCTTCAAACATGATATGATTTTATTTTGATTAAATAGGCAAGAAGGATATTTAATGCTTCATACACATGGATATTTATACTTAGCAGCAACTTTTTAAGTGCTAAAAATCTGATTTCCGATGTCTTCTTTGGTTCATTGCACAAAGAAAAAAAGAGGGTCTTGATCGCCACAGTTCCATGGCTTGTGTAATTGGTTTTCATTATGGTCAGGCAGAGCCTTGGCAGTGCCAGACCCAACAGGGGGTGACAACCAGTACAAGCCCCATCATCATCATTTTCCCCATGAGCAGCACAATTCAATGGGCCCAGAAATGGGCATGCATCTATGGCTCAGGGAACCACCCTTTCTCTGGAAACTGCCTTTATCCCGTTTTAAACATTACAGTGACGCTCTGTTTGTGCGTCTATTTGCAAATGTGTTTTTAACAGTGTATGTGTGTAGGGTGGATGGCAGCGTGAGTGTGTTGTGTATTTTTATTATGTGGCCGGTCACATTTGTGTGCAGATGTATGCGTGTGAATGCACATACATTACGCTTGTGCGCCTGCATCCGTGCATGTGTTTGAGGTGGGGGCAGCAGAATGTTACCACAAGCTGGTGGGGCACAGCTCTGCTGCTAACCAAAGAAGCAAGTGGTTGTGAGTCAGTCCCCACTGGGCAAACCTGTGGCCGTGGTATTAGCTCTGCAGCACCAGTGCCAAGATAGGAAATTAACAGTGGCTTTGAGTGAAAACGTCTCTGAGAGTTCAGAAGTAAATGCTCCTGGGACTAGAATAAGAAGTGTAAAAAGTCCCTCTGAAGAGGAAGAGGAAATTAAAGAAAAAACATCTGCAAATGGCTGCATATGAGCAGTTTAATTGGAAGTACTTAATGCAAATTACTTTTTAAATGCTGAAAAAAAGCTCCATAAAATGAAGCAATACACACAAAAAAAAACAACCAATCGATAAGAACATTTTACTATTCTGCTTTATGCAAAGCAGTCATGCCTAGGGTAGACTCCAGCTAACACTTGCAGCCATATGACCGCACTGTCTGGGCCCATTAAATAAGGTAAAATAAGCAAAGATTTTACATCTAGTAACTTAAAATTGTTAAAAGTTTATTTGGTCAGGCAAAATGACACAGACCATACTGTATTTTCTTCTCTCATGTCTGAAACGTGTTTTGTTTCCTCATAATTTCCACTTTATTGTTGTACTTTGCTGCTGCAGATGTAAACATTTCCTCCATTTGCTAATTTTAGGATATTATTCCTGTTTTTGGTGGACACGTCTGTAGGTATGTCTGCAGTATCTGATTTATTGTAGGTTCTGAATGTTTACTAAGTTCAATATATAACTATTTTACCGTAGCTCCCTTTTGCACTCAGAAAGTTTTGTATATTTGCTTTATATATACATATATATTTGCTTTGCTTTTAACTTTGAGCATGTTGCAAGCAAAATGTATAACAGAGAGCTCTATGATTTAATGGTTAACAAATGTTATTCACTAATTACTCATCAAACATGATTGGTTATTCTTTACTTACAAATAAATCAGTCTCTGAGGCATCTCTGACTACAGAGGATTTGAATTATCATTTCTCTTCACACCCAAATCATCAAGTCACAATGTCCAATACACTGGAGTTGCTGTTAAGATCTAAAGTAATACAATGAAGTTTGTTGCCAAACTGATCTGACAAACTTCTTGGCTTGTCTCTGAAAGCCATTGACAAAATGTTAAATAATCAAGGAGCTCTTGGCTTTGGCTTTTGTGCTGAAAAAAAAGTGCATTTTACCTAGAGAGATTCAAATAATTGCAACAAAGTACATTACACAACATACATCAAAAGACTTGCAAAACATTCCTCTCTGCTCTGTGGTTAGCCTTGTTTCAGCTGCTTGGGCCCTTCCAGATTACTGCCAGTTGAAAGGAGACCAGGGCTGTAATAGCCCACAGTCTGTTTTAGACCAGAGGAGGCATTTTAAGCAAGCCCTCTGTAGCCATTAGGAGAGTAGTAGAGAACTCTTGAGATATTTATTAAGAGAAAGGAATGGTATGGCATGATTGTTGTCATTGACCTTTTGGCTAAATGTGTACCATAGTCCTTTAGATCTCTTTTCCTCTTAAATCCATCACTGATATTCCAAAGAACTGTTATTTGACAACATGATTCCAGTCGATAAAAGATTAATCAAAAGCAATACTGATAACCAATGAGTCATTTAGGTGGCGTGGTGGTGCAGTGGTTAGCATTGTCGTTTCACAGCTACGGCTTCCTCCCACAGTCTAAAGAAATGCAGGTTAATTGGTGACTCTAAATTGCCCATATGTGTGAAAGTGAGTGTGAATGGTTTGTCTTTATGTGTCAGCTTTGTGATGAACTGGCAATCTTTCCAGGGTGTACCCCGCCTCTTGCCCAGTGTCAGCTGGGATTGGATCCAGCCCCCTGCGACCCTGCAAAGGATAAGCTATGGATAGCAAGTTATGGATAGGGATGGATTAATTATTTATGCCATTTATCAAGGAAACATATGACGGTTTCACCCTCTCAAATGTGAGGATTCATAGTTTTTCTCCATTTTACATTTAATACTTTTTGGACTTAATTTTAAGACATGTTAGGATATGGGGTTTTCTTAATAGCTTAACGATTAAGCAATTAATTGAGAAAGCAACCAACATATTAATCAACAATCAAAAAAAAAAAACATAAGTTGCATTGCACTTTTGTTTCCACAAAACTAAATTATTAAAACAAAAAATATTAAAGTAAGTAAGTCAAAAATATCTTCTTTTTCAGAACCCTGAAACTGTGTCTTATTTTTGCTTGATGACCGTGCATTTTGCATTTTGTCCAGTGGCATGAGGGCAAGCAGTCAGATAATTTTCTCCACACACTCACTCACTTACTCACTCACTCAATAAGGTGATTCTTCCATTTGAGGGCTCACATGGTCAGATGAAAGCACAGGTGTAACATACATTAGGTTTTAGATTTTCACACAGCAGTACATGAGTATAACATACAGCACAGGTAAAAATATCTCCTGATTAGGTTTAGCTGGCGATCTTGTCGTGTGCAGTCTTGGTATCATCTGGCTCTTCGGAGTGTCTCCTTTCTTGTCAGTGAGCAGTACGAGCTAGGCAGCGAGACCTGCAGACCCCAGCTGTTTGCAGTGTGGGCAGCAGTACAAGGTGCTCCTGTAGTGGAATTCAGCACTTTGGACAGCACCGTCCTAGACCAGCTCTCCCCACACTGGAATTCCAACACTGCACTCTCGCAGGCTGGGCCCAAGGACTTTGCGGTTGGAAATGTGACCACATTTCTACCAAGGTGCAGTAGGAAAGCTGTTTAGGAGAGGGAAGGAAAAATTGCTAACTTATCAAGACGATGTAGCAGACTGAGAGTTTCTGTGCTCTTTATCAAGGTCAAAATCTCCGCTGCGTGTGATAATGGGACTGGACTGGTGTGTTGAAGTGTGCTTTGCAGAAGATGACAGTGGTCTGCGTTAGGCCAGATAAGGACATATATTTTACAGTATTATCAAAGTGTGGCAAAATTCTCACTAAAACAACTTTTACAGCTGTTTTTAACTGATATAAAAGAGATATTGATTTTTGGGTTTAAGGTTCAGGAAACACGGTGCATTTTATTAAATATTGCTGTGAGCTGTTGTCCAATCCGTCAATCTCATCTGAAATGTTAATATGGACGTTTAAAGCTTTTGATTGATGCTAAACATGTACTGAGTACAGGATTTTGTATTTTCCTAGTAAAAGTGGAAGAAGTACAACTAATGTCTTATCTCATCCCAGTATTTCTTAACAAAGATCTCTTTTCCCTCTTTCAGGCAGTCGGGAAGCAGCGTTCACCTACGCCATCACAGCGGCAGGAGTGGCCCACGCTATCACAGCGGCGTGCAGCCAGGGAAACCTGAGCCAGTGCGGCTGCGACCGGGAGAAGCAGGGGTATTACAATCAGGAGGAAGGCTGGAAGTGGGGAGGCTGCTCGGCTGACATCAAGTACGGAATCGAGTTCTCTCGCCGCTTTGTGGATGCCCGCGAGATTAAAAAGACCCCACGCCGCCTGATGAACTTACATAACAATGAGGCAGGGAGAAAGGTAAAGAGGTTTTTTTTGTACTCTCAGTTGCTTTTTCCCAAAGTGATCCAGAGTGAAAAGCACAAGTATTTTTGAATAAATGGACGATATCACATAAGTAAGCAACTCATCCCATTTGTTAAGAAATAACAAAGCATAATTCTGATTTATTACAACTCAGATTTTTCAGTAATATTAACATTGTACTTACCAAGCCAAACTTATTCGGAAACTTAAACTGTCTGTTATAAACAGCCATCACAGTTTACAGACTGACATTTACTTGAACCTATTGTAGTTGCCCTAGATTTTTCTGTGCAATTAGATATTGTTACCAAGATTTTGGGTGCGCTCACTTTTGTTTTTGTTGTGGTTTTAGATAATCTGGCTAAACTGTTGAAGTTTGTTTACAACTTGGCAGATTGTTTTACTGCTGCTAAATGTGTCTTGACTCCTACATCTCTCCAATTACTTTTGTGAGTACAAAGTTATTATAAGTGATAGCCAAAATTATGGAAATCAAACTAGAGTCTAACCATTCCTGCCCGCACTCGCAAACATTCTGACAATTCACACCCACAAAAAAGAGATTTTGTGTCTTCTCTTGTCCCGCAGGTAGAAATATCTTATTTTACTGTCAGTAACAACTGAGAAACTTCTTCAAATGTCAGACTTGCCTTATTGTGATGTCTTTAATATTCCTTTAAAGTTAATTTGTCGACTGTGTTCGTCTTCATCCTTCTAGTGGGTACAAGCTAAATCTGGGACCCGCACTTTATTTTTTGACCGCCTGCTCCTGCCAGCATCAAAGTCAAAACCGCCCGCTCCCATGAGATTTGTGTTGGGTCCTGCGGGACCTGCAGGATCCCGATCCCAATGCAGTCATCTAAATCAGACCCAAGTTGTAATGGAGTGGTTATTATCGGTTATTAGGAAATAATCTTCCTCTAAAGAAACAAAACATTTATGACTCAATACTTGACAAACATGTGTTCCTGTATGGATGAATAGATGTGTGTGTTAATGTGTTTTTAACACAACAACAGTCCCAGATAAAGAGCTAAAAGTCACACGTGACAAAGGACTGTGATAGTTGTAGATTGATTGATCACCCAGTTTGCCTTCCAGCAACTGGTTTTGCTTCAGCCAATTATTGACATTTCTTTCCATTCTAAGAGGGTGTCTTTTATTTCTGAGAGAGTGTGTTGGCAAACTTCATTATGGACATGTTTGTTTGCTATTAGTCATCCCAGAAAAGTCATAGAGGAAAGAAAGAGAGAGAGAGAGTGAGAGGTAAATAAAAGAGATATGATGTTATGTTGACAAATGGATCTAATTAATAACTGGGGCTTTATCGTGTCCACTGGGAAAATGTGGCCTGGCCAAGCATTGCCAGATGGAGGACTGCCATTCCCTCTTTCCAGTTCCTTTCATGGAATTATGAAGTGTAAAGTCAGGAACAGGATATTATTGCAGTTCTCTGCACAATACCAAAACATGTCACTGCCATTTGACTGCGTCTATTCAGGGTGTGAAAGCAGGCCCACAATGCCGGTGTTAACACAGCAGACTGATAGGGTCTGTGCTGCATGCCAGGGTGCTGGCATGTTGGACTGTCAGTGTTGGAGTTGGCACTGTTGCTGTTCTCACTCCAGGGCTTGGAAACTCAGATTATAGGAGGATGTGCAAAAGTAAGATTTTCTTTTTTGCAGAGACAGTAGGAAGCGAAAATCTTTCTTAGACTTCAGGTCAGGGGACGGATTCTAATTGTTCAAGGTGCAGCCAAGAAGCTCACCGGTTCTAGTTCTTTACTAGCTTGCCATTATTGCTTACTGTTGAAACTGCTACAGTGCACATTATTGTTTTTCTTGCGTTCTTGGCAGTTTGACAGATTCTGGTGTATTACTACCACCCACTGGACTGGAGTGCGGACCAGGATTTGCATGTGGCCTATATGTCCAGAAACACGGCCAGTAGTATGATTGGGAAAGAGCAGACACCAGTGGGTTTTTTGATGTTCCGATACCATTTTTTCCCTCCCGATACCGATTCCGATACTTGTGCTGTGGGTATCGGCCGATACCGAGTACCGATCCGATACCAGTATGTTATAAAAAAAAAATATCATACTACGCCTGCATGACTGTGATATGATTATCATTGTGGTAAGGCCTGGCTCAGG
>NW_023339762.1:10479990-10532402 GCF_004916995.1 Morone saxatilis | reverse complement strand
GACTCCAGTACTCGCCGATACCGAAATAAATAAAATTGCCCACTGGAAGACGCCATACAGCCGCTGTAGCAATCTAGAACATTTACAAAAAATCATATCTAATGCAATAACTTTCCTCAGTTCATAAACACCTCTTATACGGAGACCATGTTCATCATGTTGTTTTATTTATTAGTTTGTATTGTGATTTACTATGATGTGTTTTAACCAACTTATGAGGCAAATGGCAAAAAAAAAAAAAACAAAGGCAAATTTTCACATTTGTTGACAATAAAGATTATTATTACTATTAATCAGAACACAATGTTGTTTTTATTCAGAAGATTAGCTTCCCTTTTCTGCTGGGCTTCCTTTATTGTAAACAATAGTTAACGCCTATGTTTTATAGATCTTGTTTGTTACCCCTGCCGAATGCAGGTGAGGTCAGTTTGTTGTTATATCATGTGCCAGCATGTGCCATAAAAGTTTGTTTAAAAAAATAGTCTCTAAGCACAAATATATTTAAGATAAATTAGCTGATAAAAATGATCCTGATTCTAATAAGGGAGGATGTGGGGTCTCCAGTGGGATCCAGCTGGGATTATTTTCTAATGACTGATAAGAAGCATCATTGAAACAGAAAACTATAATTACAATAGATTCCGTGACTAAACCGAATGTAAAACAACACCCAGTGAATCACTAGATCTCTTTCTTCTTGCGTCCGGGCTATGTGTTCGACAAGTGATCTTTTGATGGGAATCTGGTCATATTGGACTAATTAGTAACAGATCTGAGGCTTTGATGGACACAGTTTAAGTAAATGTTTCCATGCAACTGTCAGACTCCTTATGCCAGGCATTCCTTGTGGTTTTTGTGCTATACATTTTTGGAAATCCTCACACTGAATCAACATCCGAGGCGAGATTGATTGCTGACCCTGTCTTTTTTGAAGTCGGGGTGCTCGTGTTTTTTCAATCAAATGCCTTAAAATCCGGAAACTCAAATACGTAACAGACAGAGATATTGAACAACTCTCGTGTACATTTCGTAAGTGTCTGATAGAATTGATGCTGAGGTGCCAGGAAAAAAGCTGCACTGGAAAATTGCCCTGCCAACCAAACTTACATCTTATACAACAACGACACATGCTTCGTTCAAGTCAGGGCTATTACAGATGTGTTAATGTGACCCATTCAGACTCCAGCCCTTCTTTCCACAGTTTCTTTGCCTTTCAGAACAGTTCAGCCGAAAATGAAGAGGGCACAGTTTTTATTTTGAGGTTTTTCAGTTTCTTAGTCCCATGGGGCAAATGATTGACACTTAAATACTGACGACAGTGCAAAATATTTCCCATATGCCCGAGGATTAGGCAGCAAAGAGAAGACATTCTGCCCTGTGCACCATATGTTGGAGATAAACGCAAAGAGAAATTAAGTCCAAGTCTGAGTATGGGCATGACTAAAAAATATTTTACGTTATTGCATTTAAAATGACTCTTTGACTAAAAGCATCTGAATCTATAACTGTAATCCACTTTCAAGCATGTGGCAACATTATTTTCTTCTATTTACACAACATTGTTTAAGCAGTCAAATAAACCTCAAGTTTCTTGTTCAGCTGTAAACAATTAATTGAGTTTGTCTTTGTTTTGTACTGCATGTGCAACACATTTAATGACACAATATTCTGGATTCAAATTATCCAAGGTGATTGATAGCTGTATGAGATCCATGTTTTTAATTCCCTCTGTCATTGATGTGGTTTAGGGAAGGTAGACAAAATTACAGGATGGAATATTACCAGTAAGTGCAATTTATTCCCTCCTTCGGGACATGAAACTACATGTCATCCATGACTCAAAATGCTGATATGCTTGGATTTGTCTACTTCACAGAGATCTGTCACTCTGTACTCAAGTCAGACTGGCAATATGAATTTACAGTATGAGCCAACAGCACAATCACCACTTACTAAGACAGATATAAAATGCCCTATTGGCGTCAGATTATACAAAAATAATCAAGTAAACATCTTCAATTATCAACGTCTGGTTGCTCTCTATTCTGCATTTGTTTCCACTTACAGAGTGGTACACCACAAAACTAAAGGTAAAACTTGCTTGTTCGTGAATGTTTAGTGTCCTCTTCACTTAAACTATGTAACATTGTTTCTTAATTTACTTACACATGTTCAAATGAAATTTATCTCCATTGTATCTAGGGCTGCACAGTTAATTGCAATATTATTGAAATCCCAATATCTGCCAAAATAATCGCAGTATGGTGTTTTTACCATATTATTCAGCCCAAATAAACAAATAAAACCAAAACTGTGAATGGCTTGATACCACTAGAGGTTATTGAGAAAGTATTCTTTATGAGGAGAACAGATCTTTTTAGGAGTCTAATTTAATGTCTATATTTGGTGCAGTTCTACAACTGTTTTGTTTTCTCTATTACTCTCCAGGTACTAGAAGAAAGGATGAAGCTAGAGTGCAAGTGCCACGGCGTCTCGGGCTCCTGCACCACCAAGACCTGTTGGACTACACTTCCCAAGTTCCGAGAGATTGGCTACGTACTCAAGGACAAGTATAACGAAGCTGTGCACGTGGAGGTGGTCCGGGCTAGCCGACTCCGCCAGCCCACCCACCTCAAGGTGAAGCAAACTCAGGGCTACCGTAAGCCCATGGAGACAGACCTCGTCTACATCGAGAGGTCACCCAACTACTGCGAGGAGGACGCAGCCACGGGGAGCGTGGGCACCCAGGGACGCCTGTGCAACCGCACCTCGCCACATACAGACGGCTGCGACCTTATGTGCTGTGGGCGGGGCTACAATACACACCAGTACACCAAAGTTTGGCAGTGCAATTGTAAGTTCCAATGGTGCTGCTTCGTCAAGTGCAACACGTGCAGTGAGAGGACGGAGGTGTTTACCTGCAAATAAGGACGCAAGGAGGCGCCAAGGACTAGCTGAATGAGGAAGACTCGAGCGAGCAAGATGAAAGTGTGACCTGGACCAGTGAAAGATTTTGAAATAAAGGAATGGAATTTACACTATCAGCTCTTCATGGCATCGTTTTGCACAGCAGAATCTATCTAATTTCTTTTCAGAAAGTAAATGCTAAATATCAGTAGGTAATACCCCAGACTGTACTGTCACATAGAGATTGTGCTCATATACTGATGTATCCACAGTAAAGTTGTGACTACAGGTAATGAATGAGGTCCTTGTTGGGAACTGTGCTTTGCACTCTGGGATTTGTAATCGTTAAATTCACAAGAGACTCGTGCATGGAGAGGAAACACAGTAACCTGGGAGTTGATCAAAATGACAGCAGCTGATGAGGTTGTGACTGGGAGAGATTTATCAAGTCTTTGATTGAAAACTTTTAAGGGTTTTGTTATATTTTCACTAAAGGGGAACAAAAGTGAATCTTGACATGCATGACCCTGCAAATTGGCTGGGGCTTATGTTGGAGGTTTGTAGAAATGAAGAACATTTTGTAAGTATTGTGCGTCGGGGTGCGCCAAAATCTGAGTGGAGAACTCTGTTAAACCCTCTGCTGCCAACTGGAATATGGTGGAGTATGTTAGTTTTCCAGTCACACTGGAACTGTCTGTTCTGAACACTGAAAATAAATTGTTTATTTATGTTATAGTATCTTAAAACAAAGCACTAACGGGTAGAGATGTCTTTTTTGTACTAAGTGTAAAGAAAAATACTTTTTAGAAACTGACTGAAGATGTGTGTCTATTAGAAAATGACCCCCCAATCCCTAAACCACCTGAACTTTTCTTAAAAAGAAAAAAAGGTTTCATTTCTACTGGTGTGTTGACAACAAAAAAAAAACATCATTACAGTGTGTTTCACATTCAAACACCTTGGTTCCATTTCACTCTAGTATAGTTTGTTTGCAGTCCTTTTCCCTGAGCAGTAACATCTATTTGGATGCTTTTACCATTTCAGTTTATGGACAGTAGCAAGAATAATCATTTAACTGCAGAGATCCTTCCTCAATTAATTAAACATGAAACTGATATATTGCTGGATGTGTTGTCGAGTGCTGCACTGATATTTTCTATTCAGATACCACTCATGAGAACTAAATAAACTCCCATTTGACTCAGTTTGGCAGTTCATTGCTAAAATATCAATTGAAGTTGAACCTGCAGTCTGTCTTAAGAGAGACACTAAAATTATTATTTTCAAAATATTTGTTAAGCTGTGATCAGTGGAGTGATGATTAGTTACAACTACACACCCATGCATAGCAGAGGTAACAAAACCTATAAAAGAGATTATTATTTAGTCTGTTATGGCGATCAAGAGTTTATAGTTCAAAGAATATTTTTTTTCACAGAACACAAGGCTAACATGAGTTAGTCATCAGACACAACGTCTGATGACTAACTCTTGTTTGTTCTCATTAGGGCTATAGGGGAAATTTGCTCCTAATTTGCTCTGTTCTGCCACAACATTAAAGTTCTCCTATTTAAGGAGTATTTCTGTCAGCTATAATAAACTTGTACTCACCAAAGTAATTTCTGAAATCTGGGAAGAAAGTGATACAATAAACTCGGACAGGGCAAAACTAAATAATTCAAATGATGAAAACAGTCTGTCAACTGTGATGGACAAGTCTGTGATGAACAGACAGTTTGGGCAAAAATATTATTGTTCACCTTTTATAACTTCAGCTAACCTCCTTTTAGCTTTGTCTCAGCATTCCCATATCATTTCTATAAACGTGGTAAGAATAATTGTATCATAATTGATAGGAATGATGGCCAAAACTATAAAAATGAGTTGCTGTAACAGTTTCTTGACAAACAACAATATCTCTGTGCAGCACCTCCACTGGTTGCTGGTGATAAGTCAGTGCTCCCTGATGTTGTTCTGTAATAAATTATTATGTTACAGCATAACTGCCCGACAACCATATATTACCCTTTATATATTTATGTTTATTTCTGTGATTTGACAGATAGAAATACATTGTGTTTGTTAAGCTTTAGGGATGTTGGTTGGTGTATTTCTGAACTTTGGAGAGAGTCATGGTAGCTGTTTCACTCTGCTAAGCTAAGCTAATTGCCTCCTCCAAATTTGATGCCCAAACATGAGAGCGGTATTTTCTCATCAAACTGTCAGCAAGAAAGTAATTAAGAAAATTTCAGATTTATTCATTGAATTCATAAATCATAAATCGTAGTCTAACACTTTGCTTTGGGCTGAGAATGTGCAGTGCTTTGTTGCACTTTATGTTATAACCACTTTTTGTTGACATATTCATGTTCTTGTTGTCTATTCAGCTTTAATACCATATTTTTCAAGGTCATGTGAGTTTACAGACTATATAGGCCAGTTTATATTTTGGTTTACATATTAATTAATAGGTTTAGAATGTATTATAACTTTTGCACATTAATAATACCCATAGATTTTAGAGATTTAGAGACTGAGGTAGCCTAGTCTTGCACTTTGCATAATTAATCGAAGTATGTGCATCAGTCTTATTTTATTTCAGTAGAGGTGCTACTCAGATGGATCAAATACAGTTTTCATGTTAATAGATTTGCATATTTACTGAGTTAAAGTAACTTATTAATATAACATATCTAGCATACAGCTTCATTCTGACATTTATATTATCTTCTGAAATAGATTAAAATTTCATTTGACAAGGATGCAAATACATTTCCACACATAAAAAGCTGATGTGTCTTTAATTTAATAATGATCTGTATTATGAAACATACAGCCTATTCTTGAACCCTGAGTAAGGAATCTGCATTCTTCATTTTATTGCTCAATGCATGTTGGTACAAGAATGTTCCTGTTCAGTGTTCAGTTGCCCATATTGAATGTTCCAACAAATATCCAAAGCTATTATTTTCATAAATTCCCTCCCTTTGAAGAAAACACACACATTAAATCTCATTGTGTGTGTCCAGATTTGATGCCAAACTTTATATAGAAGTCTTTTATTCAAACATTCCAACTACGCTTAATATAGTAACTGGCAAATGCATTAGGAAGCATAAATCATTAAAAATCAAAAATAAATAAATCAAGCAGTGTGCTGACTTTGACGTTATTTTGTACACAGCACATTTTCGTCGTATGCTGTGGTCTTCTGTCTTGATTGTGGCACGCACGGAACATAAGTTAATTATCTCTCCCAGCATGGAAAGGAGCCTCTTCTCCATGTCTGTGTCAAGCAGAAATGTGATCAGAAACACAGAAAGAGAGGGAAAAAAGCACAAAGTTACAAGGATTATGGAAAAAAGTTTTTCCGTTAAAAATGAAAAAAGCAATGCCCCCCACAAAATAAATCCCTAGTAACCATGCAAAATGTGATTCATCAAGTTGGAATTGGTTATTGTGTAAGAATGAAAAGCACTCATGCTGTTTTTTCAGGGTAATTGGGACTGTCTTACTTGGGTGGTCACAGCCACCTGTGACACCCTGAGTAACTATTTAACTCATCACTTTGCATGTTTATTTTTTGTTTTGATTGGAACAGCAGATGATATTAGAAGTGTATTCTCCATGACACTCAGGATAAACTGAATGAGGATTTAGGATGACAGAATAACTGAACACTCGAGCCTTTCCTCACGCTTTCTGTGTTGGCAGAGCCGTTTGGAGTCATTAAATGGGAAGAGGACCTTCATGCAAATGACCTGATGTGAATAGGAAGTGGCTCAGTGTGCCTCTTGTTTTTAGACACACAAACAAGAGTGTAGTTCTTTTGTGAGGGTGTTTTTGAGATGGATGGGATGGCTTGATGAAACAAGGAGGTGCATGTGTAGCCGGAAACTGCATGTGAAAAGAATGGTTATTTAGGAGGGGAGCTAATTGAGAGTGGTTTGGAGAAAGAGTGGGTACACTATATAAGTAGGAGCAGCTGTCGAACCAAGTTAGGGACTAATTGTAAAGCATGGCAGAAGATATGGTAAAACAGTTTTCAGTTTAGGAATAATTTTATGACAGTTAATTCTTACTCTTTCCAGCTTGTGATTTATTCTATGGTACTTTCCAATTCTTCATTGACTTTTATTGTTAATGTTGCTGATCACAGAAAAATAAAAAGCATAGCAGTTGATAGATGTCTGCATTTTCTGAGGCAGTGACGGATTTCAAAATCTGATACTTAAAATTATTTATATCATTCATAAATGACCATTTTGGACATGATCACTGTCAGTGGTTCAATCCAACTCTTTCTATGAAGTAGCTCTGTGAAAGAGAGCCATGCTATTTCATTCATTTGCTGGACGCTCCCACTTGTCCTCCTGTATGTGAAAAGCATTGTAGGCGGGCAGCAGAGCAGAAGTAAGATGTGTTTTGTTAGTTGTCTGAAGCCCTGGGGACCGGAACCACATAAGCTCCCCATACTATGCCCCGGATTGAGAAAAATAAATCCATTTGTTTTTTGACAAACATTTTGTCATTAAAAATATGAGATAGAAAAACAGAGTCTGCTGCGTGTGCCATCTTTTAAAGCAGCTATTGTTTGGGTGTCAGGATCATTAGTTCATTGGGATATATTCTGCAAGATAATGCTTCTGGTCTGATTCACACTAGGAGCGACGCAGCCACTTTTGCAATTCAGGGCCTAGTTGGGAGGAAATATAGCCGCAAGGTAACATAACCACTGACATCACTGCTAAAGATGTAGTTTAAGTCTGCCAAGGCCCCACATTAACCATATGCAAATGTATCATATGATCCTGCTATTCAGAGTTCACTGGCAAGACATATCAGAGTCTTTAATGCATTGGGAAACCAGGGTAGCTTCAACGGACTCAAGACAGGATGTGAAAGAGTCATGAGACTGCCAGTTTTCATTTGCACAGATTGAAGAGAACAGGAAAGACAGAACAGTGGGAGTTTGTGTATACAAGTGATGGTAAAATAATTTAAACCGATAAAGTAGCTCAGAACAGGTCGATCCCCCTAAATGATTTTCTTCTTTGGCTGACAAAATCTTTTACTATTTATTTATAAGAGAATTTATAATGGCTGTCTGTGTAATTGAATGGATCTTAGCCAAGGGCAAATATAAAAGTTTTAGTTGAGATTTTTTTGTGCTTGTTGAGAGCAACATTTCTTTATGCCAAGTCATTTTTTCTAATTTCCTTCCCTGTTTTGTGAAGTGACAAAAGCCCTCCCAAATTCCTTTGAATTAGCTCCAACATTCTGCCTGCTCTTGTAATTTGTTACTTTGGCAAAATGAGACAGCAACGTTCAGATCAGAAGCTTGGCCTCTCAGAGATAAGACACATCTGTGAGAGTGGGAGAAGAGAAGCAAGGGTGGCAAAAAAATAAATTACCCAAATGAAGGGATGAAATAAAAAATCGAGGAGTCAGAGGTCTTCTGAGCTGATGCTTGAGAATAGCCAGATACAAAGTGAGAAGAAAAGGATTGTTGTTTTCCAGACGCCGCACTTCAATTACAGACTTCTGCTCAGTCGAGGAAAAGGATGTTTAACAGTCCCATGGATCATGAATTATTCTGGGGCAATCCCTTAAGTCTTGTTTGTTATTCCAGGATGTGAAGGCTTTGGTTAAGGTGACACAAACATGGAAGTACTACTGTGCTGAAGATTTTAGCAGCCCTCAACATGGAAATGCATATCGTCTTTGTGATAATGCAGGTTTAAAATGTTAAAGTTCTCAACAAAGCAGAAGAGCACACAATAAAGTTTAATGCTGCCCGCAACACAGCCTGCAGCAATTAAGGCTGTGTTGCGGTATAATGTATAGTCATTTTTTTCATGTGATCGCTTGGTGTTTTTCTGTGTTCCTTTAACTTTGTTTTGACTGCTTGTCTTAGTGAAAGACCATCATTTGGAGGTTTCTCATCATCTGTTTGATATTAGTGGTGAGGAACACATGGCCATTCAAAGGCAGAGCCCTGTGTGACATCATAGACCACAAGGCAAAGTGGGGATCGTCAAGACCCCAGACTGAGGACTCTGAACACTACCTGACTGCCTTCATCCATCTGCAACTGTATTGTGCAAATAATATGCCAGCATGGGTCTCTCTTTCTGATGCATGCTTGGGGTTTTTGCAGAACTGTGTGTTGTCTCCTCCTCAAAATAACATGCAGAGCACAATAAACTGAAATGAAATCAACTGTCAGACTTAATAGCAAAGACTGTGCATGATGATTAAATGAAAAGGAGAGAAAAAAAGAGGAATGATGCAACACAGTTTTAATCTAAAATCCCCTAACCAAACAACTGTTTAAAGACAAAAGCAGCTTTTCTCGTACATATGGTTCTGACTGAACAGGTTCAAAAATGTCTATTACAGACACTGTAAATAACTTTAGATTCACAGATAGCAAAGTGAAAGTTCTGACTATATATATAAGCAGACAAGACATTAGCCTGGGGAGCAATGACGCCCAATTTGGCGTACACACCTGTTTATGTTGGACTGGGGCAGTAAGCGGTGCTTGTAAAATATGAGCGAGGTTAATACTTATGCGGTGACGCCCTCAGGCCTCACAGCTACAGTAAGGACAGCATCAGCAGTCTGAGACGATGGGATGGGTCTAACCCCAGGCACTGCTGAATTTGTGTCTGTGTTGATGTGTGTGCACAGCTCATTCTGTAGATTTAAAGAGCACTAAGCATTTATTTGTCTGCTCACCTCACTTCTTGCTTCTGTATGCATGCCACTTATTTATGTACGATAGGTGTGTGTTTTTGCGTCTACCAGTCGGTGTGTGAGACAGACACATCTTATGGGAAGTGGGTTTCTACGTGGAGACATTTGGTGAAGGGAGTTCGAGGACAGCCCACACGCGCTTTTGTGCTGCTCAGTGTCCAGTGGTTGGCTAGGCCACGGCTTCTCCTTGAGGTTATTTTTCTCCTCACTTTTTGTTTTCATGAAGTGAGGTCGGGGTTCTAAAAGCAGACTCCACCTAGGGAAAAGCTACAAGACCCTTAAGGGCCCTTTTCTTAGCACTTCACCCCTCACCCTCTGTGAGACGAAGCAGAAGACAAACATTCTGGATGAAGCAAATTACAATTTTCACGAAGATGATCGCATGAAAAATAATATCTTGGAAATACATTTTCCATGGCCTGTTGGTAAAGTATTTCCAAGAACACGGCATGAAGTTTTACAGTTAATTGCTCAGCAGTTCATCTTTTATAGCCATGATTCATCTTTCTAGCAAATTGAATTTGACATTTAATTATAATGCTGCAAAAAATAAATAAATTAACTTACTAAAATTGCTAAATAATTTACTCTAAACTATAGAAACTCAGAAAGTCTCCAAGTGCTGTACTCTAAATGATCTGTTCTGATAAAACAACATCAATATGCTACACAGCTGAGACCACAGAACTTGACACTCTACAGCTGGCATTTGGAAAATATTGGCATTTTTAATATTTTGGTTAACTTACACAGCACGCAAATGTCATCAACAAGCTCAGAAAATCAGTCTTGAAATAATTTTCTCACCTCGAGTAACTTTACTCCAACTCTAAGCTCACTGAGAAGTCTTTGATTGAGGAGAGTTAGTTTGCTACTGTAAATCAGCGAGTTGTGGAAGCAGCAAAAAGTCGATTACTCTTTTTCTCCACTAAAGACTGACAGTCAGGTCCAGAGAATAGTCCAGGAACACAGCCAGTGCCAGTGAGATTCAGTGACAGTGTATCATGGTTCCCTGTCTAGCCTGTGGAAAGAGCAGTGGTGGAGGTGAAGAGGTTCCATGATGTGGGTCATATACATGGAAAGTTCTGCTGAATCTTGTTTTTCCATGGGGATGGAAGGTCACCGGAACAACACACAAACAGCTCCAACTCAACATGTAGCTAAGTGCACTGCACAAAACACTGGTCCCCGTTGTTCAACAAAAATTATCTTACTACTTTTAATGGCTTTTACGGCTGTGTCAAATTTTAAATGTTTGTGGCAGGTAATGATGAGCAGCATGGTGACAAAGTTTGCTTAACACAAGTGAACTTGTCCATCTCCTGCTCAGAGAGTTGATGGCTAACTCAGTCTGTCAGCAGAGTGCACCGCATGGAAAGCAACATCAGAGAAACTGGTTGCCCAGCGCTTGTATATTTCTGTCTCCATCTGTGTCACCGGCTGGAAGTGGGCTAGTGTACATGCCTTTGAATATGTAGGGCATTGGACACCAGCTCCATGTGGTTTGGGAGAAGTTAAAGGCTGGTTGGGGCTTTAATCCGCCAACCCTCCTCCCAGTTTTTCCCCTCTTTTTCTTGTCTCTGTGGGTCCCATTTCCCCCACCAGCTCCCCATCTACCACATAGGCCCGTCAGCACCCCAGCTCCAAAAGACCCTCAGCTCCCCGCTGCCCCCCTCCACTGCCTCCACACCAACTGGGCCTTGCCTTGCTGCAGTCCTGACGTCCTAATGGCTGATGGATGCACCGAGGTCACACTGATGATCTAGAGAAGTCCTTTGGTCCATCATTGAGCCTTTGATCAACATACTTAACCCTTTCTTCCTAAGAACCCCCCTCAGTGGATGAGATGTGGGGAGATTGAGTTACACAGTGCTGGGGAGTGGGCAGGCTGACATCCCTTTGGTAACACATGTCTTTGTTTAAGGCAAAGCTCTGGCACTGACAGTCCTCTTCCAGGCTCCTCTCCTTACCTAATACCCTACCAGAGTTACCAGGGAGGAGGTCTAGAGAGGAGATCCAGCCTCTGAGCCACGGGAAAACCTTTCTGTTTTTCTCCAAATTACCTGTCTAGTCAGCCATACATTTTACTCTTGCTTTCTTGTTGAGAGTTATGTGTAAAGGCCAATACGGCTGTCATATCTGCCGTTAAATATACAGTCAGCTGCCAGTTAGCTTAGCATAAAAACTGGACACAGCTAGCCTAGCTCTGTCTGAAGGTAACCTGCCAGCACCTAGAGTTCTAAATTCACTATTGAACACGTTATATCTTGTTTATTTAATCTGTAAAACTATTGGAATTTTATGGTAGGTTAGAATGTCTTGGCCTTTATCATGTTATGGATTAACATAACATAAAATTAAAGAGGTTTAGAGGTGCTGGTGGGTAGATTTTTGTCACATTTGGACAGAGCCAGGCTAGCTGTTTCTCTCTGCTTCCAGTCTGCTTATTAACTTTCTTGCTGAGGCAAGAAAGTTAATAAGCATACTGTATTTTCCAAAATGTCGAACTACTGCTTTATTAACAACAAATGTTGTATCAACTATCCATTAAAGAATAGATACGTCATTTTTAAACTGAAAAGGCTTAAACACTGCATTTCTTACATTATTTGAATTAACTTAAATCATTTGGAATTAACTTTTATATTTCCTTTTACATTTTAAATGTTTTTACAGCTGTTTTATAGCTAGGTACACAACAATGCTTGAGTATAATCAGTACACTGGAAAGATACATTTGAAGCATGTCCCATTAGTCAGTTTCTGTCAGCAATGTGAGTAATAATTTTATTTGCAGTGCAAGTGTCAACTTGTTGAGCAGTAACCACAGTGGCACTAAAACAGCACAATATTTTTTGGATGCAGAAAGCTGTGTGCTACCACAAAGCAATTCAATTCAATGGTGCTTCTTAGAACCAGGGTACAGGTTATGCCTAGAGCCAGAACTTGGTGTTTAGAATTATTTATAGTTCATCTAAATTATATTTTAAAGCCAGTCTGTGAATAACTCTAGCTTTTTTAAACAATTAACTTCTGTGGGTGGGAGACTATAACACAACTATGAAGTGCCATATGTGTTATAAATCTCATCAGAGCAAAATAGTTCATTTTATTATATTAATCAGATCTTTTGCTTTGAATTCTGTAAACACAACAAATCAAATTTATGTTCTTACATTAGCAAAACAAAATGTTTGTTTTATGTTTTGAAAGATTGGTAGGATAAATTCTTTACTTTGAATTTGCTCAGTAATGATTTTCATTAGCCATACACAACATATGAAATGAAATGTGGTTTGAAATAATAGTTGCCCAGCATGTTCATTTTGGGATCACCTTACCAGTATTCGGATATGTTCTATCAATTAGCGGGCTTGGGCAGAAAGCAGAGGAAAAATTAATATGTTTCTAATTCTGAGTATCATGGTTTCTACATATGGACCTGTATATCATCCTTCCAAAGAAAACTTCTACCCTTACATTTCTCAGTTTTATTGAGCTGAATTGCAATAAAATGAAATCCACAAATACATAAACGCATTATACCTCACTGGGAAGTGCTATTAGGTCTGTCTTGGAGCAGCAGTAAAATCCATTTTTAACTCCTGCCAGTTTTCTGGCCTGCGACCTGCAGTTACACCTTTCATCACTCAGGCCATTTAAAATTACTGCCTGCTCCACCTGGAGTCAAAGTGGTGGGGCACACAGACACTCCGATCCTGTCATGTCCCAACTGTCTGCTTGTCTTTGTGTGGACTTTTCCCATGCGCACAGGTTGGTGAGGCAACAGCAGCTGTCAGACAGTGGTTGTTGGCAGGGCGTGGTGCCTGGCCAGCGGGTCTGACCAGACACTTGTGCTGCTGCGCTGAGCCACGGGCAGTGAGTTGACCCCAAAGCCTGCCTCAGACTACTGGTTGACGTGCTGTGGTTGTCGGGGTCCATGACAGCATGGATGAAACTCTATGGTGTGGATGACCTGGACTTCCTGGGTGTGCTTGCTTGCATCGGGATTGGCTAATTTTGACAGAAACTTCACAGCTAAACAAACTGTGATTTGTGACCCGCAGTAATCCTGTTCTTGGGTCATATGCCTTCTTTTCTCTTTCCTAAAATATGCTACTTGAAGTTCCCTCAGAGAGATCTTTAGATCTGGCTGAAGAATAAATAGAGAACACAGCTTGAAGCAGAGTTGGTCTGAGAGGAATATGAATGATGGCAGTCACCATGGCAACCTCCTCATGTTTTCAGTTTGAAGCTGACATCTCAGTAGGTCCTGTTGTATGCTGATATGTGGGGATAATAAATGTTCTAAATGTATGAGGTGAGTTATTAGGAAGTCTGTTAATTACAGGGGTGGGACGAGGTATAAATCTTGCAGATTAGAGGCTGGATGTAAAAGCAAAACAATCTGCAAGCTCAACACTTAGTACTTTAGAGGTCCTGTGGTGGAAGTGCTGCACAGCTGCAATGCCAAGACAGGGTATTGAAGACTTAATTATCAAAGTCAAGCTGATTCTGCATGAAACTGAATCTGATTAACATAGATTCATAAGATAGGTAGGGGGTGGCCATATGTAGTTAAAGAACCAGTGCAGTTAATTTTTCGGTTTCCATGTGATATTGAATTACTGCCAAAGTAAACTAAGGAATTTAGCATTTGCAAGGTGCTGATGTAATTGTAAAGGAACGCAAGTGTAGTGTTTAGCTCTACAGAGCTAAATTTAAATTTTTCAAGCTTGCCAATGCAATATGTGACTTACAAACCTGTGTAACCACTAGAGTCATGCTCTCTCCCTACCTTAACTCAAAGGATAACTAAGGTTTTTGACAAATTGGTTCTTAGTAAGTTTTGGCTAACATTTCGGTCAGTTAAGATAACATTAATATAACTACTGAGATCTGTGAACACAGTGACATTGCAACATTCAACATGGCAAGAAACATGAGCGGTCAGACAACCTGACAAGTCAGATAACATTTGTAACAACTTTGTAACATGTGTCCAGGGACTACAGATAAAAAATAGCATATTGGCTAACTTTTCCATGTAACAGGTTCATTAACAGCAAAGTTTATTAATGTCCAATGCCCCCCCTCTGAAATAAACCAATAAATAAAAAAAATGCCTGCAAACTGATGTTAGCACTGCACTTTTCCCCAGGAAGTTTGTTTGGTCACTTGTTTATTTAGCCTTGGTGCTGGCTGTAGTGTTGTGTAGCAGACTACAGTTTGCCTCAGAATGACTGTCTGCACTGCGTATGATATAACGCTGATGCTACTGCTTTATGCACGAGGCATTTATGCATAGCTACTGCAACAGTATTCCATCAAACTAATGCAAAACAAAGGATTACAGTGCATGTTGCAATGGCAGTTGGCTTTTTGTTGCAATGAAAGTGTAGGTGAAAGTGAAAATTGCAAAAAAAGTTGACGTATGACTCAACGTTTGGCTCGGGGGACTGCTATGATTGGTGTACTTGCAGGAAACTACAATGATTGGTCAAATTGGACAGTGATTGAACACAACGTTGTGCGGAATTCCCCTGGGATTGCTTGAACATGTCAAAATTGTTGAGATCGCAACTTTGTGGAGGGACTGCATAGCGGAAGTTCAGTCAGGAAAACAGTTATTTTGCATATAGGCTCACGCATAATTTCCTTGCTGTCATTATCAGGGGCTGTCAGTGGAGATGTCACCTGTTCTCTTCAGCTGGCCACGTCTATTCAATAGCACAGTGACACACCTGCATCATTAGCCAATCGTCTCTCTGCTGTCTTTTTAAAAACATGATTTGCTCTCTTTGGCTTCAGTTCATTCATGCAGCTGTTATGCGCGACCAGCCACCTCCCCATTACCATGACAGTCTTAGCAGGTTCATATTGTAGAGTTTAAGCACCAAAGACTTTCTGTCAAGACTTAATCATCACATATCATGTTAAAATAAACAAGTATCTTTAATTCACTCACTTGTTGAACTTGATTGAAACGCTATTATTACCACTGGTGTGTGTGTGTGTCTGAATTTGAGATTTAAGGGAATTTTCTTCCTTTCTCAATATAAAATGATGTATGGTTAGCTATATGGGAAGGTTTGCAGGTCTGATGTCTGTGAAGTGTCAAATGGATCACAACAGAGATGAAAGAAAGTGAAAGAGGTACACAAACAAACACAAACATTCCTAATGGGTGAGAGCTGCCAAGCCTGGGTAACGGTCAGGAGGGGGGCTGATGGCTGGAGCTGGAGAGACAGGTCTAGAGGTTGGAGCATTCGTGCACAATGGGCCATGAGAGGCTCCTTTCTCCCATGTGGCAGGCCCTTTCACAGGTTCCTCCTCTCCAGCCCTGAAAAGGACCCCACATGCGCCCCCACTTCCCTGTCAGTCCACTTTCCTTTCCCATCATTCCCCAACAGCTGTTTCTGGGTGGCGTTGTGTCATTATTTGGACTCATTTACAGCCCCCTGCCTGTGAAGAGCTTGGTTTTGTTAGGGTTGTTGTGGTAGCTCGCTCACATTTGGTTTCAAATATGTTGCAGTAAGTTATTTGCTGGTTTGGCTGTTGACAAGCGCTGGTTAAACTAATTGGGTGCTCATAGAAAAAAACACAAGCCTTTAGTGTGACTGAACACTTGAGTACATTTTTCAAAACTGACGTATTTTTTTCAAGGCTGCTGTTTTGACATTGCAGGAATGGTTTCCTTTAACCATAATATAATGTTGCTGGCACAAAATGTTTGAAAGAGATATTTCCTAATTATGACTGGGGAACATAATCTGTGATCAGATATCAAATGAAACCAACAGGGCATGTTTTCGTGTGGAGAGCAAAACTCTGCTCTGCAATTTTGGCGAAGCAATGAGATGTCTCCGACACTCACTGACACTCGCTCTGACTCGAAAAGACAAGGCATCATCTACCACAGTAGCTCTGACATTTTCTGGGCTTTGGATAAACAGGTGCACCACCGCGACCCTGATGGAAAGAGTCTTATGTCTAGAACTAACCCACTATCACTCCCAATCCACATAAAGACCTTGTGCATTTTGCAAAAAGACACTGGTGGATGTATCACATGAAACAGTGATATGGCATACTATTATGGTTCTGGCCAGAAGAACTATAGGGGAGCCACATGTGGTCAAAGTGGTGAAGGGAGGCCTCATAGTGTTGGCAGCCACGTGTGCTATACTCCACCAGATGCTGCTTCCACTGTCATTTGTTTGAGGCAGTTGCAGATTTAAGGTCTACCTGCTTACATTCCAACCAGACTGCAATATATTTTCAGTACACAGTGTAAATCAGCTTGGTTTTTCACATCAATTCAACTCTGATTTGTTTTAAATTTATTTTAATAATGTCAAAAGTTGCAAAAATGTGTGAGGCTAAGAACTAAACTTATTAGCCCACACAGGCCTTCTGAACTGGCTAAATAAGAATTAGAAATGTCACAGCTTAACTATTCTTTTGAAGATTGTCCAAGTGCCATGCATTTTACATTTGGACACTGCTTGTGGGTTAAAGAATGCTTTTAGTGGTCGATATAATTAGTTGCTGCATAAACACGTGGAATTTGTTACAAGGATTTGAGTTATCAAAGCTGTAAGGCATTTTTTTCATATTTTTCATACTTTCATGGCTTTGTTGTTGACTTTGTTTCAAGCTGTGTTTTGTGAATGAGGGTTCTGGTATGGACTCCAGTGTGATCAGTAATCTTAATATTTTGAGACGTACAAATGTTTTTCATCACAGCGGGAAATGAGCTGTAACGTTATAAAGAGAAAAAGCTTGGAAGTTGTGTACTGTATTTAGTCATATTTTGGGTGAAAATATTACTGTTTGGAGCACACTGAGCATTCAGATGAAGAGTGGAGAACTGGATTATGTTGCAGGAGTAATTTGAGAAGTCGGTATGGACATTTTTTCCGCTGTGAAAAGTGGTCAGTATTGAAATCCGTTGTAGCTGACATGAACTCAAATGGGCAGGGACTGGAAATATAGAGCTAAAGGACAAAGGAGAATTACTCGATTTGTGAATAAGTTACACATAGGATGCAATGATCTAACTCAAAAGCTTGATGCTGGTGCTCCTAAATACAGTTTCAGTGTTTAGTATTTCTTCTATTAGTTACATTATTTGAGTCATAGTCCTCTGACTTTCTAGTGCTTTTAGGAGTACGATGCTTGGCCACATGTCACCTACACTGATTATCTCAACAAGTTCAACTCAATGAGGTATATAGAGTTTATATTTGTGATAAAGAATGAACTGTATTGGATCAGTATTTGGTAATACTTTGAGGATATCAGAAACGGTATGTGGGAAAGAAAAAGTAGAATTGGTGCATTCCTACAGTAGTTCCATAGTTTACACACCACAGAAACTTAGAAATTGTAGAGCTGTTTCTTAAGTTACAAACACTATTTATCACACCAGAACCCAACAGATCATTACCATGGTGATAACTCGTTTCTTTACTAGCAGCTGACAACTCAAACAAAATACCTCCCAAGCTTCCTTTCCATCATTGTAATAGGAAGGTCATGGCTAATGGTGAAACCAGGGCCATAGGATTTCCCTGCCTGTGTATGTAAGTGGCCCTGCCAGTCATGAGGCCTGGGTCACAACAACCATTCTAGTCAGCGGTCACCATGGTCCAGTTGTTAATGATTGAGTGTGTTCCTTGTGCTGACACTAAGTGGTGAGTCAGGTCAAACGGCCATTCAGAGGAATTCCATCTTGGACATTCCAATGCTGCATTCCCTCAGGTTCACATCACGGAGGGTGCGAGGGAAAAAAGGTCGAACAATGTGATCTGGAATCTGGGAGGGAGTTTGCCGCCGCTTGTTCACAGCTCCTGAGATATGAGTTAAACATGCGGAATGTTAATCTGTCAATGTGTGGTCATGGTGCGTTTTTGTAAGCGGTTGTGATTTGAATCACGAGGCCCTGCGGTTGTGCCCAGACCCTCTCTGCCTATCAGGCGCGATTAGAGGTAACCAGTTCTGACACCCTGATGGCCATGAGAGACATCCCTCGCCCGCCAACAAAGCCACATGTCACACACGGCCATCTTGTTTTCTCCCAGCAGGCCCCTGGAATGTAGTTCATTCCCTCGGCCTCCTCAATGAAGCCATTCTACAAATTCAGGGTCAGAGGCTATTGAATCTTAACTCTTCAGGAGGATGCAAAATAGCTCTCAGCATGTGAAACTATGTAGAACGAATGCATTTTAGCACCCTTTATCTGCCCCTCAATAGACTGTCTTCATTGACACAGGCATTCTGAAGCCTGTCTTGGTAAACTTGTCTCCAAAATGAAACGGTGAAACAGTGGGGAAGACTAATGTGATCATCAACTCAAGCTCTAGCAATGCTAACAATACTCTTGCATTGGAAACATACATCTCAAGATTTTAAAGTTCACCAAAACAGCCAACATTGTTCAAAATTGTTTGCATGAAGTGCATCTGAAACCCCAAACTCCGAGTGTACCAGTCATAACCTTCTTTGGTTTTTCATTTGAAGGAAGTGAAAAATGCATTTTTTAATCTCAGTATGCAGGGATAGATCCATGCCATGTTGGAAAAACATTTACACCACAGCTCTGGTTTGTGGCTGGCTATTGTACAGGGAGTGGTATTTCACTTATGAAGTGATTCCGTTACAGCTGTCCCCTCAACCATCCCCCCTCTGCACGCACTCACTTACTCCCATTCAACCACACACACACACACACACACACACACACAGGCAGAACCATTTAAACACAGTTCTCCATAAACACGTACAAATCAGTTCCAACGGGTGCTCCAGCAAAACTCAGACATGGACCCAGACCCACAGCACTCAAAAACAGGTTATTTTAGAAATGACATGATATGCCAAGTTGCACATCTGCAGTTAGATCCTGCCAAGCTGCCATGTGAAATATGATCTAATGCTGGTCTGCTTGATTCCAATGAATGACATCCTTACGCTCCTATCTGTTGAATAATGCATTTCACTTAAGTCCTCATATAGGGGGGCTCTCTGGCTGGTTGGGGGGGAAACAAATCTTGAAAGGATTATTGTATTTACTTTCTTTGGCGAGGCTCTGAATTGGTATGGGAGGTAGTTGTGGCTTTTGTGGTCACGTGTTTATTGTTTATGCTTTGTATTTAGCCTTAATTAATGCCGCGCTGATGAGTGCTGTCACAGACACTAGCGAACAACGGTCGGGTCTCACGCAATGTGCGGATGATTTCCTCCCCACATTCAAGGCCTTGGAGAGGAGCAAAACGCTTCCTCCGGCTTGTCTCTTTGAGCCGGAGCAGGAAGACAGATGCTCTAGAAAAACACACACCAAACCAAAGACTGTCAATCTGTGATCCCGCTACTCCTCAAGTGCATGTCTTTTTTGGAAGCCCTCTTCTTGTTTTCAGCATGCACTTCTGAGCGAAAGGAAGTTCAAAGACGTGTTTTTCTGCATCACAATAGTTACACACATTTTTCCCAGATGAAGGCGCATGATCCAGATGCACATCAGTCACAGGGGTCAGTGCAAGGTCTCTCTGACCCCCTTCTATGTGGCTACTCCATCCAACCAATCTCTGTCATAGGATTATTGTTTTCAAATGATCTGCTCACTGACAAATGATGTGTGACCAATTTTATAATAATGCAACTTGTCTTCCCTGAGAAATGGAATCCTGAGATTTCATACAGTTGGAAGTTGAATGAACATGCTGTGTAGAATTAAAAGTGACTGACACTGATTAATGTTCAGCTTTTTACATTGACACTTTCATCTTATGATAGTCCCCCGTATCTATTATAGTCTACTTTGTGGTGCCATAAAACACATGAACATTTATTTTCTGATTAAATATTCTATAATATACTATATATCACTACTCTTAAGTGAATGGAACTTGCTTGGGTGTCAATTTAGAATATTTTTACCACAGATACATGTCCCCAAGGTCAAGAATGAACCTTTATGCTAAAAAATGCTAAGTTGTTCCTTAAATCAGCAAAGAAAGTCAGCTTTAAACCAGCTTGAACTGATTTTGTTGGCCAATTGGATGAAAACACTGTAAACATTGCACTTTGTTATGTTTTTTGATCCATTTTAAATATAGAAATATTGATTATTGTGCAGCTTTTAACACAAGCACAGCAATAGGTATTCATCAAGCATAATATAATGCACCAGTTAACAAAATTTAATGCAGTCTGACAACGGCTGTTAGCAAAAAAACTACTCACTCCTTGCACAAGAGTAAACAGTCAGACAACTTAAATGTCTACAGCTCGTCATTTCTATAAAGGGCAGTACTATGTACTGTCCTGCGTAATGCTCATTTGATTCCCGGTCTTTGTTTCCTCTAGCATTTTCCGGAATTATTCCCTCCTATAGTTTACAATACAGATGTTAAAGACCCTTGTGGCTTGCTAACTCAAGCATGGGGGACTGTTTTCTGGAGATGTTGACTCACCCTAAATATACTCTTCTCTATTTCGGTTTAAGCGCTTAACATGTCACGGCTGCTCTCCCCTATAGAGGAAAACACCGCTACGCTTCATTTTTGCCTGGGGTCAGGATCTCCCAGAGGGAGAGAGCAGACGGCCTTCTCAACCCGCCGTATCAGCAGGGCCATCCCGACACGTATAATCTGTAATGCACAGCTGCCTTTTACTACAGTACATACTACTGTTCTGCCACTGAGGCCTGACAGTGCCAAGGCCTGTGGTGGCTTGGGCGGTGCAGGCCTCAGAAGTTTGTTTTAGTCTCATGGGCTTCAAAATCATATCTCACCACCTGAGAACAGGAGTGCCTGGCTCCATAATTCACTAGAGTGCAGTGGGAGAGTTGAGGAAGGAGGGTCACTTCACTTTGGATTACATGGACCGCAGTACTCTTGTATTTAAGTTGTTTGTCTCACATGTATTGTGTCACAGTATAGTATGCTGAGTTTTGAGCATAATATGTAAATCCCCTGTACTGTAATTTATTCTGATCTAATCTAATCTAATGCACTATTTACTAGTGTATAGTCAAAGCCAATACAGGGCAATCATATCCATCAAATGAGTTTTGAGAGAAATAAAGAAAGTGAGCAGATGTTGAAGTCATAACATTCATAAAATCATAAGAGAGAACACACACAAAGAACAAATATCAGTCAAACATAGTTACGACTGAAAACTGGAAACAAAGGTATAATATCCAGACTCAACAATACAGTCTGTCTTCTATTTCTAATCTGTTGAGACAACTGAGCATCTAACTACTTTGAGGTGGGATTGGACCTTGTTGAAAGACTGATCTTTTATTGACATGTGGTGAGAAACAGAGCCTGGAAACCAATCAGGTCTACTCAGACCAGGCCAGGCCAAACCAGTCCAAGGTAGACCCAGCACGATCCAATCTAAATCTAAAAACAAACAGTAGTTCCAATTGTTGGCTCACATTCTAAGCTTCAAAGACTCGGGGTAATTAAAAATTAACTTTCTTTCCTGTGCAAAGAAAATAAAATTCCATCTACATGTTTATGCAACACGCTTTCTATAAGAAACTACCATAATCATAGTATCCAGTGAAGGCATATAGCTGCAGCATGTTGACGAGACAATAAACCAAAGTTTTTATTTGCATGAGGAGGAAAGTGCATCTTTCATCACTTCTTCCACAGTGCCCAAGGCTGCTTCCTTCTCCGTGGTGTGGCCAGCACCCATCCAGCCACACAGGAAGCATCTTCCACTGCTCCCCCTCTCCCTCCTCTCCCCCTCCTTTCCCTCCATTTTCTCTCGGTCTCCTCCTCACTCGCCCATGGTGGAAACTATTAACAGGGCAGGGTTCCATGGAGCAGTGTGGCGAGGTTATCGTTCACACAGCTTTACCTCTCCCTTTCCTTCTGTCTGCCTCTCTCTCTCTCTCTCTCTCTGTCTCTCTCTCAGTATAGTAATCCTCAACACGCAGCCCAATTTAGCGGGGGAGACTCACTGCCCTCTGCTTTTAAACCTCCACAGCCGCAGGGTAACGATTTTTCCTGATACACGCGTGGTGAAAATGCGTAAGACTTGACCTTTTTTTCATGGGCCTCAGTGTGTCACAGGCAGGGGTGACATGGGAAGGAAAATGTGATGGCTGGCCGACTGCAAAACAGTTTTGTAAAGTGTCAACAGAAGAGTAACAAAGATGTAAAGATCAAATCCTTTGTGAACAGGCAGCAAGTTGAGAGTTCAACCTTTTGGGATATATGCTTGTTTCTTTTTCTTTCTGAGAGTGAGATGAGATTAATATTAATAGGGACACTTCCAACCACCAGTTCAAACATAAAAATGTCAGAATGGTGGGGTGTTCCTCTATAGAATTGGTGTTAAATTGGCTATTGCCCTAGTTAAATTAACAGAGTGAAAATTTAACACTCACTAAAATTGTATTATTTAAAGGACCAGTGTGTAGGTTTTAGTGGCATCTAGCATTTTAGCTGCTGGTACAGCGCCCTCGCCTCACCCTACTGTTCCCGAATGTGTAGGAGAAACTACAGTGGCTGTGGAAGAATACAAAAAGCCTTTTCTGTTTCATTTGTCTGTTCTCGGCTACTAACATGGCAGTTCAATGTGGTGGACTCCGTTGAAGAGGACCCACTCCCTCTATATATTAAAATCAGCTCATTCTAAGGAAACAAAAACACAATGATTTTTATTTTCAGAAGATTCTACACTAATAAAAACATGCCTATAAATAAATGTTAAATATTACACACTGGACACACAGGTTAAATAACTCTGGAGAGTAACACTATACTAGTTGTACTGATAATAGAGTCTACCAACACACACCCACCTCCAGCCTGATCACATTTAACTCCAGTTCTATGAGTAAGTGTTGTAATGTCATGAGAGGTCACCAGGGCAGGCTAAGGTGGGACAGTGCTGTAAAACCCGTTCATCCCTTCTCCTTTAAGCAGTGAAATTAAAGTTTTTCCTGAATGTACTTGTTCTCCTCCAAGGCTCTTTTCCAAGCTTCTTCCAGCCATCTACTCTCTGTCCTTCTGCCTCTTATGTTCGGCTTTCCCTCCAGTTCTTCAGTATACTCACTCTATTAGCTGGCTTAAGCACTTACACCTGTCTGAGTGGTGATGAACTCTGGGAAATGTAATGTGTGCCACAGCGACCATTCTGTAATGTGGCAGCCAATCCTGATTGATAAGGTAGCACCCCTCTACTACCTGTCCCCTTGTGAGGCCACAGTACGTAGCTCTGTAACTACAGGCCCAGCTGGCCCCTGTTCCCTTCCCACTGCTGAGTTCAAAAGGGAGATGAACACAGTCGCTTGACATGAAGAAAACGGTGCTGTGAGTTAGTAGTGATAGTTATTTCTGTTTATTTAAGGGGAACTAACACAATGTGTTAATTAGTGAGCTTTAGACATACTGATAGTAGCATTCTACTTTTATTTTTAACAGAGCCAGGCTAGCTGATTCCCCCTGTCACTAAACTTTATACTAAGCAAGGCTAACCATGTCCTGACTCCAGCTGTGTAGTTAGCACACAGATGTGAGGTGGATCTTAATCTTCTCATCTGAAAGAAAGTAGACACACACATTTCCCAAAACGTTGCATAATTCCTTCAGTGGATTGAGTGTGTGCATTATGTACAAACAGATGTGTACTTGTGTGCATGGAGCTGTATTCATCTGCGTATTTCCATTTCTCCCATACAACTTGAAATTCAGTCTCCCTGACTGTAATGTACCTGCTTTGCATACTGTATAGTGCAGTCTGTCCTCTCACTTTTAATCTCTCAGCGAGCCTCATCGTCCTCCTTTCCTCCTCCTCCTCCTCCTCCTCCTCCTCCCCATGGCTGCTGAAAAGCTGTCATTGATGAGAACACTGTGAGGGGGTGAGAGGTGCTCAGGCCCCATGGGCTCGTGTAGCAGTTCCACTGAAAGACTCCCATTTAAACACACACACCTGTTAACAAACAGCAACAATAGGCTGCAAGGCTGCCAGTTCAGTGAGCTCCATACCCTGACCTCACTCCCACCCCTCGGCCCTCTGGCGGATATTAAAGAGCCCCTATTTACCCATATTGGCACAGAGCTTACAGGCCAACAGAGGCTGGCCTACCGAGGGTGTCCTCAATTCACCATTGTCTGGTGATGAAGAACAAGGCTATGGATGGCAAGGAATGCTGTGGTAAAAATCAAGCGTTGGACGGGTGTTCTGTTTTAGGTCTGTGTGAAATGTGGTACAGTGTAAAAGAAACATCTGTATATTGGTGTGCCCAGTAGCTCACCTGGTAGAGCATTTGCCCCATGTAGGCTTAAACTGTCATACATATACATACATATATACATAATAATACATAAAGGTATGAAAAGCCAAACTTTTCCTGCTCTGTTGTGGATAGTGTCATTATATGCTAACATTTTGTTACATATGTGTACTCTTTTTGACTTTTTGAATAGGAGGTGTCAGAAGAGAAACCACAGGGATAAATAACTGCCAAGAGTTCATGACAACATCACTTTTTGATTAGTTTTTGATGTTGTCTCTTTCTATCATTGTTTAGCAGAGTTCACAAAGCTTTGGCTTGTTCACCCATAATAGGAAAGGAGAGCTAAGAAATTAAACTCAAAATTGGACTGTTTTGTGATCTGTCGCCACTAAAACTTTGGTTAGGTTTAGACATTTGTGATAATGGTTAGGAGATAATAATGATCATGGTTTAAAGAAAACAAAACAGACTGTAGGAAACAGGAAGCAAACCGTTTCCCATGTCAAAGTCATAGAATATGTTGACCAACTATCCACACTGACCACCTCCACAAGATGTTTTGCAGTTTTACAGCAATGTCACATCACACTCTTTACAAACAAGTCATAATTCATATGACCACAAAAAGTACAGTAGCAGTTAATTTTAGGTGTTTAGACATATGAACAATGTTGTTGTTTTTCTGGTGTTGTTTTTCTTCATTTTGACCATGACCATGAGTTTCTAATTCATGTTTTGTATAATTTTAAAGATTTTTATGAGCATGAATAGGTGAAAGTATCTCGGATTTTACAAGGGAAAAAAATACAATCATTACATAGAAAGTTAGGAAACAGAACAATGGGGATCCCTGACCCCAGGTTGGGAACTAATGGTTTAGTCTATAAAAATGTGGAAAATAGTTAAAAATGACATTAACAGTATGCATGTGTTATCCCACCAACTGTCCATAACTCTGACAATTGGTATGATATTTATTTCACAACAATTTAATACAGATAAAACATAATTGAACGATTGATTAGCTACACACATTTGCCAACTCTTTTTAGAATAGTGACAATTAAATCTGGTGAGCCCATTATTTAGTTATTTTTTATATTAAAATAAAGAAATCTGTCATTATTGAGACCAAACGTTTTTTCAGTGTGAACATCCTTAGACGTGAAGCCAGCAGGGACCAGCCACAGGGACCAACCACTGCTGATGCTGATGGCCACAATTCTTCAGATGGGGCCACTCTCCAGTTCGGCTGTGACCACTCCTTTTGTGCTCGCTAAGGGGGGCCAGCCATTCAACTCTATGGGACGAATAATAGCCTCACTGGCCTGTTCCCCCTCCACTCTTCACCACTGCTCCATCCTCCCATAAAATTCCCCACTTTAATTGCATTCCCTGGAAGCCAGTAGGAGAGGAGGAGGAAAAACTTAGAGGGAAGAGGGGAAAATAAAGAACTCTATAGTGGGTAGCCTGTATTCATCCCAGGCCTATGCATTGCAAACAACAAAATGCGAACCACAGTCTAGGAAGAAAGAGGCACAACGGTCAAAAGCAGTGGAGGACTGGCCCACCAGTCTCCAATTCAGCAGGCCCTGGCTTCTTTAATAACTGATCGAGTTCACAATTAAACCCTGCTTGCTTGTAATACAAGTCTCCTTAGAGGCTCAATTGCCATTGGTGCGAGACAGGGCCACTGTTGTGTCCTGAGGATTAAGGCAGGCAGGGGGAATCAAAAGCCATTTTACAATACAGTAATCAGCATGTTTTCCCTCTGAAAGGCCCTCTGCTCCCCCATTTAGAAAACACAGAGCATTACCTCCTTTCTGCTCTTCACAAAACCTATTCAGCCACCTGCTTTATTATATGGATTAATCCTATGTGTTGTTGGGAGCCCCGGGGCTCTGTGAAGCAGGAGAAGGCGGAGGTGAAGAAGTGTCCACTCCAGACAGGTTGATGAGGTCGGGGAAACCCATGACCTGGCCAAGGACACATTCCCCAGCTTTTACCCAACCTGTAGTTTCTCTAATCTAGATGAATCTTGGAAAGTTGTAGACTCACTGCCTCAATTGGATGGGATTATACTGAAGGCTACCATGACTGATAAGATGTAGGTTTGTTATTTTGGTATAATATAAAAGGTCACTGGCAATTACCTATGCATGTACATGTTAAAGGCCCAGTGTGCAGGATTTAGTGGCATCTCACAGTAAGGCTGCAGATTGCAGCCAACTGAATACCCTACATCTCACCCTTCTCTTCCAAGTGTGTAGGAGAAACTACCGTGGCTGCAAAATTAATTCGCAAAAAAAAAACGTGAAAGGCCTACTGTAGAAACATGGCTGGTAAACATGGCGGACTCACTACCTCTGTAGGAGGAGGAGCACAACTCATTCTAAGGTAATGAAGACACAACAAGTCTTATATTAAGATTACACAAATGAAGACATACCTATAAATACTGTATTCTATTTCTGTCAATAGATCCTCTTAAATGTTACACACTGGACTTTTAAAGGTTCCACTAGATGTTGCAGTACAGCCCTATCAGCTCAAACCAAAACAAATGGGTGCTATTTCACTCCAGACTTCACTGACAAAACAGTCATTTTTTACCTTGCAGATCACTGTAAGTCAAAAGGGAAAACAAAACAATTATATATATATATATATTCTATACATATGATCCAGTTTCACCAAAATCAGTGAATAAAGTAAGGTTTTTGTACAAGTTATAAAATTGTACACAAAAGCAGAATTGAGAAATCCAGGATAACTGAAGAAGTGAGACTTGTGAAACAGCCCTGAGAGCTTAGATAACTAAGCGCCACCTTGACTAATTCGAAATGAAATACTTAAAGTAGGACCAGAAGTCACACTGTGGCAAAAGAATAAGCCTCAGCAAAATCCAAATTAAAACAGACTTGAAATGGCAGGCAGGTAATCCTGAAAACAGGGAAAACAGGCATGAAGTCTAACAACAACATGACAGACAGATCATGTCAAGCAACATCCGCTTCTGATGATGGCGACAGCTGATTCAGCTGTGATCAGTCGACTTTAACAGCTGTAGAGACTTTTATTGGAGTTATTGTCTGTGCACATTAGAACTATACTAAAATTAATAAAGACATAATTACTAGTGCCAGAGCAGCAGCCTGTTACCTGTTTAACAAATATGAACAAAAACCTGGATTATTGTGATCTGCAGATCGCAGTTACAATTGATCTGACAGCTGGGTTATAACAATTAGGATAACATTCTGATAATCACGCTGAAAGTACGCTCATATAGAGGCTGTTTGTTCCTCCTGATAATGTTGACTCTAGAGAGTTTCTGTCATGTCAACTTTATAACCGTATCTAAGTTTTGCTGCTTAATGATATTTGCTGCAGTGACATTACTGCGTGCATAGAAATCATCCTCACTAGTCAATTAAGGCTATATATCAATACAACACAGAAAAAATAAAGGAAACCTTGCAGTGCTTGACACAAGAGGCACAGGAATCATTTCTCCTGGCAGAATGCGTTTATATTATTTATGTGCCCTTGTATTTATTGATATAGTGATTGTAAATTCAGTATTGTATAACCCAGGATATGACTGTGGTGTCTTCTGCACATTAGAAAATATTTATTAGGCTAGATGTTTCAGAGAAAATTGAAATGTTGATATGTTACTCTGTATCAAACCCCAGTCAGGCTTAGCCACATGTGACTGAATGTTTCTTGATGACAGACTATGTCTATTGTCTCTGACTAAATTACAATCATATTAAACGGCGCTGAGTCCGATCAACTGCAGCGTCTACTCAAATAACTGATATCAGTGAGCAAAAGACTTCCGTGAAGGCTGTTACCGTGGATGCGTAGTCATAGCTCCTCATCAATCCTTTCTCATTTCCCAGTTTTTACAACCTTGATTCTTCATCACCTCCTCATCCTATTCCCTCCCCTAGAGATGCAAGCGGAAGAAGTGGAGTCAAGGCAACAGGCATTTAGCAAAATGTGGTGTCCTTGCTTTAGTCTCAACAACTAGCGCAGCTACATTATCTTCCCATTGTTTTCTTATAGATTAGATTGTATTTCAATATATCAGATAAGCATAATAGTGTTAATAACAATTGTTATATATTTACTTTCAGTTCAATTGACAACGTTGCATAGTGGACAAGAATGTAGTCTTATGTCATACATTTTTTAAATTTAAAAAATTACCAATAAAGCTACTGTTTCACTATAAATCTCAGTTTATTGCACTTTTGTATATACAAATATTAGTTTTTCATTGTGTTCTGTACTTTCTTTGTTCAAACTGCCCTTTATATGACATTTTAACAATGCCTTACATGTCCATAACAACATGTAACTCAACAACTCAACACTGTTAATTCACCATCTATTATTATGTGTGTGTCCATATTTGAGGAGTTCTTTTGGCCATTACCATAGTAACTACTTGTATGAAGGTAAAACGTAATTAAGGAATGTGGTTAGACAAACAGTGAAGGGCAGAAAGTTTGATCATCTTCAGTAACTAATACAGCTTATCAATACATCAATACATGTAGAGTGCTACCGCCATGGTTTGTGTATTTCTAGCTGTATGTCACGCCTCTTTTATTTGTCACGGGTGCTGAAAACAAGCTGAGCCCCCTTAAGCCACTCTACCCAACCACAGTTTTGTGATGAAAAATATGCATGGAATAAAACAATAACATATACATATATAAAGGCATCGGACTGACATATATGTCATAACAGCAGCAAATTCAGCCTCATTAAAACCCTGTCCAATAATCTACAGGCCACAGATTTGGAGCTGACATCAAAACAACAAAGTGAATAGTATGTCAGTGTCTGACTAAGCTGTAAATCACAGCAACAACATTAACATAAGGCTACTGTTTTAATATTAAAGAATAAATGTATTAATCAGGGATCTCACATAAGAACGTGGCACTAGTGCTGCATTTTGAAAAAAATGTATGACGCAAATGTCGCTGTCCATGGTATTGACAGCTTGTCACTGTCTGAGCGAACTGCACTCAATGCTACTTCTGTCACGTGCTGTGTGACTTTGGCTAGCATTTTAATTATTATCCTGGGATCACTGAATCTTGTTTTTCTGTAGTAACATTATTTGTTATTGTTTGTTACATCAGAATTCATTTGGACCTGGTGTAAACAATCCAGCCCCCCTCGAAGCTCCCCCAGTCACAGTTCTATGGCACCGCTGCTTCACCTGTGTATCCTTGCTCGTAGCTCCTAGCCTTCCCTCTCCTCCAGATGCAATTTAGGAGTTGAGATGTCTTCAAGATGGCACACTGGGATTGATTTCAGGGTCACAGGTAGGAGCATTGAGGAGAGAGGAAAGAAGGATGTACAAATCAGATAAATGAGAAAACCCCAAGAAAACACAAGGGGACAAAACAGGCACAGTGTGGCCATGACAGTCTGGACAATTGGTGTGGTCTAATATGAAATTCATTATCAAGAATTGCATGATGTGAGACCAAAGACTCAAGATCAAAAAGTCATTTTTATGGTAAAAAAAATGTTGACTGATGTAGAAACTCCATGCAGTCTAAAACAAGAAACATCTGGAGGTGAAGGGAAGTAGACAGATGTGTTGCAGCAGTGAAACAACAATACCATTTTGTCTTAATAATGCTATCAAAGGATCTATTATATGGCCTGTTTTTCCATTGTGTCTGGGCATAATATATTGTGAAAGGCAAGATCCATGTATTACAATGAGGAGAGGAAGTATTCGATGTTGCTCCCCTTCAGCTTCCAGATCAAAACCACATACATCTGATTCAGTTTATTCTGCGTCATCCCCAACCATTCATTTTATTGATCTCCACAAGGAAAAAACCTGCTGCATGTCAAGATCTTCACATTCTTGACTGCAATGCAAATCATGAAAAATAAGCATTGATTGTTAGGGATGGGGTGTTTGCAAGTGCACACCAAGGATGGAAAAATCTTCAAGTGACAAACAAGCTAACATCTGTCATCTGAAACATTGCAGCTCTCAGTCACTAATGTAATGTTACAGCACTGAACTTTTGTAAGCATCAGCTTTGTCAATGACTTACATCTTGTCCAAAGTATCAAATGAGTTGAAACTGAAAAAAAAAAAAAAAAAGTTAAGTGTTGACTTGCACTGAAATGCTTCCTGGCAGTTCCAAACAGCAAAAACTGAATGGTCATCAAGGAGAAGGCTGGATGGAAGAAGAATTGTGATCTTCCCATCGTGTTCACACAAGATGGTGTTAGTCTGGGATTTGACATTTGTGGTTGAAATCTACAGAAAAACAGTGATCAAAATTTACTCCAGTAAGACGCCAGTCCTGAGCTGCTCCAGTGAAGTAACTTAATAGTCCACATCTGCAGAGTACTGGGCAGCGTCCATGTTCTGTAGAGCATGAATGCAGACCAGGGGATGTGAAAACACATTTTTTAAGAAGAATTTAATGCAACTTCAAAGAACTGGTGATCAAAGGTGATTAATGAGGGTAAACCCTCTGGGCGAATTCTGTTTTTTTTTTAAAGGCTGAGTTAGCGATCCAAAAGAGTGGCTTCACAGCAAAAACTGAAAACAAAAGGTTTCTGCCAATGTTTTATTCTCATTTACTACAATATCTGCTTATGGCAACTACGATATGGTTAAAGTTAGAGAAAGATAATGGCAAGTAACTTTTGGTTAAAGTATGCTCACAGTTAGGTAACTAAAACACTGGTTACAAATAAAAAAAAACTAACAATAATTTTAAAATTTGTGACTAGACAAGTTGTACACACTGCACACCCACACCCATTCACCACGATCACTTTTTGCAAAAGGCGATGATCTCTTGAACTATTGTTCTATTTCACACAAGATTACATTTGACCAGCTTTTCTCAGCCTAGCATCATGGATCTGTTTTGTGTTCCATGATGCAGCAGTTCACACAGATAATGAATCAAGGTAAAATCTTGCACAATTGCTTCTGGTCTGCATCTACTTTGTCATATTGTGTTAAATCACTGACAAAAAGGAGTATTAAAGGAGTACGCACTGATACTACTTCTTATGCAAATACGGATATTATACTACATATACTAATGCTCTATGCACTGATCTGCACCGTTGGAGGCCTGTTAAAACACCCATTAAAGGCTTCACAATGACATCAGTCTCACCCACCCACCACATCTCTGTTTGCTATCTTCTGCATCTTAAAACATCACTTTGCAGAAAAGAGAACGTAGAACAGTGAAGTACAAGTCCATCTGACGCGTGGGCAGAATGGCCTAAGACAAACTTTTATCAATTTGAAGACACTCCCTCACATTCCTGACCCTCCCCCCCACCCAAATTGCTTTCTGTGAAAGCCTGTTGTAATAACCTTAGTCACGACCTCTGTGTTTAAATATTTTTTTTCAAGGAATAAAATGGAGTGAAGTGCTTTTAGGCAATGGGGAAGATGATGGTACTGTGTCTCCAGGCCTGTTCTGTGTGTGGCACACTATGTATCATGACAGATTACTTTACAGACATTTTATGTCTCTTTTCTATGTTGGGTTGTTTCCTTCAAAAGGACGGTGGTGGTAAATTTGGTGGTGGGGGGGGGGTTAAGAGCCTGTGCTGTTCGAAGAAGAGAGAAAGAGGGATGGAGAGAGATGGTAAGAGGGAAGAGGGAAAGAGACAAGAAAGTGGGAGGAATAGAGGGAGTAAGGAGAAGAAGAAGAGAAAGATCATCAGTGAGTTTGGCAGCTTTCCACAGAAACCATTAAACATGATGAGCATGGTCGTGTTTGTGTATGTGTGTGTGCATGCAAGTGTATTTGTATGTGTTTGTGTGCTCTGCTCTTCTCTCTCCCAGGTAACCACTCAGTCCGCCTGGCTGGAGATACAACACACTAGAAAGTGGTAGCTGAGTCTCATAAGTCTACCTCCCTTGGGGGAGAGTTTGTTCAGTAGTGTATACTTGAAGACGTCAGCAGTGACATCCATATTGGATTTTAACGGTGACACAACAGCCTTGTCTGCCATAGACATTTCTAGTTAGTAATTGTTTTTATGTAACTTATTGAGAAAGTTGCAGGCAAGGTGCATCCGTGCCATTCGGTTGTTAGGCTTTGTGAGAAGTGAGGAGAGTATGTGATGCACTGCCCCCATGTTTTTAAAGTAGATAAAGCATGATAAATTGCCTTTAGGGTGCCCTTCCAGTGGACAAAACATGATAAAGTGCCCTTTGGGTTGCTAATCCTAACTGTGCCTAAGATGTTTCACCACAAATGCATCACCACCACTATCGTGATGGAAGATATCTCTAGCTGCAGTGTAAATTTCCATTTAAAAAAATGTAGCTTCTTTACTCTTCTGATATTTTTCAATCTGCATGTTTTTCTCATATTTTTGTCTATTTTGACTGTTGGTTATGATAACATTTTACATATCTTTGTTGTAGATGACTAGCTGCCAACTAGCCTTTGTCCCCCAAAAATTAAGCAATGTCAAGTGTGACCCTTTGTCACAGGTGTATTATGTCTATGAGTCCTGGGCAGTTTGAGAAAAGGTGACTTTCTGTTGACAGACTGTTTCATTTTAATAATATTGTGAACCCATTCAGGAAAAGAGGAATTATCAGAGAATCATGAACCTCATTTCATTTCTTTCTGTTTTATAAATCATCACAGTACTGTGTAGCAGTTTACCCAATTACCCAAAACTGGTTTTCCCCTTTTGTATATTGGCAGTGGATAAAACCTCCATTGTGTGTTCTTTTGTTGCAGTTTGGAAACCAGCAGATACGAACCATTTTCTAATATTAGTTCCTCCTTCTCTACATGTGCATAAGTTAGGCAATCGTCTATCCCACACAAATGTAAGTAAACCAGCTTGCCCACACACAGCAGATAAGTCAGCTTGCAAGTTCAAAATGTAAAATTGAACTATGAACATGAAGTAGTCAGGGGCGGCTCTTTAAGGGTGGCTAAATCATGTCTGGCCACCCTAGTTTCATGTCAAATGCTGTCAAAACATTAATTTAGATTCATTTTAAAAACAAAGTGTTAAAAAACACAAATTCATTTTATGTCTGTATATTGTGGATCTAGAGCTATCTCTTGTAAAGTAGAAACTTGCACAACACTGGAGAGGGATTCCTGGGGGGCTTATGCCCCATTTAGTGTCATTTTTACCAGAGTTCATGTGTCCCAAATCTCTCTAAAGAAGGAGTAGAGTATGACCAATAGTCATAATGGAATACAAATATGAGAAGTTCCATGTTGACAACAAGGTTGTAATTACCTTTTATGAAAATAAATCCCCCAAAAATACATTTTTTGGGACAGCTATTTCTCAGCTTGAAAAGATACAAACTAATGAAATGAGTTAAGGTAGCAGGTTGTGTGTTACTGTTCAAGTGTAGACATGTCATGAATGCTGATACTCTCCTCAGCCAAAGCACTGGTGAGACTAAGGACTTTGTGATTAATATTCTGTGGCTGCACTTGTTAGCATGCATCATGTGGTCCTTACTCACTCTCATACAAATACACACACACTCACGCCCAGACCCACACACACACTATCCTCCCACTGTGCTGCTTGGCCTCAAGTGCTGAAGGGAGATTAGATGCTGGGAGAGGCATTGCTCCCTATTACTCCCTTGTTCAGTGTCCCAAAGGTGAAATGAAAAATGGCCCTGTGGTCCTAATCCTGAAGACACTCAACACACTCAAATTGTCCTCCTAGGGTGCACTTCTCTTGGCTTCCAGCGCTGCCATGGCGACTGCTGACTATAAAACCATTAGTGGATATGTTGTGAAAGCAGCATGGATGCACGCATCCAAAATACAGAACACAGGATTTATAACCACAGCTAGACAAACATGTAGTCCCCTCTTGAACTCTTCTTATGTTTTACCCTGATTACAATGAGAACTCTTTTTTTAACATGTGCTGTCAAGATGAAAACATATGAATTTAGTGCAAGAAAAACACTGTGAGGTGAAGTGAAAATCCCCTCGACATGGGATCCCAACGATGAGTGGTGCTAGAAACCAGGCTCATTGCCAAGAAACCATTACTAATCCCTCAGGGATGTTAGAGTAAGGAGTGTGTGTGCATGTTATATGAGTGCGAGTATCATCCAGCATACATGTATGTGTAATGCGTGTGTGTGTATTTCCCAGCTCATGAATTTGCACCCCTCCATGACCACCCTCAAGTCTAAAAGAGTCACAATAGCTAGTTAAACATTACAAGAGTGCTGAAGGAGCTTCAAACACCTGGCAGGAGTGGAGAAAAACTGTATGTTTTCTTAAACATGGACAGCATTTTCATACAGTGTGTGTGTGTGTGTAGTGTTGCAGTTGGATGGTTTCAAAACCATCTTGATTTAAAGCAACAATCAAATAGTACAAATCCAAATGAAAGCTCATTTAAAGCATGAGTAACTAATCAAAATTGTTTATACATAGTTAATATCATTTATGAGTTTCTTTACAACCGCTGGCACATTTATAGCAAGCGCAAAATATGCTGTGACAGCTAATGTGCGAATAAATACATCTTTCCATTTCTTTTTCCTTACAGCCCCAGTGACAGCCATAAAATGTGTTTTTGAAAACATGATTGTGTGTACCAATTAAATGCTGGCAACAGGTCCATGAACTCTGTCCTGCGACTTAACAAACCCAAATAAAAACAGCCTAACCCTGTGTTGCCAAATGTAAAAGGCCACGACAAACCGTTCCCATGCATGTCTGCATGACAGCCTCCAATATCCTCACAGAAACCACAGGAAGATGAATGAACACCCACCAGAGTGCACGCACACACGTACACACACACAAAACGGAATGCCAACATCAAGCTGGTGGGTAATGTCAAGTTCAAAGGTCAACACTGGACTGGCTTGTGGTTCAGTTTGGCATTTGGGCACTAATTCACAACATGTTTAGTTGTTACAGTTGAAAGGCTTCACTGGTCTCTTAAGAAGTGCATAAGTCCATTTTAAGTTCTTCGTTTTTAACAAAATACAGATTGCACATTAAGCTCATCTGTCCCTGATTAGCTAACCATGTTTTGATCATGTTCCAGTAAAATTAAGAGCAGGTGGTTAGGTTGTCTTTTGTCTTCTTATTTCCTGAAATTCAACTTCACCATATTTTTTTTTCCCGAAATAAATCTGCCCTCTCAGAAAGCAAAATATTGCTTTTTTGTTTGCCAAGAGCTTAACATTAGCTTATTTGCTAATCATATGTCCAAAACAAAATACAGAGTGCATGTTGAGCTCACAGGCTCGACCGCAAGCATGACAAATACATGAATTTACCCAACGTCATAAAATGCGCCTCACAAGAAGCCAAGGCAAACGCAAACACAAATAAAATGGCGTGCAAGTCTTTTTTCCCCCTTGTTTGGAGGGAAGCGCAACCCAATGCTCTATCAATGAACCCACTATAAAAACATCTTCATAGAGTCTGCCAATTGAAACATTAAAGAGAAAAAATGCAAGGACACCTCTCGCATCTGTCTGGCCCAGCTCAAACTCAGAGTTCAACACATTTAGCTCTATTCTAATAAGCTGGACTGAATTACTCTGTTGGCATCAGCTCCCTTTGCAGCCGAATGTCTCCTAATTGATTACCACATATCCATGGAACAAAATGTTTTCACACACACACACGTACAAAACTACCTCCAATCCTACAGTACATATCTCATTAAACATGCCACTGTGTACACTTAACTGTCCAAAACCTTTTAGATCCACCTATTTGTCACAGTGTCCTAATGTTCCGGTCACAGTGCTAAGTTATTAATCAAAGCAGGTAGACACAGGTCAAAGAGGACTGTGTGGTCCGACGCTTTCATGTCTGGGACCTTGAAGTGAGCTCTTTTTCCCACAGAATCTGGATAAGACCATATTATCAATTTTCGAATTATAAACAACCTCTATCGGTTAGAATGATGAATTAGGATACACCAGCCAAAGTGCCTGTAACAGTGATTACAAAAATACATCAATTCCTTTTACTAAACAGTAAAATTAAGAAATTGTGAAAGAAAAAAAGAAAAAGAAAAATTGTAAGAAATGTAAAAGCAAGTTCTTGTTTTAATTATTAGTTATTTGAAAGAACGACACAGACCGGGTCATTCTCGTCTCCCTGATGGTAAACATTTGATCAATCAAGTTAAAAATAATAATTCTGAGCCTAACAAGATAAAGATGCTAAAATAGGGACATCACGAGCAAAAAATAGAGTGACTGAGGCTAAAAGTTTCCGTGGTGCACTTTCTTCAGGTCACGAAAGGATAAAAGACTGTGTCATTCTGGCAAAATACTTCAAATTGCACAGATTCCGTTCCAATAAATCAAACTCACCAGAGCAGAACCCCAAAAGAGAACCAGATTTTTTACTAAAACCTGTGGATACATGTGCGTAGATGAGCATACACACACACACATCCACCATCTGAGGGTGTAAGAAGAGTGTGTTTGTCCCTGTGAATGACACTCAGTGGATGTGATGAGAGAGAAATATGGCGCGACTGCAGGTGGGCCTCTTTCTCATCCAGTGAGAGTGGACGCGCCTGACTGCCATCCATTCCAGCAACACTCCTGCTGGGGACATACACTGGAGCTCTCATCAGTCATTTCCACAATCTGTTGATGGATCTATATTGTAACAGTACAGCTTCCTCTTATAGCTGTAGAGTGTGTTAGTGCTGTAGGCTGGTAGACAGTTGGGTGACTTACTCTACCAGAAAAATACAGTTAAATGTATTTTTTGGCTTTAATAGCAAATCATAAAACTATTCAACTCACCTGTTGAACATTGTACTTATATCGCAACTTTTTAAATCTAAACTGAATTAATATAATTTTGCAGTCAAACATCACAGCTGTTAAATAAAGCTCAGCTTAAGTTCAATCAGGAAGATGCTTTTTCATTCACAACTCCCCCCCCCCTCTCTCCCTGCTTCAGCTGACTAGGGGCGTTTACTCTTTCAAACCAACTTGACTTTGCCACAATCTCAATCAGCCAATCATGTCATTGTTGTCCAACTTCACTCAAAATCTGTGTGCTCTGCTGCTGTCCACTGTCATTTCAGTTGTTACCCTCCAACCCCCCATTCACCTGCAGTTCATATCCAGGGCCCACTCTATATCATATCCACCAGTGTGTAGACTCCAGCAGGGGGTTTCCTATACTAGTTACAGCTTCACTTTAAATGTTACAATGCCACAACTGGGTCTAATCGCCAAAGACCTTTCACATTTCCCATCTTTATTGTGCACGTCAATAAAATGTATTTGTTCAATCAGAATTGTCTCTTCTGAATTTCCTTTTAGATTTCTTACAATTGTTGTTTCTTTCTATTTTTTACATTTCTTAAGTGTATTACTGTTTAATAAAAACAAATGCCTGCAGTACTCCTCATTCATCATTCTAATCGATAGAGGTTGTTTATATTTCTATAGTCTAACTGTACGTTGGCTCTTTAAGCCACTCGAAATCTAGGCAAGAAAAAAAGAAAACATAAGAAAACACAACTTGCAGGTGCAGTGGAAGTGAAGTGCACTTCTGTTTGCAGAAATCCTACAGAACTGGTAACATATCAAACAGAGAGCATGATGTGTGGTAATTTATACATTTATTGTATTTGACAATGATATTTATTCACACTTTCATTCTCCTAAACTTGTCATTCAAAGAGACTGTGGACTCATTACAGTGGGTTTCTAATCCTTTTTCAATAGTAACGGGTGGTCTAATATTTGCATAAGCCAACCGGCCTCAGAGGGAATTACGAACTGGAGCCAGCAGCCCTTTATTGCCGGACTCATGTCAATACCTCCATCTTGTCAGCTTAGCTTCAGACATGCAGACCATTTAAGTGGAACAGTGAGCCAGCATTAAGGAAGGATTAAAGAATCTCAGAGGTTAAACATTGCCTGACCCGGTCCTCTTTCTGCCAGGAGGTGGACCGATAGGATGTTTTCTTTATGTGGTGAACAGCTTTAATTCCAGAAACTTAAGAAAATGAGTCTTAGTCTTGATGAAGAAATGCTTAATAGTAAAGTCTTTTCATTGAATAAACCTAATTATACAGTAAATTATTTTGCTCACCAGAATAATTATCAGTGGCACAATTCAACCTTTTTGTAATTTTTTAATAAAATATTTAAAAATATTGTTAAAGTATGCTCTATCACAGTATTCAAAGTGCACATTTAGTTAGTAAAACTTAATGAAAATATAGATAAGAAATCTCCTGGAACATTTAAAACGCATTTGAAAGTAACCTTGCTTCCCTGCTTCCTATCCAAAGCCCCCATTGCCCTTCAAATCTCAATAACAACTGCACTTTATCTCACCCTTAATTCCACCTTTTCTCTTAAACCACACGCCCCCTTCATCCCTCTCAGTGTCAGTCCGTCAGTCAGGCATTCAGACAGGCAGGCAGGCAGGCCTGTGCACTGTCTCCCAGCATGCACGGAGCCAAGGACTAGGCCAAGCAGGGGTGAGTCATGCTGCAGGAGCATGCTACTGGATGTAAAACAGAACAGTTGTTTCCTGCTGAGTCAAACCCGCAGCTCTCATTAAGTCATTATGCAGTAATTAGCCTGCGTGTTAGCGGATAGGTACTGTAGCAAGAGAGCAGTAGTATTAGTCTCCTACTGGAGATGTAAACTTGGGTCACTCAACAAGGATCCATTGGCTGGTGATTGTTATTTGATCAGTTTATTGATCTAATTTGCGCTGACTTTGACATGCTGCCTACACACTGGCTAATGCTTGTGTTTTCTTAGTTTGGCAGGTTAGGTTACAGGCAGGGCATTTTGTGCTCGCATTAGAGTTTGGCTCCGAGACCAGACCAGGTTCTGGCAGTGCATCTTGTCCACTCAGAGTGATGAAGAACCACTGTGCATGTGCGTTTCCTAGCAACAGACAAGCCCATAAATCAGCACCAAGGGAAGGGAAGCACAGGCGAAAGACAGACAGAGAAGGTCTTTTGAAAGTACAAGCGTTTCTCAAACAAAACACTCCCCTCTCTTCTCTTGTATCCGTCCTTCCTCTTCCGTAGTGCAAACATTGCAGCTATTCTGTTACCAAGAAGAACAATAAGTAATCAAACAGGGTGCCATGAAGTATGTTGAGAAGTAGATTACAAACAACTTGGGAATATGGGTAAAAGTAATGCAGTATGAGGAAAAGATAACCACTTGGTGAAAGTTTGAAGTGTATTTGGAGCAGATGTCACAAAGTGCTTTACCATAAAAGCAAACAGTCAACAGACATAAAATTTAGACAATATAAATATATCAGAAATGTAAAAAAACAACTTACAGAAACAGGCCAGCTGAGACCAGTTGATCTTGAGTTGCTTTTTAAAGGTGTCCACAGTGTCAGGCCCAAGGTTCATTAAAAATTGTAATTACTATACAAGTTTTGGATAAATTTAAATATTCAACCTGCAGTCATCCTGTTCCTGTACTCCAGCCCGGGCCCTCAGTTAACTTGGTTGCTCTTTTAGCTATGGCAAAATGGAGAAAACGAGAAAACTGTGGTAAACAAATTGATATGATACCAAACCATCTGAGAAGTTATGTGTGCAAACATTATGTTTTCTGTTTACTGATGCTGTAAAATGCAACTGCAAATAGTAACATTAGCTTGTTGCTTCACTGATTCAGCAGGGACACAGAAAATTAATGGATTTTACAAGGTTATTTCAGACTAGGATCCGTAGGTAGCATTCAAATTCATTTCAACAGATTTGTCTGAATTTGTTTGAACTTGAATTTAGGAGCCACATTCTCGAGGGGCACAGTCTTTAGTTTGAAGCCTTGAGAAAAGTAAACTGTGCTGATGAGATGACTTCACAACATCACAAAATCACAAAGATATGTGCAGATACAGGACATATTTGGCTGGCTATACTATTAATATGTTCATGTTGTGCTGGAGCACAAGACAATAAGATTTGCTATAGATTGAAGTATGTGTGCAGCATCTTCTGACATTATATATTCGGGACATGGGTAGCTTGAATTTGCAATTATACAGGTGTCAGACTCAAAATGTATATCTGTTCATCCTTTCCTTGTAATTTCAGCATTGGTTTGACCTAATGACCTTACTTCTCTGCCTGGGAAATCCCTAATTGCAACACCAGCAGATGCATCCAACACTCATCCTCCATTTGCGGTTAATAAGGCTGGCGTGCATCAAAGACCTTGCTGGAACGAGATGTTCTGAGCTGCCGTGAGCTGCCATGAGCTGCTGTGAGGTGTTATGATGTGTTGTTATGATGAGCCATAACCTCAGGGGTCATTTGTCACCAACCTTAATGTGGTAGCTCTGAGTGAGTGCTGATGGTAAAGGGCTTCAGGGCCTGGAACTGAACCAGCGATGGGCCAGCCAAGGCAGCAGCTGCACGCAGCACATGAGGAGCTGATGGCAGGTAGAGCAGGTGCTCTCCTCCAAACGAGGGCTTTTATCAAGCCTTAATGACACAAAGATTATGATTGGCTGGTAAATATAACTTTATATTCATTAATGATTTCAGAGAAACTTTCATCCTGATGTGGAAACGGGTGCCAAGAGGAAAGGCGACGAAAGCAGGAGAAAGAAAGAGCCAAGAAAAACTGATGATTAATTAAATGTATGCCAGTAATCTTGTGAGATCAAAGGTGAGATTTTAAAAAGGGGCTTTTATTGTCCCCAGGCTACTTATGAACAGCTTGATTTTATTTTTGTATAAGTTTGTAATCACTAGTCTGTGTAGTTCAACAGTTGATGCCCCATTTCCCTTCCATTAGATGATAGATGAATGCATGTTATTTCTGACGTGATCTGCTCCCATCTTTCAAAACAAACCAAACCAAACAACATTAACAGGTCTTCAAAAGCCTCAAAATATATGGTTATACTTTATCAGGACATCATTTTATTTTGCAATGAGTAGCTGTCTGTTTTCATATAGTGTCTCAAGTCATATCATACAGTACATCTAAACTATGTTTATCTTAAAGGTGAGGTGTGAAGTGCACATCATACGCATGAGACTGGCCACAAACTACCTTTATAGAAGAGTATAAAAATATGTGCAACAATGCCATCTCGGCCTCCACACAATCACAGTAATACTCACACACATCACAGAACAACCACAGATTATAGGCCACTTCTTCAGTAATTACTACTGGCCAGGCCTAAGGCATAATCTTGCAATTTCCTCTATGACGCGCAAAGCATGCAACTCCATATAGGCACCCAACTCCACATGAATCTCCACGTTCTTTTTAAACTTGAAACACATAATTCTGATTTTTCAGATAAGAGATTGGCCATTACCCAAAGTGTGCATTTGTTTAAAAAACAAACACTGTTTATGTGGGTTAATTTCCTCATGGCCATGAGTACTGAGAATTCACCTTCCTCCTCATCAGAAATCACACATCTTGCTGCAGCACATGAGGGAGGTGATAAATAGATATACCTACCACCAGGTCTCTTTATCTCTCACACAAACATGTAACATATGAGGCTTACAAGGTATTTGGTTTCATTTAATAGCGTGGTCAGTGTCTAAGTATGGTAAAGTCCCAAAAGTGCTGGATGCTCCAAGATAACCCCTGCTGACAGCAACAGACTCCTCCAGAGCCATTATACAACTGTTTTTACAGGCCGAGTAGTAGTCCTTGGTGGAGTGCCTGTTTAAGTTAAGGGTTCTGCCTGTTTAATAGAACTACAGATGTAACATGTCAGGCAGGCTTCATGTGTATGAATATACTGCAGTTCTCTGTTAACACTGTTTTGCTAGTTTAAAGACAAAACACTACCCTAATTGTGTTAATCACAATGATGAAATGTGTCCTCCGGTGCACCCAAACACACACCTTTTACTCCAGCACAGGTAGTACTTTGGAAATTTATACATACTTGATTATATTATATACTATACTGTTATACTACACTTGATTATATTATACTTGAGCTAGGCGGTAGGGCCAGACATCATATATATATATGAACACAGACTGAAACCAAACCAATATACTATATACATAGTCTGAACAAAAGAGTTCCTTGCTATTCTGCAGCACACTTTGCATTTCCCTTTCCTTCCTCCTCCTCCTCTCCCTATCATATTAGATAATATTTGACATCTGCCAATCAATTAATAGTACAAATGACAAGCTGTAATCATGACAACTGCAAATGCATTAGTGGGACAGTGTGGAACAATCAAGTTATTCTTAAGTGTACTACTTTTTCCTTTGGTGGAGAGAGAAGCCAAAGTCTTTTCAACTCCACCAAGCACCTGTGTTTCCAGTGGTGCAGGAAGAGAGGCCTTGTCAGTTGACTGCCATCCTGGATGCCAACAATGGTATGCTCAGGGCACTAAAGCACCACAAAGGGTTCACTGAAGCACAGGGGCACCTCCAAGGGGGCTCCTGATACACCAGTGCAACCTCCCGTCATATGCACAATATTATTCTGAGTGATGAGTACTGTATACATAATTTTGCTACTATCCCATAATTCACATACATTTAAATCAATTAATTTAATTAAATAATGCATATTTATATTATATATTTTTGACTGTGGCCCCCATCTGGCCACGCCTATGAAAAATGTCTCGGGGCGCCACTGTTAAAGCATCCCTGGTGGAGCAGTAGGGGAAAAGTTAGGTACATTCTCTGGATGATAAATAAAACTGGAAAGTTGATGAAAGGGGCTAACAGTGCCTTTGAACAGGGGTAACCTCTGTTTAGTTGAAGTACACACATGCACTTCTTTGCAAATATGGGTGGCTAAGCCTATGGAGTTATATGAACACACCCACAACAAACCTCCACCACCAACAACAAAACACCAGCTCAGCACCTCTTTCATAAATGAAAGTACTATATTTAATTGGTGAGAGGTGGCTCCAATGACTTGAGGCTGGTTTGGTTTGTAAAACTGGGAACATCCTCTTCCTTGTTCCAGGGACAATACCTTGTCATCCAGAACAAACTAATCTGCATAATCATCATAAGCTGAGCTACCGGTAGTTGCTGAGCCTAAAATAACTGTGCAGTGGTTCCAAACTAAAGATTACACAATGTTATGAGGACAGCGAAGAGAAGCAGAGATGGATTTAATGAAATTGGGTGAAGGTAGAAAAGGTCAGACAAGAAAGGAAGTAAAGTTGGTCGGACATAAAAGGTCAGAAATATTCTTCCCTTGTTGGTGCAGGAATCTCTTGCTCCATGGGTGCCCATTATGTTGCTGGCTCATCTTCTTCTGCTTTCTGCCCTGCAGTGAAGACTTAATGGAGTGTGTTCTTCTCAATCTTTATCAGCACACCAAGATCTTTATTGAGAGGCCTGGGGAGAGGTTGGGGTGTTAAGTTTGCCTATTCAATGAAACAGTGTGTTACACGAGCCATTTAAAAATAGCACGTTCAACAGGTCATGCACTTCCCTGCTTAATGATTTACTTCTTTTAACAGTACAATACCAAATAGGCCATGATATGTGGTTCTATTTTATGGACTCTGAAAGGAATGCAAAACCAGTTGTATTAATCTATAAATGAGTTTTAATAGAGGAATTTTGTTTTAAAATGTGTTTGGCTTTTTTATAGGGTGTTTCATAAAACTTGAGACAGAGAAGAGTACAGGCTTAATTGATGAATTAATCAGCAAACACAAAACTTCAAACACTTTATTACCAAACACATATATAGCCCTTTATTGCGTTTTCTTTGTTGTGTGAGGGAATTTCAATATGGTGGAATGGATAGTCATAACACTGCCATTGGCATATTGTTACCCTACTAAGATCTGCAAAAGTGAAATCTGAAGCTGAGCATCTATAACTATTATCCTGTCTCTGTCATTTAATGAGTCATTTAGTGAGAGAATTTCAAAGTCAGTATTAAAGTGAGGATGGAAAGTCTGCTGCAGGCACCATGAGAGCTAGACACGACACTGACACCTAGTGTTAAAGCAAGCAACTTTGAGATCACTTCACAGGCAGCTCACATCGAGTTTATTAATGGTGTATCAACAGTACAAGACAGTGCCTGTTAGGCGAACTTCAGAATACAAGGAGATTCATGTAGGTATGAAAAACACAAACAGAGAGGTAGTGGTTCACTGTATGTTTGTGTTTCCCACGCTGAATTGTCAAAACAAACAGAAGTTGTAGAGGCGTGAACCAAAATATGAATTAGGGAAGAGGTGAGTGATGCTAAAACAATTGAATGTGACATTGTCCCTGAAATCACACAAATACACATTACAAATACACCCACTCATATGACTTACACATGCAGACACACACATACAGTGAGCCTCTTGGGTAGATTTTTTTTTATGTTCTCTTTGTATCCCCCTGGGGGAAAAAAAAAAACCAAAGAAAAAAAAAAAAAAAAAAAAATCAATAACAATGTACCGGAAAAAAAAAAAAAAAAAAAATATATATATATATGTATAAGTATATTATATATAAATATAGTATACTTCTTGATACTCACAGGCCTGTAATAAGCCCAGCCAATCATTTCATTTGGACAGAATAATAGGATTGGCTGGCCGACCTGCCTGTTTAGTTACCCACTTCATTGCGTATCTTCCACAATCCGACCAGGCAGCTATCGAGCTAGTTGCTCAAGAATGACAGAGAAAGACCATCCAAAACATAAAGTTTTACCTTTACCTACAACAATTTGCACTGCTAAACAAAGCAAGAAAAGGAACACAGAAGTAGAAAACCACAAACAAAATAGTTTTGGATAAAGCAACAGGTTAAACTGACATCAACATCAGTGGGGCTTTTCAACAATGGTGAGAACTGAGGAACAGATAGGTATCTGGTTTGTTTTGTTTCTGTTTAATTTGTTATTTTCCTGAACTATGTAGTATGTAGAACTATGTATGAATAAGACATGAGGTAGGTATGTTCAGCAATGACAATGATGCGCTGTGTTCCTATCCCCAACGCTCTCCTGGACTCATCATCCAGCAGTTAGTCAGGCACTGTATGTTCATGTGGGTTGGGGGAGTGTTTTTGGAAGGAGACCTGAAAGGAGGGGATGGGATGTTTATGTTTGGATACATTCAAAATCCAACCATCCCTTGCTAGTTTCTCTTCTCTATGGTTTTATAGCCACAGATAAGAGAGTGATAATTATGCGTGTAAATTCCAGGTCCCCTCTCAGCAGCTTTGCTTGCTGGTGTTGAGAGTTGCATCCTACTGGCCCTGCTAGTAATGGTAACCCACATACAGCCAGCTGTCACTGCTTCAGGCTCCCCTATCATACACTTCACAACAACGGTGTGTGTCGGCACAATTCTGTATACAGAAACGTGTGTGCATTTGGATTGGTGCGCTTGAGCTGAAAAAGGACAGTGCAGTTGAACACCTGCAGACATGGACACTCTTGTGTCTTGAGTTTTCAGTCTTTACTTTTATTCAGTTATACAATGAGTAACGGCTTAAGGGGGGCTGTAAAATTGAATTGAAAGCATGAAAAGATATATTACACATTACACACATTACATTAAAGAATAATAAAGAATATGAAGACTTAAAGAAGAAGAATAAATTGACTTACTTTCCTAACTGCACCAGTAGATTATACTCTTTTGACTCCAGTGTATTTTGAGAATATCTGTGTTTTTTCAGCATATATGCTTACTTGGCTTGGGAATGCCTCCGCAGACACCACTCTTTAATTGTTCCAGATGCTCTCAACCACTTTTTGAGTGTTACATCTTTCTCTGAGGAGCCATCTTTGGGTAGGATCTTTACTATTTACAGGGAGATAAACACATGAAAAAAATAGAAGTACAAAAGCACCACAATGAATATGAATATAACCAGTTGTTTGATGCGGGCTCATGCTTTTCAAAAGTTTGCCCATAGTTCAAAGACAGATTTGATGTTTTGTACATATCAGGATAGGTTATTTGACCTGATCTGATCTTCTTTTTTTTGCCATCATGTAAACCCTTTTGTAAAACTTGTCAGTCAAACTGATTACATTAAGAAGTAAAATATTGTCCTGTGCAATTGCACCCACTGTCTCGCTTACTGTCAGGGACCAACTTCCCCTCTCATGCCTGACCATTTCAAAGGTTATGCAGTTAAAACCCTCATGAAAAATTAAAAAAGATGAGGTATATAACCGGTGGTAAGCAGGCAAAGAAGTCCATGCATTCATTTATATCAATATACACACACAATAATGAGGTGCCATAAAATGACCAAGCTGACCTCTTCCTTTAGTGATCATCCCATGAAGTCCTCCATGAGGTCAGCACGACCACCACAACCACAGACAGAAAGAGGTTTTTCCTCCTTCATTTTCTCCCATGGGAATTACAGCAGCATGTTTTCCCTCTCTGCTGAATGTTTATTCTGGTAGGCATGGTGGTGGTGTGATATCTGAGGTGCAATGAGCCAAGACTGCTGTGAACACATTCCTCCCTATACCTGACTGATGAATGTTAAGCATGTACTGTAGGTAATGTGAGTGGTGCTGAACCACACCAAGGCCACATCGCCGGGCTGCTGTACACCTCACTTAGCTGTTCCATGAATACATACAGAAAAACGGTGCATGACAAACATCAGGCTGAATTCACATCTGCATATTAAAGCAGGGTGTCTGGGATGGCGAAAAGAAGAACGCAATTTATTGAACACAGCTCATGTCTGGCTGGGCAGATGGCAATCACATAATGCAACTATTTTAGCATCACAGTGGCAGGCAGGAATCAGCTGGTTTAGTCTGGGAGGTGACTAAAAGGCATGGAGAAGAGGGAATAGAGAGCTCTGTGGCGACTGGCCTGGTCTAACCTGGCCTATACCAAGCTGTCAGCAAAGACGCAGATGACAAACACAGCAGAGTGGAGGAGAGGAGGGTGGTGGTGGTGGTGGTGTGGGGAAGGGGGTCTGATTCCTGTTACATCATCTGTGGCTGAGAGACAGTGTGGCAGACTTATCTGTCTGTGGTCTCGGGTGGCATTTGTCTGGACTAGCAATGAGTCACACTTTCTGTTTACCTCAACATGAACCCATCCCTGAAGCTCCTCATTCGCCATCCAAGAGCCTCCATTGACCAGCCGCATGAGGGCCGGTAGCAGGGTGGCTTCCACCCGCGGGTTGGCATGCAAAGCCAGGAATGTGCTGTGCCCACACCTTGCTAAACCATGACACCTTTCCTGTGGTGTAGGAGCTGGTTCCTTTCAAAACCTCTCAGCTGGAACCAGGAGAGTAAATATAGCCCTTCTACTGTAGCTGCTCTTCCTCTGAAGCAGACTTAGCTCAAACAGTGTTGAAAATACTGTTCTACTGTTTGTTTTTACCTACTGAGGTGCCAGAATTGTAGGATTTGCCACATAGGACAATACATGAATTCAAGGCTGTTTAGACAAGCACAGGAAAGTGCTCGGAAGGAAGTTTATTACACTATTTACTGACAACTTAACAGACTATCTGAACTGACCTGATGTGGCAAACCTCAGCCACCTGGTTCTCTATGGCTGTTCAAATAAACACAAGTCGTTTCTAATATCAAGTCTGCTCTGTAGAGGAGATTTACACAAAGTGTTCTAATTTTGGCAATGAGAACTGTCATAGGAGAGGGTAGCTTCCAAACATTTACTAATTTATTATTACTAGTGCAGGTTGTTGGAGACTTAAGGTATTACCTGAGATTTGTCCTGCAAATGTCCTCCAGTGAGTAGGATGATGTCCTCAAATAGACACAAACCACTTGCCACCATGAAAGTAATTTCTACAGAGAATAAAACATCTATTGCATATTGGACTGTGTTGTTAGTTGCACTTAACTGAAAGAAGAGGAAGTAATTTGGAAATACAGTCTTTGTACGTCCTGTATTGCGGGTCCTTTTATCACCATTATGTTATATCTTATGGTCTTTATCAGAAAGGGCTAGAAGGTGGCCCTTGCTAAGATTATTTTGTCAAACTACGATTTTCAAGACCAAGGATGAGCTTACACACGTAAAAGGATGTATGGACAAGACAAACACATTATTACATAACTTATATACTTTGGTGCATTGCTCTTTCAATCTCAATGACTGTTTCTTACATTGTGATTGTACTGTGGCTGCTGTGAACCTTTCAATTACAGTGCTGTCAATTAAACCACTTAAACTTGAAATGGTTTAGGTCTCTGTTAAGTTAAATAAAGTCAAAATAAATGCATTGTCCTATGTCCGATTTGTCTAATTATAGCCTGCGTTAGTCTATGCTGACAGCATTAAATGTGATGTCTTACAGCATAACTTCGTATTAAAGTTAGTAGTGTGCATATATTGGATCTGATATGGCATTATATGTCTTTATTGTCTAATTAGGGAAACTTTGTTTGTTACTGTCTAATATAAAACATATTATTTCTAGTTTTGGTCTGAATTTATTTAAAAATATGGTTTATTATGTCTTATTAGTGTACCCTAGAAGTACGACCAGCAGTCTTAGTAGGCAGACTTTGTTATCTTCAGACAAAGTCAGGCTAACTTTGTGCTAAGCTAGGCTAACCATCTGCTGATGAGTTATTATAGTTTTGTATTTGTCATTTAGTTTTATTTAATTTTTAATTTTTGTTTTCAGTTCTGTTTTGTTTCAGTTATTTTCCAGAGTGGTTTGCTTGAGGAGCTTGAGGAGTTTGATGCACCTGATGGAATAGGAAGGAATGAGGTGAATGGATGAAGGTAGGAAGGGAGGGCCAAGAGAACTGAGGCAAACAGGGCAGGAAGGGGTTGACCAGGTATAAGTAGCTTGTCAGGTGATTATAGGTGTTTTTTTATTGACAGAACAACAGTGGAGAAAAAAAGATCAAATAAAAATTGTTTATGTACAACATAAATGAGAGACAATGGAAAATGGCAGTGCCCAGGCCACACACCTCTGCCCATCTCATCACTAGCACATTACCAGTCTCCCCTCTCCCCTCCTCCCTTATCCTGCCTGTAGCGGCTGCTTGGCAGCAGCTCAAGTGACCCCCCATGAGCAAGTTCAACATTAACCAATGATGACAACATCCTCAACTGGTCAGGAAGCCCCATCAGTGGGACACAAACTCAGATTAGGGGCTCATCCCCAGTGAAAAGAGCCCCTGGCACATTGCCCCGGCTTCCAAATCTAAACCAGCAGCACTCTCGTGAGAATGACAGGGCCTGGGTCGCTGCTGTGTCACCCCCCCTCTACCTCTGCCAGGCAACTGCCTCACTCACATCTTCTTTTGCATCCCTTTCTCTTTCAGTAAATCTGCTTTTTTCAATGACATAAAATGTCATTAAAATAATGTTGGAGAACAGTATCAAATATGATTTATCAGAACTGGTGTTTGGAAAATTTCCAGAGATTGCCCAGGCACATATTTTGTAACTAAAACATGTGCAATTGTATCCCCTCACCTACAGCTATCTACTTCTCCATCTATCTATCTCGGCCTGGAGAGGCGGAATAGCAGCCTCTGAATCTCTGTTTCCAAGTCTAAACTGAGGAAACCACAGAGCAGCTAACGAGACAATGATAGAGCCAATCAAGAAAGCCAGGCTTTGCATTTATTATAAGAAGTCCAACAAAAGCCCTGGACTCATGCCGTGGGGATGAGGCCACACTTCCAGTAGAGCAAGACTAATCATGAATGCAAATAAGCACAATGAAAGCAACGAGAGCGAGAGAGGTGCTGCGATGTCCTTTGGTAAACCTCTGGGAAACAGCACTTGGCATGTCTCAGGGGTTCTACTTATCACTCAAAGAGAGACTGAAACACACTAGCTGCTGAGACAATGATGTATTCCCACCAAGCAGACAGAGAGGGACAGGGTAAATGAAACCGAGAGAACAGGAGATTAACAGATAAAGTTTGCAAAGACGCAGTGTAATCATCTCTGCTAATTTGTTCGCTGCAGTTCAGGGCAACCAGATACACTCATTAGCGAAGGAATAACCTTACAAGCAGAGCGTGCTGTAAAGTCGTATACATCATAAGGAGAGATGTCACTGATCTTTGACAAAATGCTTTGGAGAGATGAGCAGGCTGTGAGGAAGAAATCTTTATGTGCTATGTGACAGCTTTATTGGGATTGATCATGTTTGAGTTGTGTGGTGAAACCTCCAGAGGGGTATCGCTAACTCGAGTCTGGCACTGCAGCTGATATTGCTTCATCTCATGCAAAGCTCTGAGCTCTGAGCCTGGCATTCCTCATTATTACTGGAGATTGTTGTATATGCAATCATATGCAATAGGATATATTGATAATAAAAGCCTGTAAATTGCACAAGTCTCCCACAGACACAACAAACACCATACAGGCACAATAAGTAGTGTACAGTAAGCAAACCGCTCAAATACACAATTATCACAATTATACACAAAACAAAGCTTGCACACACATACTGACCAAAAATTTATAATTTACAAAATAATATCTGTACCAAGTATAGTATTTTATTATGCTGGATTATGTGATTTAGAAATTTGTTTATGTTAGAAGAGATCAGATACAGGTTTAAGTGATTGTACCGTAAATCAATAGTTGGAGATTTAGAGAAGTACACAATGGCTCCTGGCACGGAGCTGAACCATTCACAGCAGAGGCCAGTTCACACTGAAACATAAGCAAATACTCAATGAAAGAGCCAGCTTCCAGGAAAAGCCAGAGCCCAGTGGAGATAGCTGCTAATCTGAGCATGAAGCAGAAACCCAAACAGAGGGCAACCGCAGGGCAGGCCACCAGAGCACGACGGCCAAATGCATCAGACACCTTTGGGTGATACCAAACCACAGGACGCGCAAGAAGCCTGGGAGCCACGGCAAAAGCAGAGCAGCTGTAACCCACCGTTGAAATAACTGACCACACTGAGTACGTCAGTGAAGAACAACCATCCCACCGCTGACTGTAAGGAGCAAGGAACTCTATACGTTATACTTTAAACATGCAATACAGGACAAACAGAGGATTCGCTGACTCCCACTGCTGAGAATTTTACAACTGGTCGATATCCAGGCAGTTTTCCCGTATAAAAAGAATTTTCAATGGTATTAAAATAGTCAGGGAAAAACAGACGTTATTAAAGGTTTTTTTGCCAAATCAGACAGAGCGTTCAGAAAGGAAACCACATCGTATTGTGTAAGAATCTGTGGTACTACAGTTCATCATTAACATTTTGTCACTGGGTAAAACATATACTGTTGGGGTTAGCTGTTTAATGCCAATTTGAGGCTGAAAATATCACTGAAAATTTGTGGAATTATCCCTTGAGATGGTCAAGTCCACCTCCTCATGAGCCTTGAATTGCCATCTTGTTGACCAGGGAGAAACAACCATTAAGATAAGATAAGATAAGATATTCCTTTATTTGTCCCACAATGGGGAAATTCCGAATTAATTTAATTAATTAAATTAACATTAATTA
>NW_023339762.1:10408392-10479890 GCF_004916995.1 Morone saxatilis | reverse complement strand
GTGTGTAGACAAGGGGGGCTGCAGCATTACTACGAAGACTACAGTCACTTTGTGGCAAGCAGCACTTGATTTTTGGCTGTATCAGTAATGTTGGTGACATGGGTCATACTAAAGAACGATCACAAACAATGGCCTTCTCTCCCAATATTTTTCCACACCTGATGAATACATACTTCTGGTATACCACTGCATCACTTTTTCTTTCTTTCTTGGCAAATAACTAGAGGTCGTTCAGGAAAAGATTTCCCTCATTCGCGTGAAGTTAAGCTTTTTTAAAACTTTTCTCATGTTCCTTGTCCATGGTGAACTTCTCCTTAGAATGCACTGTGTGGGTCTTTGGAGTTCTATCTGTCTCAACAAAAAGTAAAAAGCTAAACTAGAGAGCAAAGTTTTTTTCTTGACCAAAATAATGGAATTATTCAAGATTAACAATGTGGCACACTAAAGAATTTCTGTAACATCATAATATTCATGCCAGAAGAAATGCCATTGCCGTGTTACAGAAAATACAGACAAATTACAAGGCTTGTGTGGTATATTTAATCAAAACGCTATTGTATCTCATGTCAACTGATACTTACAACTATTTGCACCATACTCTAAAGTGCCTTGTGTTGTAATTTTGCATACAAAATTGTATAAAGACTGCAAAAAGAAATGGCTAAAACTAAAACATGTTCTTTGGAAACCAAAATGATTATGGACATAAGTCACTCAATGAAAAACTCCCTCAGCAAAGTTTTACAATGTCCGGGGATTCCTTTCACAGAAAAATTGACAATTATAGAGAAGGCCAAAAAGTCCTCTCACACTACTGTAATTCATATTGACAGGAAAACAATAACAGTGTGGTTGTTTCAAAAACAAGTGGAAAACACGAATGCGGGCTTTCCCCATATTTTTGTTTGTGGAAAAGCCTGTTTGTCCTCAATATGTCACATTCTTCACCATCAGTGGCACAACGCACCACATGGCCCTGACCTAATGTTGTGGGTTTCCTCATAGGAGTAGCCAAGCATATTTCACAAACACACATTTTACACTAACATGTGCTGCACTGATATGTTTCTGTGAGCAGTTTTTCCGGATTGTTAACAGAGTTGCTAGTGCGTATTAGGATTAATTCCTAAAGATGACACTTTAAAGCAAGCACACACAATCACGCACAGCCAGACAAAAATGCATCCAAAGATACAACCGCCCACCCATAGGGAAGTAAGCACCACACCACACACAAGAAAATAATATAGTAAACAGGAAACATGGGCGTAAGAATGCCAAATGCATTCTGCAGTTTCAGCTCCAGTTTGTCCTCAGCACAGCAGCATCTATTTCTGGGAAAGACTGTGAAAAAAGCCAGCAGGCCATCGCTGCTGAAAAAAATAAATAAATAAATAAATCTAGCTACTCCTTGTCTTGGAGTAAAATAATATTGTAATAGTCAAATAAATGACAAGTCAAATGAGAAGCAGTAGATATGTAAATGTGATGTTTGTGAGCTCAGTAAAGACCATAAAGGAGGCCAGTTTTCCACTTTATTGTCTGCAGCCGTCTGGTTGAGTCATTGGCACTGTAGATTGGCGAGTGGGCAACGTTTCTAGCAGACCTGGCGCTCTGCCAGCTTTTGGTTCCTGTCATTATCTGTGCTTTGTGTCTCAGTGATGGCCACATGCACGTAATGAATAGGCAACTTTTTCCATTAAAATAATACCCTCATCAAGTGGGCTCCTGTCAGCAAAGTTGCATCTGGGCCTGACTGAGCTTCGTGCTTCAAGACAGCTCACAGAGTGAGGGCCAAAGTCTGGAATTTTAATTGTTTCACGGGAATCAGCTAGTTAGACATTCAAACAGGCTGGTGAAGGACAGCTTTTCATGAAAGATGATGAGCAGATAGAAAGAAGGGATTTAGGAAATGTTGCAGTAAATTAATCCTGGACAAACCACAGCTTAGGAAAGTTTTGTTTTGTTGAAATGGACTACAAAGGGTGGACTACAAAGAGGAGTGGACTTGAAAGAAAAGGCTAGAAGGAGAATGAGGAGGGGGTTAGTGGCTGCTTGTGAAGTTTGCCAAAGGAAAGATGCATCCTTTTGAGTCTCAGGGAGATTAGACATTTCTTCAAGTGACAAAACACCTTATTAACCTCTGCCTGACCTCTGAGGATTGACCTTTCACTTGTGACCCTGACACCGCTACGCCTTACTCCTGTTAGGAGTCATCAGCCTTTTCATTAAAACTAACGGTTCTGCCAAAATGCTAAAGAAAAAGAGAATGTGAGGATTGTCTGGGTGCATCAGAGACAGAAGATGGAGGGATAGAAGTAAGGGGGGATGCAACTGAGAGAAGAGTTTAATTAGAGACACAGCACCTCTGGCACTCTCACCCTATTCACAAAAAGAACAAGGGTGGGAGGGATGGGCAGGGAGAGATGAGAAGTTTTTAACAAGAGGTCAGAGAAACTTTGGATTAGAACATGGGCCTTTATCAATTCCACTGGCAAATCCGCAGATTAGTCCATTCCATTGTTTTCAGGAAGTCTGCTCCCACCGACCCAGAATGCAGGAGGCGGATTTAGGAACTTTGCAAGAGCTCCAAGCCACTGAGCTGGATGGCAGAGTGTGCGTGTGTGTGTGGGTTTGTGTGTTCACGTGTAGCTGTGTGTGCAAGTGTGTGTGTACACGTGTGTCTGTGTTAGTGTGTGCATGGGGGGATGACACAGTGAGGAAGGGGTTGTCAGGAAGCCTTGGGATCAAATGCGAAGCTCTGACCAAAAAATTCCAATGATCGCTCATGACTTTCTGGCCACCAAAAGCAATGCAGACGGATGGTGGGCCGCTTTCCCACTGTGACCTCTCCATAGATAATATGTACTTTGGAAACTGTCATCCCTCATGGTTTCATTAAACCTTTTTTGATATTTACATGGCCTGCTGAGCTGTTCTCTATACAGAGTCAATTTGGTCAAAATGTGAAATTCTCCCCCTTGAATAAACACTATGCTTTCTTCCCTGCAGAGTCACTTTACCACAACCAAAGTCACTGGCATTTGATATAGAGCTATGGTCAAAACACTTGTGGACAGCAACAAAAGTCAGCACAGGACTATGAATCAAATATTCAATTACTACATTTTTACAAAAGCCTATTCTGTTTCCTGACTCTTCCTCTGCTTTACCTGTTACTTGTCACAATGTGTCTACGGCACTATGCTTCCTGTGCTATTCAGCCTGGGGAAATGGAGCATTGGAGTGATGACAAGGAGTAAGAATCACTTGCAAGCACTGAATCTGTCTTAGCACACTCCTATTTAAAGTAGGACTCTTTCAACTCAACTGATGGAAGAGAGAAAACACATTACCAAAATAGGCAGAAAGCTGAGACACAAAAGGCAAATGATTTATTATAGCTTTCAGCAGAAATACCTGCAGAGGAGTGCAGGCCCTCAGGTGCTTTTCTGGCAGAGTATAGAGGAGGATAAGCGTGTCAGTGCTGAGAGATGCGCTGGAATGAGGAGCCAGGGAGTCTTTGGCAGTATAGGTAGGCAGAGAGGACGTTGGTACCTTTACTCCCAAGTGGGGATTTCAGGTTGAGCTGAGGAAATGGTGCTCCAGCCAGGGTACCGAAAAGCATTTTTCACCAAAGGGATATTAATTGTTTTCTTAAACATCATGTATTCATGAATCACAGACCTGGTGGCTTTTGCTCTTGTATGCTTTAATTGTTCGCTACTTTGAAAATACTAAAAAACCTTAACACCTAAGGTGAAGTGCATGATAAAAATGAGGGTGATAGGATGATTCCCATTGAAAATGTAATTACGAACAAGAAAATATGACTAATCTTAGTCATACCACATATCATAAATTAATTCTTGGTAAGAGTTTACAATAAGGTACACAGTAATTAGAAGAATTTAGGAACTAACTTTAAGCTTAATTGAATCAACCACAGTATAATAAATAATAAGATACATGAGAACTGACAGCTACTCTATCGTTAGTTCTGTGAAACTGCATAATTCACAATTGTGAGCAGAGGCAATTGCCAGTGTTGAAACGTTTGAATAATTTGAATCTGTTAGAAATAAAGTTTGTGACAACAAGCAGACAGTAAACAAGAAGACTGTTATTGATGGACCCATGGCTCACCACAGCAGAGTGTCCTTTGTGGGTATTTTAGATGATAATACAGAAGAATATGAATATTTAATGTAAATATGTCATGTATAAACTGGTGGAAAACTCACTAATGCTACAGTATTTGTGGTAGGGTGGTAGGAAGATGCTGTTCTCTACAGTAGGGGACATTAAAAGGGTAAGCTGAATGAGACGTAATGATGCATTACTTTACTTTAATGACACAAAAGTGATATATGCGATAAAAATGAGTTATTGGTTTGCCTATATAACATTTAGATCAGTTAGAAAATGCAGTATGTTCACAATTATCAGGCTTTGTCTCACCATTCTGCATTACGTGGGCTTTTCTGTGGTCATGTGGTCCAAAACAATCTGTGGATCAAATACTGAGTAACACCTCATTTTCTTTTTGAAAGGCAATTCTATACAGCAGTCCAACCAGCCTCTTAATTGAACATATGAACCAGTGGGACAGACACATTCCTTACAATATCAAGCCAAGACTGTTGTTCAGCTTGAAATGGGAAACAAACTGTGGAAACAAACTGTGTTGTCCAACAACTCTTAAATCATTATGAAGTTAAAAACAAACATTTCAACCTCTTTTGCTACATTCCAAAACCACATTTTTATTAGTTCCTAAATAATGTGAACAACTCAGAGGCGATGTTTTTTCTGGGACTTCTAGGATAGCTAAAAGTTTCCTTATAGAGTGTATTCACAAAGTTAGAGCGAGCACCTCTCAAAGCTAACTGAACTAATTCTTGGCTCTACTTGCCTACTGATTGCTTGGTGCATTTCTAGGTTACAGACTCAAATAATCACATGGATGAAAAAAGATAGCTGGCTGAGTTAAAACTCTTTGTATCTTTGTCACGTGATATACGGTTATTAAAGGCAACTCAAAGGTCCAGTGTGTAAAATTTAGGAGGATCTATTGGCAGAATTGGAATATCATATTCATAGACATGTGTTAATCATTATAACCTAAAAATAAGAACCGTTGTGTTTTCATTACCTTAGAATGATTTGCTTTATCTACAGAGTAAGCCATTTTTCTACAGGAGTCCAGAAAAGACAAACCAAACAATGGCACTAGACACAGCCTTTCGCTTTTTTTCATGGACGCCAGTTTCTCCTGCATACTTGGAACGAGAGGGTGAGGTGAGGGCGCTGTATTCAGCAACTCCACTGCTAGATGCCACTAAAACCACATACACTGATCCTTTAGTTAACACTTTATCTAGTGTGTAACGTTTAGGAGAATCTATTGGCAGGAATGGAATATAATTTTCATACGTATGTTTTCATTAGTGTATAATCACCTGAAAAAAAGGACTGTTGGGTTTTTGTTACCTTAGAATGAGTTATTTTTATCTCTTATCCTCTTCCAAGGAGGCCACCATGTTAAACCGCCATGTTTCTACAGTAGCCCAGAACAGACACACCAAACACAGGCTGTAGATAGGGCCTTTTGTGTTTCGTGGCCACCATTGTTTCTCCTACACAGTTGGACTGTGAGCATGTTTAATTTTTGCAGCACGCAAGTTAACTTCATATCAAAACACAGTGTTATGCATGAACGTGGTAAAAGAGCACCGTTTATTGAACATGCTCATGTTTTTGAATTAACGTGAACTCCACATATCTGTTGCAACTAATGAGGATGTGAGCATCATTAACTCGCGTGAGAGAAAATGACGCTCACGCACAGTTGACCTAAAAATCAGTTAAAACACGGAAAAGTAGTTCAAGGAAAGGAAATGACGCCAGGAGGAACTGTTAGCCCGTTAAAGCTGAGTCAAACATTAGCTGAAGGACTTGTTGCAGAACATTAGCTCGCTAATAAATATAGGGGCAAGCTCCAGTATGATAATCAAGACCTATTATTATTCCACAACTGTCACTCACACAATGCAACACATTTTGTTTGTGTCAAGTCAAGGGACACCAGCGCCACTATTCTGTTCAACTGACAATTACATTACACGCTGCTCTGTTGGAGAGGTCTGGGATTCTGAGTAACCTGGGTAACGACATCAAACAGTTTTTTGAACCTCTGCCATTCAGACATGCGTCACGGCTGTAAGCCAACTAGGCAGTCCAGTGATGGCCGTGAAGACAGCTTTACTTTTTTGGAGCCAGACAAAATCTAGAGGAAACATTTTAAACCGTAATACACATTGTTCAGTGTAGCCTATAAATCTACCCACTGAGTAAGATTTTCCCAGTTCTTAAATGCTGCAATTTTCCTCATGGCGATGGGATCGTATGTGTTACCGGATTGCTTCTGTTAGTGGAAATGGGTGCAGACTACCTTTACTCCAATGAGAATATTAAAAAAAATCAGCTCAATAAATCTTTGAAAACTGTTGACCCAGATTCAAAACAAATTACCATAATTAGCCACATTTGACCAAACCAAAACAAACTTAACTCACGGTCCACTTACTGGCTATTTTGGAGCTTTCAAGCATCTTGGTCTTCCTCAGAAGAATTATGTTTATTAGTCAGTATATTAGATATGTTACACATGGTTGTTGCATGTTGCATTAGAGGTTATACAAGATTTTGAACATGTACTGCAAGCCCTGTAATTTATACAGGATAGTAACAGTCAGAACGTACTGCAGCATTGTTTCTATTAGGCTGTGTGCCTATTCAATAATCAACACATGGTTGTAGTTTCAAGAGAGGTCTAAATACTGAGTAATCACAAGTCATGCTACTGACTGACAAATAAACAAAAATTGTGCGATGGGTACACAGACTGTTATGTTATTTTCTCTGCAATGTGAGCTAACTTTGCATCTAAAGTCCGCACCATGGTGTCTCATGCGAATACAAACAAGGTTTAAACATAAGGCAGTGTCACTGCCAACCTTCAGACCTCAAAAATAGAGAGGATTTCGAAAGCAAAATGGGAGTCTGGGGGAAATTTTAGTTTCAGAGACTTTCTTACCTGCACTCCACTGGCTTTTAAAGAATAAAAATGGCGCCCGGATAGCTCAGTGGGTAGCGCTGGTGACCCATGTACTGAGGCTGAGTCCTTGCTGCAGCGGCCCAGGGTTCTAATCCGACCTGTGGCCCTTTGCTGTGTGTCATCCCCTCTCTCTGCTCCCCTTTCCTGTTTATCTTCAGCTGTCTCCATCATAAAGGCAATAAAAGCCCCAAAAATATACTTAAAAAAAAAGAATAGAAAAATAAATAAGTAAATAAAAATAATGATAAATATTTAATTTTTTAAAAATTAATTTTTAACTCTTCGTAAAGATTACAGAATAATTTGGCATCTGGCATAATATTCATCAGTTTTAATTAATTTAATTTAATTCATTCAGCAAAAGCTCCCGCCCTTTACAGAGTCCCACTGCCCTCTCAGGAGGACAAGGTGCCAGGGCAGGATTGTAGTGCAAAAAAGTAGATTAGTGTAAAAATACAATAAAGAATAATACAATAAAAATATTATAAAGATATAACAGAAAATATAAAGACTATAATGAAAATATACACACATATATGCAGTATGCAATAAGAAATATTTTGTGCAAATAGTGTTTAACTAACTAATGTGCAATTACTACAAGGTAAAGGTAAGGTTTGTGAAAGAGTTGTGCATAGCACAGTTGGGACTAAGCTGTGATTAAATTTAGTTTAAAGGGTAACTTTGGTATTTTTCAACCTGGACCTTATTTTCCCATGTTTTTGTGTCAAAGGTGACTAATGACTAGTTATTTAAAATACGTCCAGTATATCCAGTGCATGTTTTTGTCACTGACCAGCTCAGATTATTACTAGTGTCACATTGTGTAAAGTAACCATACAGAGAAATGAAATGTTTTCTGTTCCTTTGGCCATATTTTATGACCATATTTCACAATTGCTAACAACTTCTTTTTACCCAAAAGGTCAAAGGTCAATCCTAATGTCTTTTTTTAGGCATTATTCAATACCTTAACTGAAGTTGAGATTGTGACCATATTTTGGTTGAACTGGTGGCACTTTAGACTCAAAGGTAATTGTGACCTCAAAATAGGTTTTTATCCATTCTTGAAGAATGAACTGACACACACACTCACACACATGACTGGGATGACACAATGAGTAAACAATAACTAGCACAGTACATGATTGCAAACAACATATTGGAGCACGGCTAGTTAATTATGATCCTGTGAATCAGATCCTACAGCTTATAGAAAGGCTTCACATCTAAAAATGTCACAAGAAAACAAAATCACCACATTTTGCATAGCTATTGATGTTGATATAAGTGTTGATATAAGAACCCATCTTATATAGTAATAAAGTAGACGTGTACATGTTTATCCAATTACATCTATGATAATCCTTAATTAATCAGTGCAATGTATATTATTTTATTTGGCGGAAAAACATAAACTTTAATATAATTTCTTCAAAGTCTCCACCACATATATTATATGAGTCTGGACAGGCTGGATGTAAACTGCAACTTGACTGTTTGTGGAGACATACAACAGTGGGGCGGTAATTCTAGTTTCTCTGCAAATTGCTGCATATGTTTATTGATGCATACTTCTGTTTTGGTTCAGTTACATGCAAGAATTCCTGCTCTGGTTGGTTTTGAGGGGTTGCCTTGTGACACAACTTTAATCATAGGCTACATGTTGCTGTTGTTCACTGTATCTACCACGAAATTCATTACGTTTATTTTTTTTTTACTGTTAAGACTAAAACATCAGTATATTTGGTGGAAATAAGTTATGTGTGGTTTGTGGAGTATGTGTAGGTTTCATTCATCTACAAGACTGTTCCCGTTTTTACATTTAAAGTGAAGAAAAAATCAAGAAAGGCCAGTGAAACAGGTAAACAAAAGCCACAATGCAGTATAGAATCCCCATGACCGATTTCCCAGAAGGGTAGCTTGTATGGAGGACTGTAGCTGCATTATAATGAATTAATGAATTAATGACGTAATTAATAAATAAAATAATAAAGAAATAAATGTATAAATAAAAGCCTTAATAATCAAATAAATGTGCAGGTTAATTTAAAGACAAATAAATATGCACAGAAATAGAAAAACAAATGAATACATGTATTCATTTGACAAATAACTTTTTTTGTATTATTTTCATATGAATATTAATTAATATGAAAATATTATCCTTTTTCTTTTTTCTGTTTTTCTGTTTCCCTATTTATTTATTAATTTACTTACCTACTTATTATAATGGCAGCTTTAGTCCTCCATACAAGAGCGCTGTCTTTACAAGGATGGAAGACTACAGTGCATTGCTGTGAAACCTTGCTAAACAGAGTTGCCCACAATACAAAGTATTGGTCAGGTTGACTAAACAACCCTGGGTTTTTGTTTGGGTTTTGCCATACTGTCACAGATGCCAAGTTACTCATTTGTGATGTCTGCAGTTGTGTCTGTGTATTTTATCAATGTAAATCCTAGATGGGGCAAGGTTCAAACACTCCCGTGATGAAAATAAACATGACTTTAAGTGCTTGCAATTTGTTGTCCTCTCGTGTAGTAAATAAGCCTCGGGATCTCCCTTCGTTTTGTGTAATGCTTCTGCCCATTCATATGATCCCACATTAACATCCATTCAGTATTCCTTTTCACACGTCTCACCATTGTCAAGTCCTCCTTTAATTCTAAAAAAGTCATTGGCAGCTTGAAGGAAAAGCAAATATTTAACTAAAACTTAAAAATAATTTTCCACCTCACTAAGAGGACCACACACACACATACACGCAGACACACACTCACACCGACGCATATGCATGCGTGTTGAGTGCAAAGCTCTCTTCAATCCCTCACGCTCTCTCTTTTTCACACACGCACACACAGTTCTGCTTTCTTTCAAAGCCACATCCTGAATCTCCCTCCTCAGGGGAGAAGATTTACACTGTGGTTGTCCTTCAGGTACACCATAAGAGCTCTGCATTACACTACACTTACAAACCCTGGATTTTTGACTTGGTTTACAGCAAAATGGACACAGTGGAAAGAAAGGAAATGTGGAAGTATGAAATCATATTACTTTAGTAGCTTCACAGAAATTTCAAACTTGCATCTACAGTGCAGTGACTCATTCCTTTCAGACCCAAAATAACAAACAGTTACAAACACATTCGAAAAGGAAAGCAACAAGAATGACTCACATCAGCTGGCTAGTTTATGTAATGTTATTACATACTGTATATTCTTTGGCTGGACTCCAGTGGTGTCTTAGGTGGAGGTTAATGGGGGCTTAAAGAGGGCAGCCAAGGCCAGGCCACTGGAGGAAGCAGTGGAAGAGGAAATCCAAACGCTGCACATGATCCAGGTTAACTATACTCACTTGGCCTCTATCATTGTGGCTTGAGTCAGCTGTGTAAGCAAAATTTATGAAGTGAAAAATTATGGTCCATAGCCTTTGTTGGTACCAGTGTTCAACGAATTTCTGGTAATTTGAGGAGTTTACTGACAACGTCTAAACCCTATCAACCTCCTGCCATACTGCCATACTCAATTGATTATGGCTGTATTTTTTTAAACTTTTAAAAAACATTTGCAAGAGTCTGGACAGTAACTTTACTGCATCCAGAGTGGACCAAAAGAGATGTTTGCAGCTGAAACACACGGGAAACTGAATGTCACAGCATTCAATTGTCATCCAATTTCCCCTGAATTTCAAAATCAGTAAGCGGTTTATTTCACTATAAGTTGAGATTCACTAGCCACATAGCTGGAGTGCAGAACATAAGTAAATAAGGCACTATGGCAGTAAATGGCAGTTGATGTTTGATGAATCTGCAAATGTCTGCAAGCATGGTCAAGCTTATGACTACACCAAACAATAGTACAAAAGCTTCATATTTTGAAGTCGTAGTGCTAAATGTTAAAAAATGTTATGTTCAATGCATCATACTTTTAAAATAAGTCCACAACTGTCACTCACTCTGAACCTGGCCTGTCACTCTAACATCCTTGGTGTTAGTAAAGAGCAGCTAGAAATGTTTCTCTGAAGTAGGTGCATGTTATATTAGCAGCTGTGTTACAACAAAGTTGTGTAAAGAAGGATAAGTACTGGAGGTCTTGATGTTATCCGTGGGGGACATCCATGCTGAGACATTGGTTCCACCGATCAACAGCAGGTAAGCTTGGTATGTTGACCACTCTCAATGAAAAGTTGCTGCTTAGCTGAAAACACAAGACACTTTTCCAAACCTAAATGTGCTCTACCATCAAGCTGTGAGACCACAACAACAATGCAATGTGCCAGTGCTAACGTCATCATGTTGGTGGTAACATAGCTAACCTTGCACAACCAGTGGGCACATACATGTCACTACTGGCCGTAAGGATTTGAGCCAGCACTTGCTGCAGGTCCACAGGCCACCATACCATGATCATTGCCACTGATTCCCATCCCAGCCCTGCTACTTAAAAGCCTGATTTCTTCTGATCAGCCATTAAAGCAAGCCAAGTGGCAGCGCCCAGTGCTTGTGAGCACCGCTACAATAGATGCCGACAGAGTGGAGTGTTTCTTCCCTCTGATGTCTCGGCAGCTGCTGTTAACTTCTTGCCTCTGTGCAGCTAGCAGTCCTGTTATGTGACTCGGCCCGGACGGGAAACTGTTGTTTCAAAGTGTTGGTGTTTACACACCTAGTTTTAGAATACAGACTATGACCATTTATCTGTCAATTGAACATTGATGCGTTCATAGTATTTATGGAGAATGTAGACCTACTTTATAATAGTAATAAAAAAAAATAACATAGAAATCTCACTTTTAACAGAAAATAAAATGCTGGATTCAGGGGGCAGCTATTTGAACGAGGTACTGTGCATATTTGCAATTCCAAACTGGTCATTATATTCAATTCATTCTGACACTGATACCGTTTTACCAATCAGTCTGTGACAGCCTATGCAGACGATTGGCTGGCAGTAAACACCACCCACCTATCACAGGGGCCACCAATCTACAATAAATGATCCTTTAGCTTCCTGTAGCCAGCATAGTGTCAGCTAACACATCATCAGCATTCTTGAAGTCTTGCCCAGTGCAAAGGTCTATTTACACTACCATAATAACACAATTGTTCAAATGGGCTGTACGAAATATGAAATGAAACGGGAGAGCAATGGAATCCAGTCAGATATGCTTGGTTTCAGAGAGGAAGGAATCGCCTGTCTTGCCTTGTTTATCATATGCAGGCAAAATAAATCATAATGCAGACAAATGTACATTTCTTCCCATGATCTACAAGCATATAATGAGCTTGTGTGGTTTCTTGTCACAGGGCACTCTGTCAGATGCAATTACGTATACAGCAAACCTTCTTAGAAATAAACAATTCACAATAGAGGTAGCAATGCACTCAGGATTAAATTGTTGCCCTTTGGGCTGCATTTAAGGTTGTTTACTTTGCAGTGTAGTGAGTGTGTATACAGTATGTTACAATAATATGTCTGAGATTTGGCAATTTCACTGACCTTGGATATAACACATGGCTTGACCATCCAGATGCCAGCATTTCTGTGCATGCTCAATATTTGAGGCCATGAGTAGATTGCATAAAGCAAGAGCACAGAAAATTCCTTTGCAATGCGTTTCAGTCAGTTCAGCGTTTCAGCTCCTTGTGGTGGTATCTTGCAGGTCTGTCATGGATTCTTCACTGTAGATTCTTTAATACAGGTCTTAATAAAACATGACAAGATTAGACTCGCCAGTGGTCTCGAAACATAAACAATTACTATGAAAGCAGCACCAAGGCTTCCAGATGTCGTCTTTCTCCAAAGCAGGTTTCCAAGGAACTCGATCCAACAGCACAAGGCAGAGAAAAAAAAGTGTTTTAGTCACATTTCTGTCAAGCAGCAGATAAAATCAGTACATTGTCTGATGGAGAGGTATGCATGGCTTTCCTGGAACAGAATAATGGATAGCCCAACAAAACTGTTGCTAAAATAAAAACCTGCTGCTTTTATACAACTGTCACTCAACAAAGTAAGAATATTTGGTAACCATGAAAACAGGTAGCTAAAATCTATCTGAGGAATTACTTTCTGTTACATGGTGATCTCTTTACATAGAATGACGGGAGAAGTTAAAATGTGCTGGGATATGACGTTTGATTCCTGTCACAACATACATGATTTTACACTCGCATTATTATAAAATGATCAACTTAAACATCTTTCATCTCTGGCAGGTGATGGCACAAGTACAATGCTGCTGTGGTTATGTGTTATACTGTGTGGCAATCAGAATCAGCAGTGATTTACATCAAGTTTCTTGTGTTTTCTTGCAATATTCTTCCATTGTATTACCCTGAAATACTTGTGTAAATGTCACTCTAAATCCTTATACCGCCTGCCATTACTCAACATCTCTCCATGAGGTTGAATGATTATGGATATTTTTACAATATATAACCCTAAGCCAAGCAATATGGCACGTAATATACAAAACACCAGTGTGCGCCAAGCAAAAACCATGTTATTGTTCATCTGTGGTAAGAGCGTCTGCTTCCCACGAAACAAGGCTCCAGGGGCCAAATGTTGCTGGATTTGTGGCCAGGGCCACACTACAGTTAGGCCATCACATGTGTCATAGATCTGCCTGGTCCCCTGATGGTGGAACAGTGTGTCCAGAGCTGGACTGAAAGGGAAAGCTTCCTGAGGTCAGGGGAGTATAATGCACTAGCTGGCTCTTAAATAAAACTGGTTTGTTTTTCTTAAAAGGAGGTTGAGGTTTTTGGGTTTCAGTCCATCACCCCAACACCACACCACCTCCACTCCTCTCCGTTTGTTACAATGGAAGCCTTATGGTGTGTGCATTTGAACCTTTTTTATTTTCACACAAGGTGGTGATTGGCAGAAAACTTGTTTCATCGTGACTGGTTAGGCCCACCTAAATTTCAGCTGTGTATAAATGCGGTGAAGAAGGACTGTATACATAGTGCAATTGTTTGAATGGCTTTCGACATTAAGAATATTACATAGAATAAACAACATATTGTTAGACTGTTAAAAAAATAATTTGCAAAGACAGCCAATTTATGGACCGCCATTGGAAAAGTTTTGGCAGGGTAATGGGTGGCCTTTTCATATTTTACAAAAATGGTTCATATAACTTTAGAGACAAAAACAAATCACTCAACATGCACTGAAACAAAATGGGACAGAAAAGTAATTTTCAGTCTTCATAAACAGTATGGTAAAAAAAAAAAAAAAAGAAAATTGAGTCATTTCATTTTATAAGGTCATACATGAGAAGACATTGTTTTATTTTTCTAAGCTATATTAAAGCCAGTGGTTGGCAAAGAAAGTAATGGGGAAGAAGTTTTAAGTTGCTCTCATGTCACATCAAGCGATTACACTCAAGTGTGAGTGTACTCTGTTAACCTGGAGATAGCACAGATCCAAAATAGTTAGAGCTCATTGGGTGTAATGGTCAGCAATGGTCAGTAATGGCGAGTGGTTTGGCAAGATCTGCTCCTCGTTACACAGCTCTTCCTGTCCACACACATACTGTATAATAAACACTTCCTCAACAGATTGGAAACCACTCCGCTCTCACCAGCACTCTTCAGTTTCTTTTTCTCTCTCTCTCTCTACCCCCTCTCTCTCATTCTGACTTTCTTTCATTCTTATTTCAGTCTTTCCCATTCTCTTTCTCTATCTTGCTCTTTCCTTCTACATACTGACCTTCCCAGGCTGGCCTGGGTCTTTATATTTCAGGCTTTGAGGCTACATCTGAAACAAAAGCAAAATTATGGGTCTGGTTTGGCTTGAGGAGAGCGCAGTGACCCCGGCATGTGGTTTTCTTAGGCCAGACCAGAGAGAGGTGAGGTGGGGAGAAGAATTTGTGTGAATCTAGCTGTGTATTTGAAGAAAACCCTAACCACAGCTAATTTGAATGTGTCATTAGCAGGAGGGGGGTGATCTAAACTTGGGCTGGCCAGTGATGGAGTAAAATCCACGTACTACCGAAGATACCACTTGTTTTTCATTTTTTTGTTGAGAGATTTTACGGGGAACATAGGGGCCTGGAGAGTAAGCACACTACTTATCACCTCATAAATCTTCTCACCTCCTCATCACTTGTCTATGTCATGAATCTGTTGTTTTCCTGAAGCTTCAATGACTTTTGGCGCTTCTGGCGAAAGAGTGTGCTGGTATTATTTAAATCCTGATAGGTATTATTGTCACATCGTCACCTTTACAATATTGTGTCCTTATTTAATTAAAGAATAAAGCAAGCACCTTGGTCACATTCTTCTACACTCCAGTGCATGGCATGACGTCCCATTGTTGGTATACATGAAACAGAGGTGTAGCAATAAAAATGATATAAATGGAGAATGGTGTATTTTGAGATCTTTCACAGATGGATCAACCTAAAGTAAAACAATCAGTGAAAAAAGTTCACAGTTTCTTCCTGTGTTTCTGAGAGTTTCCTACAGTGGGCCTACATCGTACTGTGTGGTCTTGAACCCAATTTAGACCTAGTGGGTGACCACTGTACAATTAGGTATGCCATGTTTCACAGCAGCAGCAGAAAGTGGAATTCCTGTCAATGAAGCAGACCTTCTCATGTTTACTGCTCACATATTCTTCCTACCATTCATGGCACTGCACCCAACCTGGCTTATGGTTGCTTGTATCATGCAGTATGAATAACACAATTATAAAACCCCATAAGACACTCCGTGTTTATGTAACTGCAGATCCTCCAAGGGAAGGACTTACTACGTGCAAGGATGAAAGTTGATGCCCCCAGATGGCAGTTTCATAGCCAGTAGAGATATATGTTTCTTGGCTTGAAGGTGTTTGACACAGCTAATTTAAGGATGACATGGTTTCATGTCAGTGGGAGAAATAGGTCAGCATTGTGTACATTTTCCTGATATAATAGCCATGTAGATTGTATATATATAATTTACAGAACCAACATGCAATCTTGAACATGTTTTTACAAAATCAATGAAAATGTAAATCTTTGGTGTTATCATCCACAAGACTAATGGCAGAACTCTCATTGAAATGTAAATAAATAGTGAAAATCTGCACTCACCATTACATTACTGAACTATAGTAACTTACTCAACTATAAAATACTGGTGTAGTAGTAACTACAGTACTAATATAAAGTAAAAGTACAGTCTTAAAAAACTACTCAGTGCATTAGTTACTTTTTAACTGTGGATGTTTAATGCAATATCAATAGCAGGCAGCCAATCAAAAGGGGCGATCCTTGTAAAAAGTAATCAACAAAGTTTCTCTGATAAATGATAAATGTATAAATGGATCAAACTAATGCAATTTGTTTTACAGTTAACATTTTGTCTGTTAAGAACAAAAAAAAATTCGGAAGAGGGGGCCTAATCTATCTCCATTAGCTTTTTTGTTTCTCTGAATCTTCAGTCCCTAAATTACTCTTACCATTCTACCTATGGATTTCATTGGCCTGCGGTGTGTTGTATTGCCAGAGTCACTTGTGGTGAATAGAACAAACAAAAAACACTGCAAAACATTCACATTGAACAATTTCACTGCACTATCACTGCAAATCACAAGCCGGTCGTGGAGCTCTGTCTCTTCAGACCAATTGGAACACAGGCAGCGGACAGCCCTTTGGGGCGTTTCAGAGCACTTCCGCCTTGTGTGTCCCCAGCAGTTTGCTACAAAAGTGCAGATGAAAGGTTTGGATATAATTAAGGCCCGAGCAGCAACCGCTGAATCGCATTTGTGGGGGTCGCAACATGTTAGAAAACTCATGAAAGTCAGCACAAAAAAACGGTCAGAGAAATAGTATATATGGGTCCCACACATAGGCATTGCAAAATGGCTTGACCATTCACTACATCTACATACTAATATTCAGTCATATTTATAGTGCCACCTACTGGAAACAAGAAGTAAGACTTGTATGGCAATTTTGATGTGATTTACATTAAATCTTCATGCCGTGGTCTACACATGACTGGCGCATGAGACAGTACCTGACATGAGCAGTACCTGACATACGCGGACTGCGAGGGCCCTATCGTCACTGCTTGCAGCATTAATTGTACACAGTAGCAAATTATGATTTTAAAAGTAGCGAAGTTGATTATATGGTGTTTTGCATACTTAAGTAAGAGTAAACTTACAGGCTAGAAAATATATTCATACCCAAAGAAAATGACTTAATTACATTAACACAAGTAGTTGTAATTAGTTACCTCCACTCCCCAAACAGTGATATATTAGACCATACAGGATTTCATAAGGCCTCTGAGAAGAGTCAGCAACCCAGTCTTGAAGTATTCTGGTTTGCACCTTTGTGGAGGAGTAAATTTCCAAGTATTCAGTGTGTTTATAGATTTCAGATAGTGACTGCTGATAGATGACAGCTAAAGATATCCCCGAAGATTGACGAGACAATCTTGTTATTAAGGAGTGGGTGTGCAATTTGGAAAAAAATGAACAATGGAGAGAAATCACATTATGGTTTAAATCCCTTGAGCCAAATGGTGCCATGCTTCATTCATAATGGTGGAAAGGAGACTTGAAGCATCAAAGAATAGAGGGAGGTCTTACACCCATGACTGTCTTGAGAGAGAACCCAGCAAAAAGCCACAGCTCTGGAATCATATGTTAAAATCATTACAAAGTAAGACCCCTTACCACTGCAACCATGCCCTAACGAGAAATCTATCCATGCGGCTGCTCGATGAGTGGTGTTGGTGGGAGGTTTGGTGACAGACCCTTGCGTGAATTACTATTGCTTCATCATCCTATAGCCCAATTGCACATCCTTGAGATCAAGCTATAGAGGCCTCCATGGCCAACCAAACACGATGGCTCCTCAGAATCCACAATGCGTTCAAACTGGGCCTTCTCGTTCTCCACTTAAAATTACCATATACCACACACACAGTTCATTTCAAAACACAGCCGGCATCCATAAATTGTAGAAACCATTGACTGATTGGCAGTGAGCTCTTTTTCAAATAAAGAGCTCTCTTAAATCTACTTTTGTTCAAGTGGTCATTCAAAGTGGGAATCTGGACAATCTGATGAGATCACAGTATGATATTACAGCTGATTTCGCTCTTGAAACACGAACACTTAAGTCCTTGACCCAATATCAGCAAGTAATCTCAATGTCAAAGTTTAAAACGTATTCCCAGCCTTTCTTCATTACAAATGGATGGCTTCCTGGCAGGTCCATCTGTTGGACAGTACTGATCCAAAGGGTGACTGGTGGTCACTGTTGCTACCACCTTCTTCCCACACTTGATGTCTAGGCAAGTGGGCACTGGCTAGAACGTGCTCTGGGTAAAAGGCTGTGTGTGGTCCATGGAGCTCCCACGACAGTCCAGTGTTGTCCAAAAGAAAGCCAATGCCAAATCCACAATGTACGTAAAAATTGAATAACATTTCCTTGAATTTGGGAAATCATATTTTGAAGAATATACAAAAGGACATCTACTCTCCTAGGATATACTGTAAATATTTTCATTGGTTTGTACATGTGTCAGTGTCCCTGTCAAATTATTGTTTCTCTTGCTCTATAAAGGACACTTTTTGTGCCACCCAAATACAATAACAAACAATTTGGCAAACATTTGTGTCTTCAGTCCTAATAGAATCACATTCCAGTGTAACTCACAGAAAGAAATTACTTTTTTTTTTTTTTTTACATTTTCATGACTATTAACTCACTAACTGTGATGATAAGACAGAACAATAGAACAGACTATTATGATGACATTTTCTGGGCTCAAATACTTGTCCCCATAGTCATGTCTCAGAGGAGATGGCAAAGACTGCTTCTTCATCTTGTGCGTTCCCCAGCACGCAGCGGGTCTGCTCTTAATTGTGGCAGGGAGAACATCAGCAAGACTCATTCTATTCTTCACTTCATCCCACAGACACACCAGAAAACAGCTAGTAGTTTCTGCAAGCTACATTTTCCACGGGAGACAGCCGCAAGCTCAAAAAAGCAAAGCGCAATGTCATCACCCAGGAATCCAAGAAATACCAGAAAGTCTGAGTTTTATTACAAAAATCATCTGTTAGCACAAACAAATGTGGAGCACAAACATGCCTTTTAATTGAGAAGGCAGATGGTCCCATCGCAGGCAGGACAGCAGTTAGAAGGGACTGTGGAAAACAAAGCATTAGCAGCGACCACGACCCTCCATTTGTGCCGCTTCAACAGGGAGACAGGGTCTGGGGTTGGAACCCACAAAACTCAAACAGAAATCACCATCGTTGCCTCAGTGAGACACACAGACAGACCAATTAACAGGAATAAGTTGTATTGGGTTTCGGGGGGGGAATGTTGTTTATTCACTTCATCATCATTGTTGTGTTTGTCTTCTGCTGTTTCTTTGATAGCTTTGGGAATGAAGCCCCTTCCACCCTGACCTGAAATCCCAGATGCAAAGAGATATGGTTAAAGCAGAACATTTAAACAGAAATAAATACAGCAATGACTTTGGGAGTGATCTACAAAGTAATCATCGTGTATAAGCTCATTTCTTAGTAGTCACTGCAATTTGAGGAATTCTACTGGTTGAAACGTTGTTAGTGATTTCAATAACATGTATGAAAATGTTTTCTGTTGACTGGAATTATAGTGAAGAATTCTGAGGAACTAAATCTCTCCTAAAGATGCCTTCCCTCCCAGACTGGTCATAGTAACTGGATCCTCTGTTTAATAGTTTGCTGTAGCAGAGGACTGAGTGGTTTCCATTCCGCTGGGCTGTAACCGATTGTCCCAGTGACCACAACAAAGGATAAAAAAGGAAGGAGGGTGAGTGGATAGAGAATAACCCGGGGCTCAGTATGGATAGGAGGACCCTAAGATCAATGACTCAATGGCTTCCAGAGTCTCCTCCAGCTTAACTACATTTTAACCCTATCTGTAGCATCTGCTTCATCCTTACCACACAACAAGTCAAGGCTGTGTTATACACAGTTTGTATAACACCATCATACACACAGGATATGGTGTCTAACAACCAGTCTGGTCTCTCTGAACTTTATAACTAACAGGTCGGAATTAAGAAAGCTTGATCTATTTTATCATCCAGACTTGAGAGTAAACAGAAAAGAACATTATCACTGCGGTCTTCCAACAATGTATGTCTATTAAGTAGGCATTTTGAAGTAAGTATATGTGTGTGTTCACAAGGGAGCATGCTATGTCAACAGATGTATAGTGTACAGACAGAGAGAGTGTTGTTATGATAAAGTTGTATTACCTTCGTAAACCTGCTATAAAGGTGTCCATACTGTAGTGGGTAACCATTAACCAAACCTAATTTGGGTGTATGACCTTTTACTAATGCAAGAAACATTTTGATGGATTTCCTTAACCCTCTGAAGTTACAAAGGCAGAAAACACCCCCTATTGAAAAACAAAATGTGACATATTAATTATCATTGGCAATTGTAAGCTACATTTAGTCACACAGAAAAGCTCCATGCCAGTGTGCCAGATTCAAAGGCCTTCCACTCATTAATATCGCAGATGACCTTTGTCTCATTGTGGTTCCTGGAAGCCTTAATCATTCGGTAATCATGCAGGGAATAAAATAGAGCATTGAGATACAATGATGTTAACGGGAAAGCAAGCAAAACGCATTGCAACTGTCAGCAAATTAGAAATGTGCCTTCTGACGCCTTAAGTCCTTTTCCCCATGATGATGCCTCTGAACAACTGGATAATTAATTCTCTGAATCTCTTTTCTTAAAATGTGAGCATATGCAAAGACAGTGGTTTAGGAACAATGACATACAGATGTGCTCTGGAAGATCGAGCTTTGCCATTACAAACCCATAAATAGTATTTCTATCAAAAATACTTTCCCTCATTGAGCTCAGGCAAAAACAATTATAGATTTTATATTGTCTCAGAGTGGCAGATTTTCAGACTATGATTGGTTCAAACTAAGTATAATAGCAGGCTCCATTTTGTCTTTCTCAGAAACTGCTTCAGACATTTGTGTTATGATTGTGGCAATTCCAAAGCCAGACATTTCTTAGCTTTTGTGTATAAGGTGTTACCCAATGTATCTTTCTGCTAATAGAAACTCAGCAGTTAAATCTTTGTTCATTACACATTCTGTTGAGTGATTTTGTGATGAATTACTGGGTGTGATTCTGACCACTGTAAGTGATGATTCTAAGTGTCAATCTCAAAGGGCAAGTGCAAAGTAAGTTCCTAATGATTACATACTTGACACCTCACATCAAAACATACAGTACGTAATGGTTTCCCTTGTAACACAAATGCCAAAATCCACTGACAACTCCCTGTGTTTACAGAGCAAATCTCCTTTCTGCTGATCTGTTCCCTGTCTGGTCACTGCTCAGAGACCCAAAGACATCTGAGACAGTGTGAGGTGTCCACTGAGAGGTGACAGTTGGGTGTGTGTGCTCGGCTACAGACAAAACAATACTTTGGCAGACACAGCTAACTCCTAGCTCATTTTCACATACAATGAAAGCTCAAACATTTGAGGTCTGAAGGCCACTTATGTTACCAAAGCCTTTTGCAGACAGGCTTTGAACTCATGGTCATTGTCAGAGTATAGCTGAAGTCCTTAAGGGCCAGGACTCACCACTGGACCAGTTTTTTAAAGTGCAGACAGCTACTTTATGACGTAGGTTTGATATGGGACTAGAATCCCCTAAAATCCACAATGGCATATGAGCTTTATCATTACAATACAATGCATTCACTTCTCTAAAATATAAGGGGTTTAACTTAAAAAAAGAAACAAACATCTAAGACATTCTCTTGGATTTTTCTTTTCAAAGAAACAGTCCACTTTTTGAAGTGTTATTTCCCCTTATTGCATATTTAAATCTCACAGCTAGTGTGTCATGGAATAGGAGTAGTTTCCTCAATAAACAATGTGCTTTTTATCTTTATAAAGAACACATTTGTTTTAAAAGTTGCAACGGGCAATAAAAGCTGACAAAATATGTAACAAATAAATGCCACGTTAAAATCCCCCATTTCAGAAAAGATGACTACAGTCTAAGGTCACCAACTATTTTAGGTGGCCATCACACCGCGGTTATATGTGGTTGGATTTGTTTCCCTTCCTTTCCTATGATATGTATCCACTTAAGCACTATGGACGTCACAGTGTGTTCTGAGCTGCTTGTAACAACAGAGAGACTGCACACTGAATTTTCATGAGCTTCGGTCTATATTCCCAAATGTGATTGATCCACTGTGTACTCTGGCAACAAGTCGAGTCCAGTAGTGGTTGTAAATGGTTACGTTTAAAATCTGTAAGTTATGGAAGGGCACACTTGTGTGCTTTGTGTTTTTTTGGGGGGGGTCAAGATGGAGCCCCTGTATAATTGGTGGACTGTCTATCACCCTTAACCTCAAAATATTTAATTGATTTAAGGAGAGGCAATAAGAGGAGTCCCATATCACAAAGATTGTATAGAACTTGACATGAAATAGAGCATTGTGAGGCCAATCATTTATGTTATGGGGTTGGTCCCAGTAGACTTTTCTGTAACATTCACAGCAGACTCCCACATTGTTATTTATGCAATCCAACACTTTGTTAGACTTAAATTTGAATCTTATAGGAATTTAATGTTATACTATTTAGGTCCCAGTGGAATACATTTCAAAATGATGGGCATACATTTCAGTAAGTTCAGATTTTATTGCAAAATCTGTCCTACTGGAAGGAAGGCTAGATTCATGAGGGGATTTTTTACTGAAAAGTAAAAAAACATTGGTCTTAGGTTGGCTGTTTCTGCCATTGTAATGTAAGGTGGTGACAGTTGTCTAGGGAAATACATTTCTCTCTTTAAAACTATCTGGCTGTGCAGTGTTGTGTTGTATGTGTCTGCCATCTATTGGACTTCTATGAAACACCACTTTGCAAATTCCTTTAAAAGCACAGGACGTGAATACTTTTTGACACAGGTGAAATATATTTTAAAAATGCTTGTCAGTGAAGATGGTTAATGGTAATTTGTTTATGGTTTTTGGACTTATAGTGTGAGATAACACATGAGCCAAGTTTACAATAAATGGGCATCTAGACATCACCTTTTTCACGTTTAAAAGATATAAATGAACCCATAATCTTTGAGAACATGAAAATTTACTGCAAACATGAGAATCTCAGGGAGACGGGAGCAAAACCACAACAAGTTGGTAGTGCCCATCTAAAAGAAAATCTTTTCTGTTTATGGTAATGAGGAACAGTGGTTTGTAAAATAGAGGAAAAAAATAAATACCCCTAAATTTATTAAAAGAACTCACTTATATCCTATAACATGTGTTGCGGTGGGAGCGGGGTAGGACGCCAGGAAAAAGAGGGAGTGGGTGAGTGCAGGAGTCGGCCGAGCACGTGCCTTCTGAGGTCCTCTGGTCTCTGTCTGGATCAGTCAGCCTCACCAACCCTTGGGCTAGACTCCCATAAGCCCCATACCCTGTCTACTCTGGGCCAGACACCACCATGACCACTTGTATTGAGAGGCCTGACCACCATTGTGCCACAGTAGAATACACAAACAAACAGTGCAGACACACACAGGTCTGCTCCCTGCCATTACGTCGACTCATCAAGCCCACTCGGGCTTAGTCATACCATAGGCTTCCAGTGCAAGCAGCTCCCTCTTGGCTTTGGATGGAGAATCTGGCAGAAGATATTTGCTCATTTGTCCCCACACATGTATGTGGTTTGGTAACGCTGCTAGGGACTGCTGCCCCAGCCGTTCTTACTGTCCAGATTCAGAGCCAGCCAGGCCTTTCCTGGGCAATGTCCTCCCACACAGTCTGACTGTATGGTTTTTTTGTTGCTCATATTCAGCTGTTTACGTCCTTACAATGTGTTTTCTGTGGATTTTGGTATGCAGTATGGACGGGCCAAATACGAAGGAATTGTTTCATCTTGCTCCTCAGAGCCAATTTAAAGTGTTTCTCCAACTAAAGTATGATCATAATGGCCACTCTCATCTGAGTCACTGATAAAGTAGACTATTTGTGTTCAGACTACAGACAATGTACAGATTTTTTTCCTCTTTTAACTTACACGAAGAGAGGTGGCCCTTAATTTTGATAGGTGTATACAGCTCTTCCCAGAAATGGCACCCACAAACTAAACTCTTTTCTTTCTTCTGATTTGTGCAGTTGAAAGATATATGGATGAACCAAATGCCGGACAAGGTTCTGTTTATTTCCTTTACTCATTTATTTTTTGGATTAGAACGATTCCAACCTATCCCCACCTATTCTCTTATATTAGCGTTACATTAGGAAATGCATTAGTGGCATTAAAAAACATGTACCATGTCAAGTGTTGGCTAAAAGTGTGGTTTCAAGGTTCTGGAGTTAACACACACAAACACACACAGACACACACACACACACACACAAGCATTTCTTCCCTCTTTTCATGTCGACCACAAGGCTGACCTGCTGGCCTCTATTTCCTCTGAAGAGGATATCCCCCTTCAGTAGAGCCTTAAAATCCATCACGGCAGACGACTTGAGATCCTGATGAATGCGCCTCCTCCTCCATTGTCTTTGAAGCATTGGGAGGCTTTGACCGGGCCCAGCCACAGTGATGATTACAGTCTCACAGTTATAGGCCGTTACTGACATGTGCTCAGCTCACTCTCTGGAGTTCTGGTCCACTGATAAATGTAATTAGGAATGTGGTTGTTGGTACCCATGCCCATGGTCTTTAACTACTGCTGCCACCTAGTTCCCCTCTTCAGTCCCTCTACCAAAAGAAGATTTTCTGAAAATCCCTCCCAGAATGACAAAAAGACCACAAGTGAAACCCACAGTGAACATGTGCATGCACATACTTATGGACATCCTGACTCAGCTGAGGGCATTCTGAGGACAAGCTGTCAATATACGTCTTTACTGCCCCTCAACAGATATCATTGGGTACAAAATAAACAGAATGTTCTAAATGTCACCATGTCAACTGACTTTCCGCAGACCGCTGGGAATAAAAGTAAACTGGGTAAGATAGTTCTATTTGCATGTCTCTGTTAACTAATATTGACATGTCTGAATTATCATAATCAAGTTTCCTGTCATTGAGTTATGACTTCATTCAGGGCATTGCACAAGTCATGAGGTTTTCATGACCAGGGTACACAGTAAAATTGTACTGAATTACTTATGTGATGATAACACATTTCACATGTTTACATTTGAAAGGGTGATTTTTAGGTTAGCATATTGGCAAAATGAAACAGTTAACTCATTTACTGCATTGCAGTTTAGTGTATAATGAGCAATAAATTGAGACAGTGTAAATCATCATTATTTAACATCATCAGTGAACGTTCCTAGAGCCACACACAATTTTAATTTTTTGTATCATACATTCAAAGAGTATACATGCCATAGATACTACATTTCATTATTCTATCGTAAAAATATTTGAGGCCACTATGTATTGCGTAACATTCATATTCCGAATTCAGACACGAATCTCCCTCTGCCATAATGTAGTGAACTACATAGCAAATGTAAAATAAATTGTCACGCCCACTTTTAGATGGAAAAGCTGGAACATTAGGCTATGTCACCTAAAGGAGAGGGATCAAGAACAGTTGTAATTATCTGGCTGAACGACAGATTATTTAAAATACTTCCGCCTATTTTATCAACTGTAGCCTTTACTGTTAAACCAACTCAAGACGATCAATAGTTTTAACAGTTCAGCAGTTTTATGTATAGGAGTGTAGCTAAAAAGGCCTTATCTTCTCTCCATATTTCTGTTTTTATGGCTTGTAAACCTTTTTTTATTACTTTCCTAAACCCATAAGTATAAATTTAGTAAGAATTTCAGACACTGCTCTTTAAATATTACTGGGATAAATTCCAAAAAACAAATACTGTAACTAAAATAGTGTTTATTCCATAGAAAAAATACCTCATCCAATGCATACAGTAAGAAAGGAAAAGTGAATGTTACAAAAACAAAGACTTATAATGTCATGAAAAGAATATTTGTGAATTATTATATTCTTTAATGACCTTTCTAAATGCATGCACTTTCAATTTTAAAACATTCTGGATGCCTCATTTCTTCAAGATAATTTTATAACATAAAGTTTCTCCATATTTAGCTCCATTATGCCAGATGCACAGGACTGCATTTTAGGCTGAGCTTGTCATCAAAACAAAGTGTAATGCTCTCATCAGAAGCAGCTCGTAGCCTTTTCATCTCAGAAACTGTCAAAAGTAATCAAATACAACATTAAAACCTTGACACCGATCTGTGCATTGATATGACAAAACCAATGTGTACAGTGTTGACAACGGATGTCTTAATACATGTGGTAAAAGTTGGCATCCAACTCTCAGAACCAAAACTCAGAGACAAAGACATGAACGTTGACAATGTTCTGTCCAGAGTCGCCCTGATTTGTCAGGTTGCGCATGGACAGTTTCAGTACTGTAGTCAATGGACCAATCAGAGGCTTCACCTGGCGAACCACACCTGAAGGAGACAAAGAAAAACAATATCAGTGACAATAAGTACTATAAATAGACTGTGGTAAAATATATGCACTACTAACCAAAATAATTCAGTTATGCTGTCAGTACAGCAGAAAAAAGTGAAAAGCAGCGAAACAACAGCAACGAAATGACAACACCAGTGAAAGGTTGGGATGTAAATCTTCAGCAGTAGCCTAAGTACAACAACAATATTTTCAAAGAACTGACACGTTATACGATGTTGATGTGCTTCTTTCGCTAGCTGGTGTAGACGAGACGTCATCTTGCGGATAATCAGACACAATTGTCAGAACTTTTCATAGAGACTATTTCTTTTGTAGAAAATAGTTACAATGGACACTAATCAATGGCTTAAGGCAATTATTTTGGCAAATGATTGAAAAGATTCCCTTCCCAATGGGGGCTGAGGATTCAAAGGTTCTAATACCATGGAAAAGGTACCCTCCCAAACCAGTCTTTCCCTTGCTGATATCACTTACAACAAACATTCCTGTCTTCAGGGGTGCTTTGGTATCAGGTGGTACATTTGGATCAGTATTCAAATGAAGTGTGGGTTTGACAAGCAAAATAAAGTCCAGTGATGTCAAGACTGTCCATGAAAATCTGAACTCTATTCCACCCTCTACATGGACAAAAGACGCCTCTATCCTGATAAAACAGATAGGAGAATAAACATACTGCAACAGAGCATTACTGAATGCCCATGGAATTCATTAGGTGCCCTTTTTAAGTGAACATGCGATTACACTGGGGGAAAAATGCCAGTGTTTATACAGGCTGTCAGCAGGCCTTTTCTCTGCAGAGGCTTGTGACATTTCAGCTGTGGCCTGTTTGAACAGCCATCGGCACAGAGTGCAGTCAGGCAGCACAATCCCCACACTGTCCTATCACACCTTCAATCATCCTCTTTCCCTTTGTCATTTACTGCTCTTGTGTTTCTCTTATTCATAACTGAGTCAGTAAAGTGTTCAAGCTTTTTTGTAAGATGATTCAAGAGTTTAACTCAGCATGGATCAAAAAGACGACAGATCACTGCCTTTATTGGTCTGAATTATGAGGCTGCTTTCTGTGGTACTTGTAATAAAACAGTAAAACCCATTTGGTCGTTGTTCACCACAGGACAAATGATGATCCATTATGCGCCATCCGTTGAGTCCTTTGGGACACTGGCATTGTATGATGGCAGATCACCCCCACCCACTCATTCTCCTCCTCCTCATCCTCCCCTCTCTTCCCTTCCTGAGGGGGCCTGGTGTTTGTGGCACCATCACTATGGCCCACAAGGGTAAATGAGTCCCATGTGTTTGATGGAGGGGAGCAGTCACGCAATACAGCCATGGAGGCATTCTTCCAGGAATCCATCTTTAACTCTGGGAGGGGCAAGCAATAGGAGTTTGAACTGCTGTCTCCCTCTCTCTGTCACTTTCTTTTGCTCTCTCGTCCCTCTCCAAGTAAGATCTGTGGGCACACAACAGATTCCAGCAGATTCAGGCGATAAGCACTTGGAGGAGTGTGGAATGGGGCCCACTTCTACCAGGGTTGCCCCTTTGTTTTGGTGTTTTGGGACTCAGTTGCGTAGTGACACTAGATGGAGGGGAGGGGGACTGAGATTTTATTGTTTCCAAAACGTCAGCGCCATCAGAGAGCGCTAACCTTTGCTTAAACCTAACAACAGCCGCAACATTAAGAGAATAACTGACATGGAAAAATAGATTGAATTTTGAGTCTGAAAATTATTTTCAGACATAAGCCAATCGAGATGGCACGCAACACTGACTTGACCAATGCAAACTTAAAGTGAGTTCACAAGGTTCAGGATTTGTCCGTGTACGTAAATCACACAAAACCAGTTCAAAAGCTTCAGTGCTGGGTTGAGCAAGCACACATTGAAGATGAGTAAGATATCATTATTAACACAATAAGGACCACCGCAAAGACAGATGAGTTTCAGTCCACATTAAGGCTTTTTTAAATTGGAATAAGTGCCGCCTATATCTAAAGCGGATGAAACACTTTATAATGAGGGTCAACTGAGGGGTGTTTTCCACTAAAAAAGAAAGAGAGAAAGATTGTTTCTACGAAAAGAAACTAAACTATTTAACCACATGAGTAAATAACATAAAACACTTTATGTCTAAACTGAGAATGTATTCAAGACATCTAAATAGTGCAATATGTTGAATGTGTCTGAGGGCCATTTGTGTTTTGTAAATTTGTTTGTGGTCTAATTAGCACATACAGAGGGCACAATTGTTCTTGGAACAGAAATGATGTTATAGTGTCCAAATCATCAAAATTCCTCAGCACTCACTGTTGATGTTTTGAAACTTAACACAAAACACAGTTAAATTTTCCTCACCTCAAATTTCAGAATGTGCGATGCTACTGGGCGTCACAACAAACCAAGCCGTGTATCTTAACCTGTAAGATGTATCACAGTTACTGTAGTGATCTAGTAAGACGTGTTTTATACAACTTCCAGCCTTTGTGTAACTATTTGCACAGCCTTGAAGTGAGTGAGTAGAAAGTAATTATTTAATTAGAAATGCGTGGGCTCATGTGCACAATTCTGCATAACGGGTTGGCACGAAAGTCAGTTTACGTGACCATGATGACTCTGTGTTTCCGTAAGCTTCCCATCCAAAGCACAGTGGTATCCGAAATGAGAGGAAAGCATCAGCTAACAGCTGGGCCTCAACATACTTACAATGAACCTGAGGTGAAACCACAACCGCATACTCATCTTTAACATGTCATCCAGACTGTAAGGCAAGGAGCCAACAGCCACAAAACAGGTTGACTTTGATTGGCTACCACAGCACCTGAGACTCATATAAATAAACTTGGGGAAGTTTTCAAAACCCTGCAAGGTCATGTCATCTGAGGCCTGAAGTACCCAAGCAGGAGATCCAGTTGGACTGCTGGAGAGATTTGTGGTGTCTTTCAATCTCACTGAGGTATCTGCCACAGGGTGCAAAGGTGACTGTGCTGGCTTGAACAGTCACCATCAAACAAACAGCTGTACAATCTGTCCATTCTCCAAAACATTCCGCTGTACCATAAAGTAGCCCCATAAGTAGAAAATAGCCTTAAATAAATCCATGCTAGTAGCAGAGACACTGCCACAAAACAAAGTGAAGCAAATGCCAGTAGGAATTTGTCATCCTTCATGGCCATGACGGCTGAAATATTGAAGGGTTACATGTAAACAGTACAATTTCTGGGTTTTCTGGTTTCTGCAACTCAGCGAGGAAGTGTATGACAAAATCCAAAATGAACGGGTTTAACACCAGAGACAAATGAAAAATATGCATTGGCCTCACCACAGTATTGTATAATGACACACTGGTTGTGGCGCTATGCATGCTCACTACAGTGAAACCATTGGAGAGTATCCAGGTGGTATACAAAGTTCCAGTATGCAAAGAGGGCACAGGAGGGCATTCTTCAGCATCATTATGGCTATAACTGTGATATGTTTTGTATCTAAACATACCACTGATGTACAGCTGAGCACTGTTGGTATAAAAATAAATACATAAAGTGTAGTTTCTTATTCAGCAATTCTTTTTTTACTGCCTGAAACTTTTTCTCCAAAAAGTCCATAAAAGCTAGGAGACACGCCAAACAAATTGCTAACTAGATCCCTTGTTACCCCATTAGCAACGTAACCAATTTCAGTTTGATAACCCGTCAGTATAGCTGAAATATAATCCATTCAGATTGCCAACATAACCCATGTGTACAGGCCCCTCAGGGACTGGATATTATGTTTACAGCCTGGTCACTGGTCACTGGTACAAGGATGACCAGTCAGGTCAGGCTGTCCAAACACAACTTTGACCACTCCAAAGAGGGGGTGGGAGCCCTGCCCACCCCTGCTCTGAAAGGCCAGCATATGTGGCTTGATATTTTAAGGTCAATTAACAGCGAGTCATAGTTACAGATCTCTCAAATGGCCCATGGGTCATTGTTGGACAGTGTCACCCACTGGGTAGTGACATCATTGAAAAGCAGCCGTAGGGAATTGGTTTGTTCTTTTCTTGGACTTGCTGTTTTAGTAGTTGTGGGCCAGAGCAGCTGAGATGACATAATATGCACCATTATCTTTACCACAACCTTTGCACTATATTGCAAGTGACCTTTCAGAGCTAAGACCCATAACTAAGGAGCAGAAAATAAGCTTGACAATGTAGACTAAATGGAAAGAATATGAGATGAAAACCTGCTGTGTTTGCATTTTAAATCAGGATTTTATATTATATAATCCATCTACATGCGTTTTGATAAGCTGTTTAAGTACTTTGCTATCTATTTTGGCATGTTACTACATGAGCATTAATTTTATGAACTGAGCTATTACCTAAACATACTTACATTTTCCTAAAATCACAGTGCCAGAGAGAAAAGAGTAATGACAAGGATAAATTAAGTAGATCACCAAACCCAGGGAGATAAGTGTAACTGATGAATAATTAGGACAGTTTTATTGCAAGTAATATGTACTGTATGTGTATATAGCGGGGTGTTTTTTACTATGTGCATGGTATGTCTCTGCGAGCGTGACATATCTGCATCATTATCTCTTCATCAGTACATTATGGTGGAGGACCACCCGAGGGGAGCATTGTTTGTTTGACTATGGGATTGTTGGGTGGAGAAGACCCTGTTTTGATTAGCTGTACTGTATTAATCTCTTGTGGGGCAGACAAGGATTCCTTATGGGCTTGGCGCAGTCTGGTGCGCCCACTGCTGCCAATGTCGTGAATCATTCAAATGACAGCCACTCAAACTTGTGGAGCTAGTTGTTTGCTTATCTCCACTGCTGTCTTCAACTCCTCACCAGCACAGCCACAAGCTCCACTGGCTCTGAAGTAGTCATGTCTCACACAGTAAGCTTACATTCCACCAGCCACTGTGGACGGCTGCACTGACGACCATGACTACCTGCATAGAGACAAACTGTCCACTTCCTCTTCCATTCATCTTACTGTCTGCCTCACTGGCTGCCAGCCCTGTGCCAGTGGCAATGCAAAAGGGAATTCAGTCCCTGCACAGGATATAGACCGCAAAGGCATATTTCCACCTGCATTTCAAAAATGAATGGAATTTAGCTGCGGCGTCTTAGGCTTGCAGTTTCTCCAGAGGATGGGTATGATTAATGAAGAGAGGACACTGTATTATTTGTTGTTCTCCAGTAAGATAAACAACATTTACTTTTTTTTTTTCTTTTTTGCTAAAATGAATGAAGATGAAGATTAATAATTAATGGTATAATAAAATTCTTCCATGACAAATAATTACTCATGAAGAGGAGTCACTTGGACACATTCAAGGCATTACTAAACAAGTGCTAACCGTTTCCTGATTCCACTGTTGGCTTCTGATCGTATTGAATTCTAGTTACACACATTGATACTGGTCAGCCAGCTGGCTGAGCTAAGTACAACCACAAGTCGCATAATTGTATACATATTGTCTAGAAGTATACTAATTTGCATGTTGCTTTTGTTAACTTTGTATTTTCCATGGTGAACAGGAGAAAATGGGATTAGTGGGTTGTCACATCTTTTCCTTGCATAAAAGATTTTTTGTCAACAACTACTGAAGCAAAACTGAAAGAAAGCATGTGTGCACAGCAAATCGACCATGATTCATGAAGGTAAAAAACGTACACTAACCTACGATAGCCTAACTAGGAGTGGTCTAAGATAATATTGATCCCCACAATGATGTATGCCACTGACAGATTATCAAACAGGGGAACCACCAGCATTTTCTCAGAGGTGAGGGACTTAGCCCTGCTTCCAGCAGAGACCACAGTGTTTTCCAGTGTTTTCAAAGGGAGGACTCATCCATCCACCTGCTGACTGCCAAAATCAATCATCCCATTATCAACCCTATTCAAACAACCTGTACCTAAACACAAGTGGATGACAGCGTTAGCATGAGTAATGCATTCTTCCACTATTTGTGTTTCCAAATATGTGTATGATGTGTCACAAATGTTGTCTTTGTTGTGAGGATTATATATATCACTTTGGTGGATCTGTTGTACATACCTGCAGAGATTATGTGTGGTCGCTGCTGTGCCACTGTGGTCTCATGGGAATCTTTAAGTGTTTGATTGGTTCCGATCATGTTTTCCAACTGCTAAGGGCCGGTTATGTTTGCACAGATGCATAAGGCTGTCAAGGTTGTCTTCCAGATGTGACAGTGCTGGGAAAGCCAGTGATGGATGACCAGGAACAAGGATTGGTGCAGTTCTTACACTATTTGGTACTGTCAGCCTCTACATGTGTGTGCGTGTATATGCACATATGTCTTTACAAACGCTGCATGCCTGACTGTGCAGGCGACTGGTTTTAAAATAGCGAATCAGTGAGAAGGAAGGAAAAGAGCATCAGGCAATCAAACCTTTTAAGAATTATCTTTTAAAGTTAGTAATGGATTCTGAGGATTCCTAATTGCCTCTTTTGTCCCTTAAAATGCAAAAAAATACAAATAGTGGCCAAAAATAATGGCCAAAGTTACTTTGAGTTCACGCACTTGTTCATTAGTGGAGCCTCAATGTCTGCTACTCTTCACATCCCACCAAGCTGTAATACCACTGTTGGAGACACTGGAGATACTGGAAACTAAGCTTCCTTAAGTGACACGTCAGCGAGCCTCATACAATGGTTACGCAACAGCAGCATCTGTGGGCCAAAGCACCAGCAGCACAACCCACTAAATAAAACCAAGAGGGCCTTCATCGCACCGTGGACGCCACACTTCACAGCGAGCAGGCAGTGACCAAAGGCTCCAGTGCACAGGGCCTCAATTTGGATATGCGATGGGCAACTGGTGCTAACATGCAAGAGCTGCATCCAATAAGCATCCAATGGGTTTGGGAGAGAAGTGGCTCCTCACAAACAGGCCTTTCATGTGGTCGTCAGTTTAAGTGCTCTAATGCTCGGCGAGACACTGAGGCCTAGCGTGGGGAAATGGAACAATACATTTAACCACATGAAGCAAAGCGCCCAGGATTACTTCTGCACATATTTTCTCTCTCTCTTTCCTCTTTCATTGAATCACAGTCTCTCACTTTGTCTTTCTTTCGCTGCAATTTTATTCTCTCTCCCTCCCTCCCTCCCACACACACATACATACTTGCCCCTGCAAATGAGCACCACCATAAACAGGGAATTTCTCCTAAGTCCTCTTTACACACACGCACACAGACACACTCAGTAGACAATATATTACAACATAAGGCTTATCACTCATGGAGAATTACACTATTGTGCATTCTCACAAAAACATACCATTATAAGACAGTACAATATAATTATAGCTGCTTTACCAGTAAATTATGTGAGTTATTGCTGGTTATAAACATTTTTCTCCCATGTCTTTGTGTGAATTTGGGTACGTTTGATAAGCACACATCTGTTTGTACAAGTGTTCAAGAGAGGAACACTTGCGTGCGCCCACAATCCAGCCTGAACCAGTGACAGTCACACACTCTCTCCTCCTCCCTCTCTCCCTTTCATTCTGTAAAGACAGATGTGCATACTGACAGGCCATCCCTTCATCCATCAGCGAGAGAAGAAGAAGACGCTGTCCTTCCACTACCACACTGCCTGCATCTCAGCACAAAACCAAAACAAAAACACCTAGATGAGCCCAACAATGTGTCATCGTTGGGCTCACAACACCCACATCCACCCAAGGCCAAGGCTCAGTTCAGCTCTCCCACAGGCGTGCAGCAGCCTTGGGTCACCACCAGACTAAAGGATGGGAATGGCTCCTACCCAAACATGTGTTGTTGTTACACACCACTGGAGATGGTATCTGCTACTCCTACTTGAACTAGTGCAGGGCTCTTTTTGCATGCTAGTGTCACTGAACAGGTAGTTATGATGAACTGCTTGTCAACTGCAATCACTCATACATACGTGCATGTGTATACACAAGTGTAGATTCATACACTCTGTTCCTGTACATTCAGGCCGCCATAAGTTATTGTGGAAAATAATGATCTGCTTGGAATAAGTATAGCCTGAGATAAGTGAATTTAATGGTACTTTGTTTAACCACAAGACTGTGAAAAGTGATGCCAAATATTTGGTAAGACAGAAACAGACCTTCGTCTGTCTCAAAGAGCCACTCAGAGGACAACAGACACCAAGAGCCCCCGTGAAGATGATGACAGCTACATGATGCCACCACACTGCAAAGACCATAACGGGCCGTGTCAGATGTACTTATGTCAGGGCATCCAGACATTCCTTATAGGATATTTTTGTGCTTTTTTGCCCCTCCTTAATGTGCACATGTGAGTTTGATTTGTAAAATTGTCAAAAAGAAAATGTAATTTCCAGTCACAGACGCTGTCGGATGCCATTGTCAAATGTTTGCACTGGCTTGGTTCGTCCAGAATTCACACATAACAAAGTAAAATCCCTGTACTCACCCACATACTTTCCGTTCTCTACCCGCTTGTTGATGTCGAAGGCGTTGTCCACGTTGCCCTCCAGGATGTCAAACTTGACGTCCAAACTGCCTAAGTGATAGGACCCGTAAGCCGGCACTGTGGTTCTCAGGAAAACAATCTCTGTTGGAAGATAACAATTAGACACAAAAAAGATTTTGGAGCCTAAACCCATCATAATCACACTGGGATTGCGCCGCCAAGATTGTGCCAACTCTTGCTTTTCTTTTTTTTCTTTCCAAGAGGAAGACAATAAAATGGGAGATGGAAAGGTCTGTATTTATTGCGCACTGAGAGGGTCACAGGAAGGTTGAGGCTTTTTAATACTGTTGTTTAGCTGAAGGGCCTCGAGTCCTTTACACCCCTTCTCAGAGCTTATGAGAAATGACAACAGCTTAACTCCCTGTGACGCTGAGCATGAGTGTGTCTGAAATATGTACTGCATGCCAGCCAATAGATGCTTGTCAGCAGTCACTGTCTGTGTGTGATTGCCGTGGTTACTCATATCCATTCAGCATGGCACTTACTCTCTGGTTTGGGCCAGCCAAGCTAGGACTGCACGGAGAACATCGTGGAATAGCTAATTTGGGGGTTAGAGGTAGTCATATGGATTCTGACAACTGCAGGGAAATGTGTTTGATGGGAGCTCATAGATTAAGAGAGATAAAGTAGAGCTCAAGTGAAAAATAGGGCAGAGGACTATGTTGACACTAAAAAACCACAAGTTGTCATGCTGTCCTAAAATCCGTTGTTTCCAAAAATCTTAACATGACGCTTTGTCAGAAAATGATGCCTCCACAATGGGCCTTTGTGGGTTAGTGAACATGTAGAGTAGAGTGATTTACAGGAGACATTTTAGGGGAGATCAGTAATTTTTAAAGCATTATGTTAAACCATTTTGAGAAATGCATTTATTCGCTTTCTTGACGGTTGTTAGATGAGAATATCGATATCACTCTTTGTTAGCGTAACTTAGCATAAGAGTTGGAAAATGGGGAAGTAGAAAATCGTCTCACTGGAACAGTACTTCACACCTTCAAAGTGTTGTTTTTACAATAACTTTTTTTGTATTGGATTGGATTACGTTTATAAGTGACCTTTAGAGGTGTTGGCCGGTGGGTTTCGTTACTATTATATATGGCCATTGTATAGTATCCCCCTGGTTCGAGTCCTAAAACTAAGCTAAGCTAACCAGCTGCTGGCTAAAGCTTCATAATTACCCTATATTAAAGTAATATTGATTTTCTCATCTAACTCTCGGCAAAAGGAATAAGTCTATATGATGGACTCCTATTCCAAGGAAGTTTATTTCTATGAAACATAGTACACAGTATTTTGTCCTTTGTGTCAATGTACACTTTGCATGTTTGCCCGTCTGGATTACTCCAGATTTTCAGTATCCATATTCACAGAAAACATTGACCTACCCTCTGGCCTTGTGAACTCTCTGAAGGTGGGCAAGGAGATGAAGGTGTGGGACACAGAGTGCGTGGTGTCCAGAACGCAGGCGATGTCGCTGGGCTGACAGCTCTTTGTACAGCGAATGGTGTCTGAGCGTTCAAGCCTCGCCACTCTAAAGGAGAGAACAAACATACACACCCACAAAAACAAACAAACAAACAAAAACACAAATGGCCTCTGACCTTTAGGTAATATAAGACTTACAGAGCCTTTGGTTTCTAAAGCTAACAATAAGAGGGCATCATTGGGAGCAGCCCACTGCGTAATCAAGAACTCAGTGGGACAACTCCAATGAAACAATCACAAACAATATCTGAACAAGACAGCAGGGATACTGGATATAGCAGTCAACATCAAAACAATCAAATTCTATGTGGTTTGGAAGAATAATAAACCAACAATGGCCAAACCTCATGCTGGAGCCAAACTTTGTTGCTTGTGGAGACTAGCGCTGCCATTGATGCTTTTCTGATGCACTGTTTCAAGCTGTGTGGGAAATGAATTACTACACTCACAGAGAATGATCCACAACCTGCTCAGGAAAATATTTGGATTTGCTGAGCATCCCCGGCTTCACATCAGATAATCTCTTGAGGAGGATTTATGAGGCAAGGGAGTGTTCTGAAAGACTCCTAAATTGTGAGCAACATGACTAGACAACTCCCCAGCCTCTCCCCAGGGCAGCTCTCATCCTATTATTTAGGGCTTTGTTTATTCCACAGACTAATCAGTGACAGGTCGGAGGGAATGGAGGGCCTCTGCTGGCTCCTAAAGCTAACGCCACCTGAAGTATCACTATTCACTACCTGTCTGCTACATAAGACTTTGAGAGAGGTTTTTAAGGCATTAACAACCTCATAAATCAAGAGTTTGTCTTTGAAACGATGAAGAACTTGTGATCATGAGAGAGCTATTGAAACAAAATAAAAGCCTTGACTTTGACATCCAAGATGTTAAATTCAAACTTGGTATTCACAAAGGAGGCAAGTCAGTACACGGCTATATCGGGTTAAGAAAACAGCCAAGATGCCATGTATAAGTCCAGTTAATGTGCATGGCAGCCATATAGCCACATTGTGAGTCATGGGCAGTGGATCTCTGGCGCTCCTCAGGGGACCTATAGGCTGCAGCTCAAAGCCTAGGCATGGCTTGGGTTGCAGGGCTCCTTCCATGGAGAGCGAGGAGAGAAGCCCCTGACAAAAAGTCAAGCCACCACTGGGTAGGGGCTTGTAATTAGCAATTAGCGGGTGGGTCCAAGTTTTGCTTTGGCCCAGGCCAAACCCACAAAATGTTCTCCTAGTTTATAATACCACGGCCTGTGCTGCAGAAAGACCCGAGCGGGACTCTAGAGGATGAGGTGAAAGCTCTGTTGTGGTAGAAAGCAAATTTACGAGAAGATAATGACCCAGGGTGAACTGCCCCCTTACACACAGATGGGCATTTCAAAGCAGGGGCAGCAAGTGGAGCTAATTACAGCTCCTTGTTAATGCATGTGTATGTCGGCACCAAATGTGTGTATATATTTGTTTGTTTGTGCATGCGTGCCTTTGTGCATGCAAACGTGCTTATATATATATATATATGTCTGTGTGTGTGTTTGTGTATGTGCGCGTGCATGCACAAATGCATGTCTTCTTCATCTCCCCATGCCTCACGTGGCCCAGCCCAGGATAAAAACCCCAATACTTTCAGACCAGAAAGGAAAACAGACTTTTTGGATGAAAGTCCTCTGGTCAAGCATAGGGCCTTTTATTTTTTTGGTAATTATTATTTATAGTCGGCACATTGATAACGCCCCAACACAAACACTGCAGGGCATCATTCATTCTGTGCGCGGTGATGTTGCTGTACCACAAATTGTTCAGACCACCGGCCAGAGCCCAGAGCCCCATAACTCAATGTCAAAGGGGAGGAAAAAACCTTCTGCGCGCCACTATGTTCTTATTTTAAGGATATCCCCACTAGGGACCAAGTGCATCCTTACTGGCCTGACAGCTCAGGACAGGAGGAACCTAGGACATCTGAATTTACAGTTATTATAAGCCACAACCCTCGGGCAGCAGCCTCACAGCATGTCAAACTATTTATACTCTCTCCTGCTGGTGCACATTTCCCTCTTCTTTGCCACTGCATCCCATCTCATGTCACTTACTCAGCCTTCATTTGGATTATCTGTCTGCTTTGGGGTTTACACCCGCAGTATGCAGTGGAAATCTGTGTATTTTACATTAAGCTCAAAATGTAATGGGAGCTAAAGAGATGTGCAAGAAAAAAACTGCCACAGAAAGATGTATTTGCGGTGCAAGGTAACTGATGTTTGGGGAGTGGGAGTAGGAGTGCATTAAAAGGCCCAATCTGGCTCACTTTGAATGGAATTTGGAAGTGTGGAATTACTTTATGGCCTTAAATTGTAAATACTGAAATTTGAGTTATATGCACAAATATAACTGAAAGGTTTGACTTGGGAATGGGAAATTTGACTTAGCCGATTTAAAATACACCTGGTTTGCTTTTGTGTTAATAAACATTACTGATTCAGCAAAACTCAGGAAACAATAATAACTAATAACATTATGGATAAAAGCTGCTGTTTTCTAGTGTTAGTATGTGTACTAAAAGACCTTGTGTATAGATTTGTGTAGTCAGTTTTTTCAATACAATCACGTCCCTTTAACTTTAAATATACTGTATGCGTTACTTAAGATTTTACTTAAGCATGTATCATTGGACTTCCTCCTCCCTGAAAGCTGTTGGAATAATAGTAATATGAAACTATGTGAGGAAGTCTTCATGCCTCCATCTGTGATTTGGCCTCACATTCCAGCTGCTCCCTATGCTGTATTTGATTAAACCCCACAATGCACCATTATCAAGAACTGGAGTTGACTTGAACATGTGTTATTTCTATTTCAATTTTAATAGAAAACTGTTCATCCAACACATAAACCATAAAATACTGCAAAACGTCAGACTTTATCATGCAACCATCATCAAATTACACTCAATTGTAGGCAGACTTGAGTGTTACCATTTTATTATTTACCCTGACCTAGAACGCCACCTAGCGGCTATCACAATACCTTACCTCCAAGATACATTCAATTGGACCTAATTCATACTGCTGAATAATGATTTGTAATTCTAGTGTTTAACAGCTGATTATGTAAACTGCTAGAGAACTAAAAATTGTGCTTACTTCTTCTAATTTTATGAGTGGTATTGTTTTTTATATCCACTCTTTAAAAATGATGTGTCATCTTTAGCACGCGTTTAGTGTCAAATAATCATACTTGTGTTGATTTATTACAAAAAAAGTAAGTAGAGACAAGGCTGGATAATTGATCGGACAAAAGGGGCAGCTGCCAGGGAGCCTGAAAGCCCCAGAGTCACTGTTTGATGAATTAAAAATGTGTCTAAAGGAACAGTTTGGCATTTTAGGAAATACACTTGAAAATACACACACTGGCTTTCTTGCTGAGAGTTATATGAGAGAATCAAATCGATATTGCTCTTATAGAATCTCCTGTAGTCTTGTTGTCACCATGGACTTATAAACTTACTATGCCCAGCCAAGAAATAGTCTGTCACATAACCCTTGTAAAAGAAAAACTAAAAAAAACCTGTTGTCTTTACACTTTTGTTATTGCATTTTCTTGCAAATGGTTAGATGAGAAGATTGATACCACTCTTATATCTGTACCATAAATATGAAACTACAACCAGCAGCTAGTTATCTAAAATTAATTTAATTACAGGAAACAGGGGGGAAAACAACAAAATCCGCCTACCAGCACCGTAAAAGCAATTCACACATTCAAACTAGCTGTTTCCAATCTTAATGCTAAGCTAAGTTAGCTAGCTGCAACTAAATCTTCTCCTATTTCCCAAAATATCAAACTATTCCTTTAAGAATATGCATCACTCAATCACATCATCAACATAAATTTGCTTTCTTTGTCCATACTGTTAATGTGTGTATTTAAAAAAAGACAGGATAATGCACAGATAGGAAGGGGATAAGGGGTCATTAGGGGCCCAAGTCCTCCAAACTTGTTAATCAGACCAGTTTACCCGAATATTTAGGCAAGACCAGATTTTATAGCATAAATCCAGGAATGAAAGAAACATAAATGATCTTTGGTTATACTAGTTTTCTCTAATTGTAAATCGTAATTTATATGTATATTTACCTGCATATCTATCTATCTTGGCAGTATGTGCTGTATACATAATGTATTGTCATCTTGCATGCATTTTGTTTTGAGGATTCACTTTTTCTGTTTTCTCTGCAAGACAATGCAACACACATTAAAATGACACATCCTTTTTAAGGGTGTAGTAACTTGTGTAACCCTACATAACTTGTATTTATTCTAGCAGGGGATTGTAAGGTACTCTGGGCTCGTCCTGGGTAACAAACACCAGCACTTTAGCCAAGTATGTGCTGACTGTGCCGTAGCGACGCAGCCTTAGCTCCAGAGACAGCTCAAAGTCCTGTGGCTTGTTGATGAGCTTTGACACCGACATCACGCCACCAGTGGGTATCCGTTCCGCCTTGAAGAAACCGCCCTCATTGCCAGCAGTGATAGCAATCTGGATGTCATCACCGGGCACGGTGTGGGAAGGACCCATCCGGAAGATGTTGGTGAAGACGGGGATGTTGGTTGGGAAGGTGAGGTAGTAGTAGGTTATTCTCAGGGGCATGGTCAGGCACTCGGCAGACTCATTGCAAAGCAAGCGTTCACATCGACTGCAAAGAGAGGAGGGGGGGGCAGGGCAGGACGGGACAAGACAGAACAAAACAGGCAAAGAGAGAGAAAGAAAAAAGAGAGACCAGGTGTAAATTTAATTTGCCGTGCATGGCATGCAGTGGAAGGAACATCAGTCTGCAGCATTTTTACACTTTACAGGCCAGTCATGGTGCCATATGTGGGATCATGCAAGAAGATCTGTCACTGGTGCCTCCATAACAAGGTGGTCATACACAGCATCTACTGTAATTGAGCCAACAAGAAAATCTCCATGTGCATTTCATCATTCTAAAACAACCGAACATGCTACAGCCAGTAGCAACTCATTCCAGCACTGAGCATACTGGACATGCAGAGCCCTGATCCTTAAAGTACACATGAATAAGGGTCAGTATAAAAAGGTCCTACTGTTACTGTTGTACTTAGAGCTCTTGGTACAGTAGGATGACCATTCAGACTTGAATGTGAGGAACAGTTACCCCGCTCTGTGACTGTTTATATATGTAAGGTTTATTTATTATATGTATATCTGTACATCAATTCCCGTATTGCTATGAGCACAAACAACACATTTAAAGTTGTGTCTGTTAATGAAAGTGTATTGTGTTCAGCAACAGTGTGTGCACAATTCAGAAACTCACGTCTCTCCAATGCGCCGGTAGTTGTTTGGACAGTCAAAAGACAGGCATCTAAATCCTCCCTGTATATTAAAGCAGCTCTGATTCTCTGTGCATGTGTGTGTTCCCGTCACGCATTCATCAATATCTGGAAACAAAAGACAGAAAGTGGGATAAGGTAACATTCACTAAAATAACTTGACATAGGCTTGACACCATCATGTGTAACGCTACAATAAGGACAGCTTACCCTGGCAGCTGCGCCCATTTGGTGCCAAGGTGTAGCCACTGACGGGACAGGAACAGTGGAAGCTACCAGGGGTGTTGTGACAGCGATAGGCGCAAATATGACCTCCAGTGGGCAGGGCACACTCATCGATATCTAACAATGTGAGATAAAAACAAGTCAAACCAGAGAGTACATTTCAGAAATAAATATATTAACTGCTTATGACTGATTTATAACAAAATGTGCTTCTGTTTCATATATAATACAGTTTGCTACAATGTATGCTTACACACTTGAAAGTACATATTAACACATACTAGATTCTAGCTCATACCATAGCACCCGGAACTTAATGAATGAAAGACAAATTGCCTTAATGTTTGGAATACACAGAAGAAAGATGAAATATTTTTCAAAATATTCACTTTACCTTCGCAAGTCATGCCATCTATGTCACTGAGCTGGTAGCCACGACGACAGTAACACTGATAGGAGCCGTAGACATTAGCACATTCTTGACTGCATGGGTTGTTCTCACACTCATTCAAATCTACACAGAGAAAAGTTTATTACCGACCATCATGAACTGTATCCTACGAGTTTACTAATAAGTACACCTCAGTCTCAGTAATCAGAAGAATAAAAACCCTGCACCTGCAGAGAGGTGGACCCTACTCTGTCCATCTGAATATGTACTATACGTGTAGTAGCATGTGAGCAGGTTACGGAGTGATCTGAAATCTCACAGACTTTGAAAAGACTTTGAAGGATTGATATTTTTCAAAGGATTGATCAATTGTCAGTTTTTACCAGGATGAATGACTGGTAAAATGCTATCTGGCCTGATAAAGCACATAAGAGTTTCTTATGAGACTTTAAATGTCTGTCTTTATCTTGATAAATGTTGGTGGACTGTGACAACACCAGGGACAACGACAGAAATACATTTTGAGACTGTATAATCCTAATCCCGGGCAAAGTCTTATATGTTGTATTTTAGAAATATATTTGAATATCATCAATTAACCAACCAAACCAAAGCAGGTTGATGCCATAGCAGGTAGTAAAAACGATGTAATGTGAGTCAAAAGGTCATCCAACAACAAACTGAACAGGGGTTTCTATTGCTTCAGTCACTGGGACTATATGCATAGTATAGCCTACAATATACACAACACGTACTGTATAGTGTATAAAAAAGTTGCATTTCTCTTAATTTAGATATTTATCTTACCATCACAATTCCTGCCATCACTAGCTAGCTTAAAGCCGTTGGTGCAGCTACACTTGTAGGATCCCAGAGTGTTCTCACACTTATGAGCACACAGGCGGCCAGGATAGTGCCTGCATTCATTAACATCTAAAACACAAAGTCGAAATGTGCCACAGTAATAATCTGAAATTCTGACAAAACTCTCTTGTGCACATTTGATCTGTATTAGGAGATGTATTTGTGTACGTTTTCTTTACATGCAGAGGAGGATATAACCGCTTACCCTCACAAACCCGAGTGATGCTGTTGAAGTTGTAGCCACTCTCACACTCACAGCGGTAGGAGCCCAGCAGGTTGACACAACTATGACCTGCACAGGCCCCATCAGGGCCCTTACACTCATCAATATCTGCAGAGAGGGGATGCAATCAGCAGAGAACATCATGTTATGCACCACAGGTAGGTTATTAATATGCTTTAATATTTAGGAATAGGATGTTTTTCAGCCGTACCAATACAGCGTGTGCCCTCTTCATTGAGGTGGTATCCTCGACCACAGTTAACAGAGTTCCTCTGGCAGCTGTAGGAGCCAACTGTGTTGATGCAGACCTGCCCTCTGTTGCATGGGCCTGTCTGGCTAACACATTCATTGATATCTGGAAACATAGACACAGAAGACATTATTACATTTTGAAATGATTGCCCTGGTTCATCTTATACAATATAACTGAATAAACATGTTTTTTAAATCTAAGCTTTGGCCTAAAAGTTGCTCTAGACAAAGGTCATGGAATTACAATTTAAGGATTTTTTTTTACCAGCGTTAGCAGCAATGTGCACACCAAATTTCATGTTAAACTATCTAGAAGATTAGGAGAACTCCTGTGAGCAAAAATTATATTGATATTAAGTGTGGGACAAAAAATATCTAAAATAGTATAGGAAATAGAAAGAGTGAATAATTTTAAAATGCATTATTGTTCTCAGTAAATACCTTTCAGGGCAATGTGCCATCTAGATGTATAATTCCTTGTGTATGAGTAAAAATATGGGCCAAATGGTGGTCCTAAAAGGAAAGATCTGGATATCCCCCAAAACATTATAAGTTCATATACTGATGAGCTCTTCATCTCAATTTGAATTTGAAGGTCAGGGGGTCACCAAAAGTATGAGGAGCCATTCTCTCATGACCACAAATAGCCATTAATGTTTGGCCCCTAGTCTAAATAGCATGCTCTGCACCAATGGGTGTACCACCATTAAAAAACTCTGCCGTTGGTCTTGCTGGTGTTGTTAAGGGCTGTTGTAGTATGGTGCTTACCAATGCAGCTGCCGAGGGCATCCTGAATATAGCCGACACCACACTTGACCTTAGGGAGACAACGGAAGGACCCCTTGGTGTTTTGGCACTCAAACTCTGGACCACAGTTATGGATACCAGTCTCACACTCATCAATATCTGAGTAAAGAAACCACAACAGGAACATTGATAATAAACATAGTGTCAACTCCTTAAAAAAAAGTACTCGGGTGCACAATAAGGAAAACTTAGGGAAGTTTGACTAACCTTTGCAATTGTTGTTGTCAGTGAGTTCATAGCCAGTCCCACAGCTGACCTCCCTCTGGCAACGGAATGATCCTTCTGTGTTGATACAGCGCTCTCCCCCCCGACAGTTGCTGGCTCCCAGCAAACACTCATTGATATCTGAAAGTGGTTGAAAGCAGAGATTCTCTTATTGTGCTGCTCTTTCCGAAAGTGACAGTATTACAGTTTTTGTATCAAAAACCTCTCTAAGCATAACTTTTCCCTATGCTCTAATTTCTTTTTTTACACAAATTGAAGACTTGGCAAATAAAACATGATTCAAAGCTGAAGATGAGGAAGAGTAGTACTTACCCTCACAGCTATGTCCATCTGGTTTAAGTTTATAACCTTTGAAACATCCACAGGTGTCATTGCCCACGCAGTGATGGGCACATTTCACTAAAAAAGAAACACACGTTGATAAAAGGCCACTGCTTTTGAAAGATTAAATCAGTGAGGTGTAGAATATCTTGTTTATTGATGTGTTTTACTGTACCATTGCACTGGTTATTTAATACTGAATTATCTCCATTTGTATTAGTTTCATCCTTGTTCGGTACTGTGTGAGAGAAAAAAAGCACAAATATATGTTTATATGCATACAGTGTCTCACATCTTAACCCCTTATGCCTCCATCATAAGGTGCAGCCCTATGAACAAAAATGTTGCGACTTTTTCATGGCTGCAACTACAGTAACTGTTACTTTCATTATTTATGACAATAATTATTTTCTCAATTAACTGAATAATTATTTGGTCTATTAAATTTCAGAAAACATATTTAAATGTCTATTACAATTTCCTACAGGCTACGGTATGGTCAAATGTCTGTTTTGTCCATCCATCAGTCCAAACCCCAAAGATATTCAATTCTCTGTTCAATAAGACCAATAAATCCTCACAACTGAGAAGTTGGTAACAGAGAATCTTTGGTATTTTTGCTGGAGTACCCATGAATTACAGACTTAATCCCTGAAAGCTCCAAAGTTAGTATCCTTCAGCTGAACCTGACCTGACTGTGTTTAGGAGCGAGCGAGAAGATGCATTTCTCATTTGAAATCTAAAAGCAAAAAACCAAAAGGCAATAACTGCATATGTCCAGTAGGGGGAAGTGTAGGGTTATGTATGACAACACCAGTGGGGCTTTGACCTCTACACTTAAAGGAGCAGTGTGTAGGATTTAGCAGCATCTGGGGGTGTAGTTGCAGGTTGCAACTCCCTCGCTTCACCCTCCCCTACCAAATCATCCACAGCCAGTGTTTGGTTTGTCTGTTCTGGCTACTATAGAAACATGGTGGTCAAACATGGTGGACTTCGTGGAAGGCGGTGTCTGTAGATAAAAACAGCTCATTCTAAGGTAACAAAAAGTACACTACAGTAATGAAAACATAGGTATTCATATTATCCTCCTAAATGTTACACACTGGACTTTTGAATATTCTTCCTTGTTATGGTCCAATATTTTGAGAAATGTAATGTGTCACAGGTTTTCCTGTACTGTCTTTCTGTTTTTCTACCCTCGCTGTTGAAGCTATTTCCCTGCTTTGATGCAAAAAAAAAAAAAAAAACTGGAGATAAAAAGGAAATAATGTACTTCATTCTTGTTTTTTTTACCCACATTCAGTTTGTCCTGTGGGTGTGGTCTGGTTGTTTAAGGCTGCATCCACGCAGCAGGCCCGGGACACCAAGCTACACTGGTAGCCCACAGACAGGTTGTGGTCACAGGGTAGGCCCTTTTCCTGAGCCGCCTTCCCCAGAAGACAACAGTCACAGCACATCTACAGAACACAGAATATGATACAACAGAATAAGCGTTCGTGCATACACGAAGGAAAACCACAATGTCACAGAGAGTTATCACCCGGCTCAGCTGTCCTATGCACCAGGGGAAGTGAAACCAAAACTCCAGACAAGGAAAGGAAGATTGTGGGCTGATGTTGGTTGGTAAAGTATTGTAGATAAGTATTGTAATTCAGACAGAAAGCCAAGCTGTCAATCAACCAGACAGGGAGAAAAGGAGGCTGATGAAGACAAGCCAACTGACAGGCTTCAGCCAGACAGACAGACAGACAGAAGAAAAGCAGCTAGTCAGTAAGCAAGACAGACAGACAAACTGATGAGATGACATCATCCCCTCAGGCTATAGCATGCTCAATCAATCATTATGGCAGCCTGGTAATGTCAGGCAGGGAATGGATGAAAGGTGCAGAGTGTGGGGGTTGTGTGTTTTTCGGCAATGAGGGTATAGACCTGAAACGTAACCTTGGGAGATGTATGTGCGTAATGATGGTGATAGCTTGACTGAACACGTGCCACAAGTCTTCCAAACACTACAGCTCTAATAGTTGTGTACAAGTTGTTAAGTGATACTTGGTCTGTCTGTGTTTGTTTATGCGTGGGTGCATGTCTGTGTGGCCCCTTACACTGCCCTAGAAAACTTTTAGCTTTTCAGAAAACTTCAAGAAAGCAAACATTTTTAGCACAGTCTAAACAGGAAACAGTAGAAGCTGGTAATGGTTCGAAGCGTTTGGGAAATACACTTAGTGGTATTCTCTTTTTTTTTTTTACGTTTTATGTTTTTTTACAACTTTTTTTTCACACAATCAAGTTTAAAAATGTTTGATCTGTGACAAAAGGGGTTTGTTGTTGTAGTACTAATTTTGTCCACAAGAGGCTGGAGTGTACCACTGCCTTATTTTCTAAACAGGACTACAAGCGTTCATGTTTTTCTTCCAAGGTGAGTTTTATTTCCTCTGAAGCACTACAATTCAGCCAAAAGAAAGACAATGACAGGTAAATTAACTTTGCTAACTGACAATATGTATGGAGTTCAATTGGGAGAAATAATTCGAAAAAAAAGTCTATTTCCACCCTGTTTTTCAAAAATTAAAAACTTATCCCTTATCTTTCAGGGTTTTTACTGGTTATATATGTTGTTTCTTTATAGGTTGTGTTTTTTAGTGAGGTTATGTGCCAGACTGTGTTTCTTGCGCAGTAACTTCCTGATGTCTCGCCTGACAACAAGACTTCAGGAAATCGCTGCGCCTGGCCAAGAAATATTCCTGCACATAAACCCCTACCACAAATTGACATTTTTACAATTTGGTTTTTGCGCTGTTAGGCAGATTTGTTTATCTTTAGACAGAACCAGACATGCTGTTATCCTCCATTTCCAGTCTTTAAGTGAAGCTAACAATCTCCTGGCTGTACATCCAGGTATCGCACGGACGAGAAAGTGGTTTAGTAGTAGTGAGTTTTTTTTTATTTTTATGAGGAATATTCTTTTTCACTCATGTTAAACAACAATCACAGTTTTCTGTAAATGTATGCAGCTGCCATTGAGGGTTTAAGGTGGGGACTGATTTTAATTTCTTGTTTCATATTGTAATGGAACCCTTTGATGCTGTCAATGTAGTGAAGAAAAGCACAAATAAACCTGACTTGACCATTTTTTAATCCAGTTAGAGTAGGTGAAACCAACTCCTCCTCATCCATATCTCTTGTCTTATTCACATTACGTGGGCACATTTAAGTATGAGCCACCATCTGCACTTTACGGTGGATCAAGTAAAGACAAGCTGTCCCACTGACAATTATCTCATCCTTTCAAGAAAGTGCACCAACTTGCACCTTCTACATTTTGCCAAGCATTTATCTTTGTGATGTCTTGATGTGTAGTATGTTGTGGAAATAAAGGGGCACATTGAGGTTTGGGAGGGGGAAAAAACACAGAACAGCTGAAAAATGCTTGGAAGTGAGCCTGTGGAAGATCTTAAGAGTCAGAGCTGAGATTTATGATCTATCTGACAGCAACAAGCTCCATTTCTCCCTGGAGTGACATGCCTCATCCTGCTCACAGTGCACACGCTAACAAACACACAGCCAAATGCACACCATCACTTTCATTAATCATTTGCCTCCAAACTGGCTGTCCGGCAGAGTGATGTACTATACACTGATTGAGTAGAGAGAATTTTTTTTGGTGCAGACAGTCATTTCATTCCCTCTTTGTGTCTCTATTTACAGTATTTTCAGTTATGTATGTGCGCACACACACCTTTGTAGTCTTGGTCTCGCAGGTGTTGGAGAATAAAGAATCGCAGGCTCCTTGGTCTTTGGCCATGTTGATACCAGTGGTGCACATGTTATCCTCAAGCACTGTTACGCAGCATTGCTCCTGTACTATCCTGTCAGCAAGAAAAACCATACAAAAACACAGGTGGTGCATTTATTCTCAGCTCTATCAATAATCTCCCCGGTGCAATACAACTCTGCCTTAAAGTGTAGCCCATTAAAATCAGCCAGAGGCAAGCCTGATGGGGATCTCAAAGTTGTCACACTAAAAATGCGTGGATGAGTGGGTTGAGTAAGTCCTGTGTGAATACAGAGGAGAGCAGGGAAGGTTATTGTGTTTTGCAACACTGACATCACTGGACTTGAGCAGCAATCCCTAAGGCTTTGGCTCTGTTTTTTTAGACCTGAGTTGTTTCTGTCTCAAGATGAACATTTGTCCACCTCCACATCTCCTTATTCATGGTTCCAACAAAATCACCAAAACAAACTGCTCCCTTAAGATAAGCAGCACAAACTGCGACAGATGCCAGTATATACAGTTTGCTTGGAATCAATTACATCACTAGAGCAAAATAATCCCAGTTTTTCTTTCGAAATCACTGATGACATGTTACAGATGTGATTTAAAAGTACTGCTGCAAGCATAAAGTGAGAAACACGTTGGTACAGGAAGTATTAAAGACAAATTTGACCTCTGAGCTCCCTGCGCATGAAGATCATGAAATGTATATCTCTACAGGGATCGGTAAAATACTGCATATTACTGTGATGGCTGTTTAAATGCCAAAAGCAATATTTGGATCATCATCATTGTACTGTCTAGCATTCGCTGTTTGTACGTGCAGTCCAATCAGATAAGAGTGGGTGACTGTTTCTGTCTGGTTTTGACCTCTGTCTGCAATTTTACAAGACAAAAAGCATAAAACGCCACCCCCTCACCTCTCCTCTCTCATTTCCAACAAGCCTCTCTATCCACTCTTACCAGAAATCCCTTTCCACATAAACTGAAGATCTCAAATTCACGTCAAGGAGCACACCTCCTCTGCAGAACCTTTTAAGGGCACAGCCGCACTCCTGTTTTTCTTTTCTCTTCTTTTTTCTCCACTCTTTTTCTCTCATACTTTTTTTCCCCCTTTGGTGTCTGAAGTAATCGTTCAGATTTCCTGTTCTGCCTCTCTCCATCGTCCCTCTATGTCGCATTTCACCTCTAAGGTATTTCCTGGATTTTGAGCCCCCTCTTCTGACCCCCTCCACCACTGCCCCCCACCCTTTTCCACCCTGCTCCCCCCACAAACCTCTGCCCTTTTCCTCTCTCCCCCTCACACCATAATTTAGACAAATTTGGGATCACTTAGGGTGGCTACAGTAAATGTGTTTGCCATCAGTGTTCACAGCAGCAGATCTCCCCGGCTTATGTGCCCTGAACCTGTGGCAGCACACCTTCTAGGGTTACCAACAGACCTGTAATTATCCCATTACTATTAGTGTTTCCTGCTCTCACGTGAAGTGAATAATGTGCTTGGAGATTTATGGGTGTAAGGTAAAGCAATCTCATATTAAGGGCCTACAGACATTTCCCTCATACATGGTGCAGGCTAAATCCCTCTGGGCCAATACTGCAGGAGCTTCTGTGGTGCAGATTGAAAATGTAAGATTGTGACAAAAGGTGCAGCAGTTAATGACTTGTAAATCTAAATAAGCCCCAGGAAAGTCTTTTAACCAACCCTCTTAAGCTTTATGGTGTATAGATTTTCGGTCAGGGAGACCATAGCAGCTGATAGCGGCCTCTTACCTGCATGTGGTCGACTCTGAAACGAGAGGGAGGGACGCACAGTCTTTGTTATCATTGCCATGCTTCTGTCCATCTTTACAGCAGTCCTCAATCGACATCTGTTCTGCTCCTATGGACATTAAAAAAAGACACAAGATATGTATTTGTAAGTAGGTGAAAAGGTGGACACATCCCATTTACTGTGTCATAAGGACTGCTGCAGTGAGGGGACCCCACCCCCACCCCCATCTACATAATCACATCGTTGTGTAGAGCCCAGATCTGCACTTAACACACTTGCCTGCATACACACTAGGTGGTTAACACATTTGCCTTGAGACTAGTTTTATAGAATTTAAGCTGTTGATGAACAAAATATATGAAATGGGATAGTCATGAGCATCGTCTTATGATCTTTCTTTGACAAACACATTTTCTTTTGGCAAAAATAAAACATGCTTGCACACATTGTTTTCGCTGATTAAGTGAGTTATGACGATCAGAATTGGATATCTAACCCAAAACAAAAAGGATATTGCCATTGTTCTTTAGGGCAAGTTGCCTAGCGCTCTCTAAAAGATGGAAAAACAAAATTCTAAATCTGTCTGGCAATTTAAAGTGGCTGACATTTTTTTTGCCAAAGACAACGAATGATGGATATGTTGTTGCAAACACAAGAGAGGCTTTTTGACTGGAGCAGAACCAACTCTGTGGTGATCTGGCTGTTTATTGATGTGGATTAGAGAGCGTGGAATGCCTTGACTCTGTAAACAATCAGCCGTCGCAATCACATCAAGTACATTCATTCGCCTGTGGTTTGTGTGATCTGCCAAACGTGAAATAGCTTTGGCAGATTGGTTCCTTGGACTTTTTTTGCCTTCGGCTCAAACCAGGAACAGTACGCCAAATTGTTATTAACAATAAGTCCCGCGAGAGAAAAAAAGAGAAAACAAACTCACTGTGAAATAAATTTTGTTGATCCATTGTAATAGAATACGGGTTGTTACTGGTTAGTGACTGAAAGCTCTGAATCATAGGGAATAGTGATTGTGAAATGCACTGAACAAATCCATCTGTTTGAGACACAGCGTCTGCTGTGAGAAGTCTGGCAAGAATCAGCAATTTCAGATAATAAGTTAGATTAGGTAGGGAGGACAAGTGTCTGGAATAGTAGTCCTCAGTTTTATAGATTTGCTGCTTTCTCCCAGAAGGCCTGGAGGAATTTTATTATAGCCATTAAATCAAAGATGAAGCACAAGAAGGAATAGTCATCATCACAAACAGGTTTCTGCACTGATAAACTTTGTAACAACACAAGTAAGCATTGCAATAAAACTCTCAATTTCTCAGAAGAGTTTGTGGGCTTGTACTGTATAAACCCCGTTCTGCAGCTCACAACTATGTAGGGGCAAGACATAACAATGACTAAGAGTTTATTCAAATGAGCTATGTGTGTTATTTTCTGAAGAAAGCGAGTCATTTCTCAAGTATAGGCAACAGAATTGAAACATTGTGACCATTACTACTACACGGAGGATGATTAACCTGGCAGAAAGGAGTGAGTGTGGATAGAGGATTTATTACTAGACAGCCACATTAGCTGACTCACTACGGACTTCTGGAAGTCTGGCACATCCCAGAATCCTCTGGCCAATAAACCTTGTAGCAGCTGGATGAAATGAGATGGCATTTTAAAAGCTTTTCACATGGGCCTACCAAGTAGGCTCCCTCTCTCTCTGTCTCTGAATGTTAAAGACCTCTGTGTCTGCTTGCAAAGTAAAGTTGGGATGTTCCAGTGAGACAATAACTAAATATTTTGCTTACAAAAATATGATAATATGAACATAAAAGATTTAATGACCAAAAGTCAAATACTTTCAGAGCGGTGCTCCCAACTTTGTGTAAGTTGTAAGTTTTCTTGTTATTGAACCATTACCAGTAATTGACATACTCTTGCCAAAACACCCAATTTGTATTGAAACTGGATCCAAAGAGCACCTATCCTGATTCCACACAAACTAAATAATAACACACTCATAATCTTTCCCTCTAAGGATGCAGTATGTATATTTTATATGACAGGAATAGTTGGGTCTGTTACAGATTCCTCAGATTTCTCCCTACAGTAGCTCCCTGCTGATAACTAACTCTAACCCATTAGGCATCACAGAGTCATTCCAATGCCACCGCTGTCTGCTGCTCTGCAAACCTAAATTGAAAGAGCAGAAGTGCTTTAAAACTGTGTGGTGCCGTTTTATCAAAAGAGTCAAACCAGGCGCAGCCTATATGCCGTCTGCTACGGTCCTCTGTCTCTCTGTGATGCATTGTTGGAGAGGGCTGATTTCCCTCTTGGATGGCGGTGCTGCTGGTGAGGTCCATTCTGTCTTGGCAGAGCAGCACATGGCTTGCAATGTCTAGACGCCTCATGTAAACAAGGCTTAATGAGCCCACTGGTGGAGCTCCGCCCAGACAGAGTAGTTGGCCTTCACAACAGCAGCGTGCATCTCTTTCACAGGCTGCACTGGAGGCTTTTATTTAGCGGTTTCTGTCAATCTTAGTCACATAAAAAACTGTAACTCAAGATGTAGATGGTTTCTATCTATCTTCTTTCTATTTCCAGACTCTATCTATCTATCTATCTATCTATCTATCTATCTATCTATCTTTACATGACATACATGGGTACTTCTGGGAGTTTTGGTTACATAACTGGTCAAGCTGTTGACCTGTGACACAACTCCCTACAGAGAAGGCAACTTAGAGAAAAGTGGCCCTGCTGACTGTGAAAATTTCCCCATATGTGACCAAGGGACCATGAGCATTTGGATATGGCTCATCCCAGCCCTTGGTAACCCTGCTGTGGGCGGTCAAGTATAAATCACACCCTTCTGTCTAGATCATTCTGTCCATCACAGCATACCAAGGCACTTGGCCTTTGACTTGCTGGGCAGAAAGTAATACACCAGGGCAGTGAGAGCTTAAACTTATGTGAAACTGCACTATAACACGCCTCAAGTGTTTTTTTGTTTTTTTTAATCACTTTATAAATCAAGTAGGATCTAGACTATGGCATGAACACAATGTAATGAATGAAAGAAAGATGTGACTTACAAGTTTTGTAAATATGTAGTTTCTGGATTTTTTTTCTTACACAATGTAATTTGCAGTGGCTTTATAGCTGCTTTAAATTACTTTATTCAACACTTAATATCATTAGGTTGTAAGGGGAAACAAGGGAAACAGAGAAAACAATAAACAAATAAAATGATCATTCTCCAAAAACAGTTATTATGATGTTTTGTTAAAAAGTATACAATGAAAGAATGGGACAGTTTAACCATACTTCATTTCAGGACAGACCTGCAACACTTTGAAGCACCCAGCCCTGTAAACTGTGCTTTCATCACATGCCCCAACTAGTCCTATGACAAATTCATCACCTCCCCGGTTCTCACTCTTTGCCTAATACCAGTTTGATGCATACTGTAAATATCCTGACAAATGCATGTAAACAGTAGATTTTACATATAATATTCATCCGCATCACTATCACATACCAATGTCCTTCCGTAGCTTGATTTGGCTTACCCTAATAAAAAGTTGTCACGCAGTGCTGATGTATAAAGTTCCTTACAAAAAGGTAACTTACCTTGGCCAAGGAGAACTCCGAACAGAGAGCAGAGCAGCACTACACGCGGACCCATTGAATGAAAATGATCCAACATAGAAAAAAAAACCCTGGAAAAATAAAGCGTCCGAGAGCTTTGAGCTTGGATCGATGCTGGTTATTGTTCAGGATGTGAGAATAAACCGCAGTGGTCCTTTAAAAAAGGAAGAGTGAGTCCGAGGATGTGATGGAGTTGAGTGAGTCGCAGTTGCAGCGTGACTGCAGGAATGAACGTCTAATTATGGCACTGTGAGGGGCGGGCTGGGGCCACGGACACCCACTTATTGCTAATCAAATCCCTTTTTTTCCCCTTCAGGATAAATTGGAAAGCCATTAACAGTGACCTCATTAAAAGTATATTGAATTCAAAATATAATATGGCTATTGGGACAGTAATTTATTCCTAGATTCTGACAGGAATGTTTATACAAACCGTAATTCATGTGATTGATATATTTATGCGTGTTGGAAAGTGTAAGATCTGAAATACTACCTACTGAGATGTGGGCTGCCATATTTTTTATTGCCTTCAGGAGGGATTGCAAGTGTCTTCAGGCTACTGTGCTGCAAGGTATGCATGCACACATGGAAATTGTCTTCCCATCAGTGGCAAAGTAGACTTTTTCTGTCTGTGACTAATGACTGTACTGATTACTCAACATCTGGAGCCGGTTTTGGGGTATTTTAAAAATCTGTTGTGGCTATGTCCAGACTGTAAGCCTCAAAACCTTTGGGATATATCAGTTTGAGGAAGGGGGGATCAGAAAATTAGTATTTTCACTGCCAGTCTCTGCAAATATCTGCGTTTATTGCATTCTCTTTAGTCACTAACGTTTACAGCTGCACCCAAAAAATGAGGCATTTTCCCTCAAAGTTAATGAATTAAAGCTTTTGTAACTGTGCCACAGATGTGGGCTCACCGTCAGCCAAAGTGATCATGAACTGTGAGAGGGAGCTGGGTATAAACAAGCCACACACACACACACACACACACACACATACACATCTACCAGAACTGGCAAGAAGCAGAGAAATAATTGCTAGACTGCATTATAAACATTTTGTACCAACTAAAGCCCTCTGCAAATTCAATCAGTCTACTGACTCTGGGCATGGTGACAGAGAGAGGTTAAATTATCTTCTAATCAGACCCATATGTCTCCACCACCAGTCTAGCCAGTCTAGAAACATCACCAAGGAATTGATATCAGGACACCACAGGCATACAGGAAAGCCCACAAGTATATGGCAGTTATAAATGGGTAACTGCACTGTTTAAGTGTAGTGTGTGACAAGTCTTGTCTCAATCTCTGTGTTCTTCAATACACCACAGTCTATGTTTTCTGTTGATAATTATACTCTGTTAACAGTCTTTCTACAAGACCACATTTTCATAGCCACTTGCCCATTCACTATATAGTGCCACTATTGCAGAACTGGCTCAAGGTCGTTTGAGATTTAAGTATGAATTGTGTGTTATTTATCTTCCTTAGGCTTTTTTCAATATTGGTATCCAGGATTCCATTTGTTCTAACAAAACCTCCCACTGTGTGTAAAAATGAGCTTGTAGAGAAGTTGCTTAAGTGGATAATCCATCACAGTGGCCAATATGTCTTTTGCAGTTGCATGGTAAAGCACAAACAATTTTATTTATTTATTTTATTAATAAATCCGCACTGCTGACCTTGACAACAAATATAAGCAGGTGTGGTATTTTTTGTAATGATTACATGACTTCAGCATGTTTTCTGAAAAGTTAATACCTTAGCAAAATAAAAACAACAGTATACACTGAAAAGCAATGTTAAGTACTGCAGTAAATAAATTAAAACAGTAAACATTTTTTGGCCCTGGAAACACATTTAAACGGCGCAGAAGCACCACTAGCTTATGGGTAGACTGTATTGCAACATATGGTTCCTACAGACATCTATCAGTCAAGGATGTGGCAACCCCCTTTATCACAACAACAAAGAGCACCATTTTACTGCTGACCTGTACTTAATCTTATCTTTGCTTTAGTGTAATGTAGGAAATAGATAATAGGCCATATAAGGAATGAAGAATGCCCAAAATGAGAGCCAGACCAGTGCCAGGCCCCAAGCTTGGCTGCCTCGAGCACTGTGAACATCTGAGGGCCACTTCTCATGTCTGGTAGCCTTCCAGGAACTACCAGCCCTCCTCTCTCCACCTCCAATCTAGATTTGGGCTTTAACACGAAACAGCAGCGTGAGTTGACCTCCCAGCTCATAGGTGGAGGAAATTGGAGTGTCTGAGGGCGCATTCAAACAGTGTTAATCTTGTTGTGGGGGGGTGCAGTACAGTTCCTTTGAAGCTCAACAAAGCGTGTCTTGCCACATCTGTGTCAATCAGCACAGGGCCACTAACACAGTCAGGCAGTCAGATGGCTGCCCTGTTGGGCCCAAATGACTTGTTCACTGTTAGTCAACACAACTGAATAAACTTGTTAAAGAAAAGAGTAGCTTTGCTTACCTTTAAAGTGTAAATTGTAGTGAGGGTAATAATACTGAAGTATTACTTTTAAGTAGGGCATTAGTTCTAGGATAAAGGAGGTGTATAACTTTAATCATTACCCAGATTTAATCATATTATATTGTGCCCTGTAAACACCCACAAGTTGACTTGCATGCAAGCAGGTTTATGGCTAAATGTGCTGGCTCTTGGATATTATAAGAAAACAGTTCAGAAAGGTGGCTGTGCATAACATGTTTATTTTTTTAAATAAATAGATAAATACAACTACACTTAACATGTACCTTTACAACATGTTAAAAAAGACTGGAAAAATGTACCAAGCAGAAATATTGTGTAATGATGTGTGACAATTAAGCATCTTAAGCAGTCTGTGGTTTTATCAAACAGCTTTGATTCCTTTGATGTTTTCATTTTACTGACCTCGAGGGGGCTCGTAACACATCTTATTCCACATAAGACGGACCACAAATTTCAAAGCTCGTGATTATCATCTTTCCTCTGATCACTGCTATATTTACACATGGAGTGCTAAACAGGAAAGACACACAGACGTGACCAAATCTTCTATTACCTCGGTGTTGATGGACCGATGTATCTACTGTGAGCAGACGTATCACTTGGTAAGAGCAAACTGAGAACTAGAATTGATAACTGACTGCTTGCCGTCAGTTTTACCCTGTAACACCTAATTGTGCTGCAAGTCTGTACTATTTGCATGAATCCCAGTCATAAACTTCAAGCTTTAGTCAGAGAGAGAAGCTATTTCTTCACATTCAGAGTAAATGTAACAGCTGTAATGCAGATGAGTCCAGAAAATCGAACAAATTCGATGCTCTGGATCATAGTTGTTTGTTTGCTTGCAATACATTTTAATAACAAACATATTTGATTGTTTTGGTGACCTGAAAGTAATTGTGTGTCGTAAATGTTCGTAACAAAGTGTAACACAGCACATATTAGCTGGTGCTGGCAGTGTTGTCAAATATCTGAACGATTAAAAAGATTTCGTTTCGCTTTCATACTGCTCCCTCCTCTCCACTGGGACAGCTTGGTGTATCCTGGGGCTCTGAATATGCACGCTGGTGCTTTGCAGGCTTTAATATATTGTCAAGAGATGAGGAAGGAGATGAGGGAGGGACAGTAGGTAACACCTCCAGTTTGATTTCTGGGAAAGTCTGGCCAGGGAAGATGATCCTCAGGTGCTCTTCAAACAGTTCTTTAAGCTTCCTGTCTGCCATGGTAACCTCTGTGTCAGCCTGCCGTGCGAGTAAAAGCAAGGATGAGTGCAAAATATTTTATAAGCAGGTGCTTATTGAATAATACTGAAAAACAAAAAAATATTTCTACAGTACCTCACTGAGGGCTGCACAGTTCCCTAAGACGAGTTTGATGTCTGATACAAACTCGGCAGGGCTTTGATAGCACGGACTCTGCTTAGCCTCCAGTCGTTTCTTCACAGCTGAAAGCTTCATTGGTCCCTTTACAGTCAGCCTGTTATTAGCACATACCTACAGAATTTAGAAAGGGAGAGATAATTAAAGAATAAAACTTCAAGGGGAGATGTTGAAGCAAAATCACGATTAATATATTTATATAGTTTTACATGTCTGCTTTGTGCACAAGAAGTTATGGATTTTCATTTTCATTTTGTTACGTGAAAGTTTATATAAAAAAGAGGTATTTCATTCAAAAATGGCCACAGCGGTTAAGTGCTGCACACAAATATAGTGTTGTAAGTACTGTAATGTACAGTTTTTTATCTCTAGTTTTTAATGTTCATCCACTTCTGTGCTACAAGCTCTCTGTCAGCGAGGAAAATACTTTATATTTATATTTACAGTACCTGGGTAAAGTTGCTCTGCCTCTCATTCATATTTTTTCTTCCTTTACTGATAAACACTGCACATTACACATCATTAAAATTACAGTTACAGTAACTCCATGTGACATTAATCCTGTGACCCTTTAGTCATCCTTGTTTCAAGACTCACCGAGGGGGAAACAGGCTCTTGAAAGTCTGAACCCAGGTCGCTGCAAAACAAGTGCAGCAACAGCCTCTCACATTTCTGCAGCGGTAGAAAAACACATCAGACTTAAAACATGTCTATATATAATAATAGAGAAACCACATACAGTTCTCCAATCGATAGCCTTTTGCTGCTTAGTTAGTTCTTTAAATCTGACACAAGCAGCACATTGGGGAAGTTTGCAGTAAATCTGATATTTTCTTCAATACTACTGTCATTAAATGGTGTGTATGTTAGTTTCTAGAAACAACAATAATGAAAACAGTATGGTTGCTAGGCTAACAGTCATTAAGGGTGTGATACTCTTTTTATGAGTATCACACCCTCACCCCTTTAGACCTGAAAGGTGGCTGTTATACGTTTGTAGTGTTGTCCCAGCACTAACTTTCAAGCAGAGGCGCCACCAATAGGGGGCCAAATTCCACTGCCCCCTCCCATTTTCTGGCAACCCACAAGTAAAACGCAGCCTGCTACAACCTCTGAAAGACAGTGTGGAGCAGAAGATGTAGGGATAATGAGGTGGCACTTGGGGTGGCCAATCAGATTTCACTGGCCAGTGCTGACCCAGGCCCCCCCTCTGGAAGACGCCCCTGACTACTCCATATGCATAGTTAGCTTCTGAATACTGTATGCATAATATGCTGCTATCTGATATTTAACGTGCATTTATTTAAGTTAATAAGTAGTTAAAAAGATAAGTGTATATTAAAGGGCCAGTGTGAAGGATTTTGTGGCAACAGTAAAGTTGCAGTTCTGTGTCTGTATTTGACAACCTGGGAATGAGAATGGACTGTGAAGTGTGTAAGAAAAACTACGGCAGCAAAACCTGTGAAAATCGTGAAAGGCCCTATCTACAGCCAGTATTTGGTTTGTCCGTTCTGGGCTACTGTAGAAGCAGTTCAACATGACAGACATGGAGTCAACCCGTAATGTCTGTAAATAAAAATGGTTCATTCTAAGGTAATGAAAACACAACGATTCTTATATGCAGGTGATTATACACATACAGAAAACACAGAAATATATTATATTATATTATTATATTCTAAAACATTCTACGTTCTGCAAGTCGATCCTCCTAAATGTTTCACACTGGTCCTTTAAATCACTGTATATTGATGTTATTTTCTATTTGACAAATATAGCCAGTTACGGAGTTGATATGAAATTCAATTCAGTTGAATACAATTAAATGACAGGCATTGTTCTGCCATTTATTATTATAATTATTATAATGATATAATCTTTATTCTAACCAATTGATTGTTATCATTTAAAAAAGAGTACTGACTCGTTTGTCCTCAGGGGGAAATCCTCTTTCAGAATCTGGCTCCTTTTTTATTCTTTTGGCTTCAGGTTTGTTTTCATACTCCATCTCAGGCAATAACAGGTCACGGCAGAAAGAGCAAAACCATTCCCCGCTGAAAAGAGACAGTCCAGAGACTCAACACAAAAGCCAGTAAGCAGGAACATACATTAAAAAAGTGCATAATGCTGCTGTCAGATGAAAACCTCACACCTCAAAGCTTGTCAAAAACAACCTCGTCCTTAAAAGTTGTTTTTTTTATTCCACAGCAGACCATAATTCTTTGATTCTAGTATTAAAAAAATGAGTTATGAGCTTTCCATCTGAGACCAGCACTAAATAAATTTCCCCTGACAGAGCTTGCCTGGGAGATTTGAGGAGAGTTGGAACGTGGCACGAAAGGTGAAAAACCTTGGGACACTTATCGCAGTGCAGCAGCTCTCCCCCAGTCTGACACACAGCACACAAGACTTCATTAGAGTCTTCTAACGGAGCTCTGCGCTGCTCTACCTGCTGTTCTCCTCCCAGTGAACGGATGTGATTTGGAGCATTAGTGTTGCTCTGGTCCCGTGGGCTGCTTGGAGGCTGTGAGGGGCTATGGGGTTTGTCGTTTGTGCTTTGAAGAGGAGTTGGGGCTTTGTTCCCCTCATCCTGGGCACTGATTTGGGGTTGATCACCTGTGCTGTCAGGGAGGCTGGCTCTTTGGTTGGCTTGTACCTGAAATACACAGAGAGAAAAAACAGCTCTGAATATATTGTAACCAATATGTAATAAATGGACTCAACTTTGACCTGGACAGATAGTTTATCTGTTATTATTGACATTTCAGGTGCCCTCACTTTTGTTTGTTTTTTTAGCTCCAAATAGAGGTTTAGAAAATCTAGCTAAGCTGTAGGCTGTCTCACTGCTTCTAGATATCACATGTTACTGTGATGAAAACAGTGTTATTATAAGCAATAGAAATTCTAATAAAATAATAAAAGTTGTAATAAAGCAAAATGTCCTTTAAATCCATGCTCTGTCTTAGTACAGTGCATCAACAGTGTGGAAAAGTCATTGGATCGTAACAATAATTTATTGTCTCCTTACATAACTACTGTCATCTTCTGGCTCATCTTTGATGAGTATGATGGGGCCTGGTGACGACCTTCGTCTTTTCTTGACAGCTGAGCCCACTGCTTCACTAGCCTGGTGTGTTTCTGGAGGTTTCCAAGAAACAGTCCTAGGGAGCAAAGGTAGAACCAATTAGAACAGAGTAAAATTCACTGGAGAGACCAATGGCACAAAGGGACTAGGGTGATATCAAGGCGGTACTGTTCAGAGCTACACAGTAATTAGAGAAAGGCACAAGATTCAGCTGTCTCCTCACCCTGGTTTCTCCTCCTGGGACACAGCAGCGTAGCCTGGTGAATTCTGCTGTCCTTGCACTTGAGATTAAAAAGAAATCTGTGTTTTCCTTTGTTAAGAATACAGCAATACGTACAGTCTGTAAAAGCGCAAATGACACTGGTGGCACAGACATACCGTTTCTGTGTGGCAAAGAAGGTGGCAGGCTCTGGGGATAGTTGGGTTTCAGCATATATATTGGGCCACCTGAATCGCTCCTCCTACTCAGATATGTGGGCTCAATCTAAAACACAGCATTGCAAACATTGTAACATATGTAAATATAATGCAACTTTTTTACCTTTATTGGATTAGGGTGATTTTCTCTCTATGAATGCACCTGACAAGTGCCTAAAGAAGTTGGACACTGTATACCGTTGTGCCTTGTGTTTTATGACAGGTTGTGGAAATCGCGTACACCTCTGCACTCTGTATGCTGCTGCTAAATGGCTGTATGTCTGCAGCCTCTCTCACTGGTTGGCTTTTATACATGAAGTTATCCCTGAGCTGGTTTTTTCTTTTCTATTATCTATTTCTTATCTTCTATATTAACCAAAATCAATATGGCCTTCACTCGTAACTAGAAAATGCTTTTAAATATGCAGCTCCCTCTTCCTGGAATAATGTACAGAAGGACCTGAAATTGTCAGAGCTGATTACTATTAAGTCCATTTTGAAGTATATCAATTCGTTTACATTAATGGGTGGAGTCACTTGCCGTATGCCGTGATTGAGGCGAAGTGACGCCACCATTGATGGCCCGTGGCGTTATATGGGTGTACAGGGATGAAGAAGAAAATACGTCCATAGGTTTGGGTTGGTAGCTGGAGCTGCTTCCCATCCCCCTCAGAGGCTACAAGTGACAGAAGGAAAAACAGTAAGATGGATAGAAATGCTGCAATCCTTTTCATGCTACATTCCTGTCAGCTTCTATAAGCATGTGATGGTGGAGGTGGAGATGAAAGAGTGCACTTTCAATACCGTGTCGCTGGCTGTGTGGGTCGACACCCCTTGGCAACAACAGAACAGAGAAGACTAAACCATAAACAACAACCCTCAGAAGTTCTTTGACTTATTTTTGATCTGTATTTTATTTTGCTAAATCTTTCTCCTCCTACAAAATGTATAAAAAAAACCTATAGCATTTCTATGAAACACTTAGATGCACGTTTAGTTTAGTTCAAATACATTTAAAGGACCACACCAACATTCCTGTTTTAACACAGAACACTACACGACAATAACACACCACTTCAAATAAAATCTACTTATTTAAAAGGCCCTGAAAAAGCTATTTTCTCCATCAGCGTGTTATTATGAGCAGTGGGGTCCTATATTAACACAATGTTACATGTTAAAATCTGATCAATCTAGACCCACACACTGAGCTTTGAGTGACAAGCTTTGCTTATTAAGTAATGGATACTAAATGTTATCAAGTAATATTTAGAAATATGCTAAATAATATAATAACCACTTTTTATAGAATGGGCAGTAACTGTTTTTACAAATTTTCCCGAAAGCTGTTAGTTTTCATTTATTTCACAACAGTATGCAAACTGAAAAAAAAAATGGAAACTCGCCTCATCATGTCAGCCCTTCTATTCATCAAAATTATGTGAACACTATTAGGTCATTTTCCAAGTGAATCTGCACTTAGAGCTACACTACGACACCAATAAAACAACTCTTGACATAAATAAAAGCAGACATGCTGTACACATAAAATAAGTAAATAAAGTAATAAGTACCCACAGCACAATCTATAAACCTACGGCATGCTTTGAAAAGTACTCAGTATCATTAAGTATGCATGACTTGCAGCAAAACATGCAAAAACATGGAGAACATTTGAGAGTTTATTATGCAGCTGTAACAGCTTGTTCACGTCAGTATGATACAACTTTTGTGTGCACTTCACACGCCAGCATTGTCCTGTGAATGAGCCTATACTTTAGAGCTGGAACCAAAACACCCTGTGAACTAGACTAAACAACTCGGATGACGAGATATTATCAACCCTTTCTTATGGAGTCTTGGGTCCGTCCTCTGTCACATGCTGGCTGCTCTCGCACTGCAGATTTAGCTGTTTTTTTTTTATGATTTTGAGTCATAAGCTTGTCCAAGATTAAAATCCATCTTGACACGGAAAGACGTAAATTGCTTAGGATGTGAAGGCTGTCAGCTCTATTTAGGACAATGCCATCCGCTGTCTGTGCTTGTTAAGAGGGCTTGTCAGTCAGACGGACACGAGCACACATGCACACACAAACGCACACTAACCTGGGGCGTAAACCCAGGGCTTGGTAAGCTGCTAGTTGGGCTGGCATGGTTGGGAGGAGGCACCATAAATCTGCGGCCTAGTTGGGAGGGCATACTGTGGGAGGGAGAGCCTCCATGCAGGGGCCCTGGGACGCTACGCTGCAGTCTGACACTCTGGTACCATGTCCAGGGTGGAGGAGGTGGTTGCGGTTGCCAGAGGGCCTGAGGGTTTAGCTTGTCCACCTGCATCTGGAGCTGAGCCAGAGTATTATGGGGTGCTCCCTGGGCAAAACTGTGGGGTGAGCCCGAGGGGCCCTGCCCAGGGTGGGAGAGCTGATGAGAGATACCCTGAAAACCACCCAGCTGGTGGCCTGGTACTCCACCACTCTCAACCAGTAAAGAGCCTGAGGGAGCATACACACAGAGACAGGATGAGCATAACAAGTAGCAATGCATAATACACAATGCAGACAAAACTTGTGCAGAGAACTGTGGGAAAGAGAAAGTTTGGGAAGTCATGCAGTAAAACTTTAAAGAACTTTTGGAGGTATTAAAAGGGGAACACATGTCATGTAGGGATGCAACTAATTATAATTTTATCAGAAAATGTTTTACATTAAAAATATATCAATAATATTGAAAAATGTCCCTCACAAGTTCCCAGAGCCCAATGTGTCATCTTCAAAGGGCTTGTTTTTGACATTCCCAAAGATATTTAACTTACAATGACATAAAACAAACAAAAGCAACGAAGAGGAATATTGGGATTTCAGCTTGATGAAACCAAAATCTGCTTGACTTAAAGAATTAATTGATAGTCAAAGGTTTTGCTGAGTCAGCTAAATCGATTCATCTCATATTTCGGCACAACTGTCAGGCTTGTATGAGTTGCGACTGCTGCAATTGCCCAGCATTTTTAGGTTTCTGTTAAGCACCGGACCCGGTGAATTTTGGGAATACAGTAAAATACAAGAGCGACTGTTGTGTGGTGGAAGCCTCTTCTAATGCAGTATATATGCAGATAGCATGTGTAATGTTCACTATTCCATTCTGATGTTATAATTGTTGCATTATTGAGTTTCAAGTCAAACAGGAGATGCTGAAGGGCCTAATAGTCATGGGATGTGATTGATGCAGTGATTGATGATTGATTGATGATTTCTGTAAGTGCCATGTTAAAATAGTCTGCCACTGTGTTGGCTTTTTCCACTTGTGGAAATGCTCGATGTGGCCTTTATTTTATGGCAGGAGATTGTGTGGAATTTGACCAGGTGATCAATATTCTTACATCGTATATCGAAATATACACTACAGTAAAATTTTGGTGAGACTTAAAGGTATCAAAATCTACTAAAACAGAATAATCACTAACAGTGTCCAGACTAAGAAATCCATCGTCAGGGTTATAGAGAAGCTGCTATAACTGAGACGTTCCATTATGTCTTACCCAGATCAACATTTGAAGCCCAATAAGAGGATCGACACTGGAAGCGTACAGTGGCCTGTGGTACAAATGAGGTACTACATTTTGCCCGAAGGAGGTTTCCAATCTGAAACAGAATCTGCAACAGAAGGGATGTTATTAATAATTGTAGAGGAGGATACTGGTGTGTTACAAAAGCCATATGTTCCTACTTTACTACGTCCAAGACAGACCAGGCACCAGAGCTGAGCTGAGTTTTATGTTGGAAACAAGATTGCGAAGAGATACTGTTGAGTGAATAAATGATCAGAAAAGCCGTACCAAACGTTTACAGTACAAGAGGGCCGTGCCCCCATTCCTGGCTGTGGCCCATTTGGTGAAGTTGATGACATGATCCAGGTGTCTGGATAGATAGCCAATGTCTTCCTGTTGTTTTCGCAAGACACTCTCGTGATCCTTTGTTACAGCCTGGAAAACATGAATAAGTGAACATCTGCAGTATTCAAACAGCTTGAGGGTATGTGCTCTGGGCCTCGGGGTAAAACAGTCAACTGTGCTTTTCAACCAAATAATGTTTTACTGGAATCAACACCATAGCAAGCTACAGCCTACATAAAACTGATACACAGCATTTATTTTGTTATATTTGTAATATATTGAAAATATTTTGCCATACCTCAAGTTGATTAATGAGCACCTTGCCCTTTTTGTTGATCTCCAGAATCAAACTGCAGATCGATTTCTTTATTTCATTATGAACAGATGAACGGTTCTGATCGACCTGAAGAAGTCTGAGAAACATACATCCCGACTATCAACAAGTCTTTAAATCTGACACATTATATGCAAAATCAAACAGCACATTTTTCATGACACATTTTAGAGACATCTTATTATTACTGGAGGTACACGTGGTTTTATCCCTAACTAATTACCCAGTTGTTCTTGTCCATGAGATTCAGAGGTCATATGGAAGAGCAAAATGGCCTTTTTTCTAAACATTCCTATAAACTACAAGAGCCTTCAACTTTGGTTTACATTGTGCATTCTTGTGGTATGTGTACATACATACCCGTTTTTTATGAGCTCTGATACCTCTTCAATCAGTTTCTTTTTCTCCTGCAGCTGATGGGTCATGTTCTCCATGTGCTGTTTGTGGTTTTTATAAGCGTCTTCAAGGAACTGGTAACTAATCCAAAAAGAACATTAAGGCAGTGGATACAATACACAAAGTAAACACTGATTACATAGTATTAGGGCTCTACCAATGCACCTAATTGAATCTCCTTTCTTTGTGATGTGGATGATGGGATATAGCCTACAGCAGCATACCTAAGACTAACAGGGGGTTCAGTGAGACGATAACAATATGGCTGAAATAAACATGATAACTGTAAGGATATTTGTGTATCAAAATGTAATTTAATACACAGCTTTTTATTCTAAATCAAATTCATGAAGTGTACGTTAATCACATTTAACTGCAGAGTGTAATGTCAAAATGACAAAACTGCAATGTATACACAGGTCTATGAACCTTTATGTGACAAAATCATACTACGTTATATTGTCAACTGTGACTGTACTTGTGGTCCTTGTGCTTGACTAGTTGGCAGTCACGGCAGGTTAGCAGGTCACAGGTCTCACAGAACAGCTTCAGCGGCTCTTGTTTGTGGATGTCACAAAACATCGGCCTCTGAGTCGACACACCGTGGACCCCTGGAAGACAACAAAAGGTTCATCATTTGGCCCCTCATTCTGGGTTCGTGACAGTAGTTTGTTCTGTCTTGGCACAATGTTATAGGCCGTAGAGCTCAAGGTTAGAGGTAACTGTTTGTGGTTTCACTGGATGTGAAGGAGAAGACTCAAATATAAACTAGCAAACAAGTCATAGAGTATATTTCCCGAGCTATAGGCTTAACTGTTGTTAGGGAAGCAGTTTTTATAGACATAGTTATAGCAGTAGTAGTCAATGTTTGAAATAAATGAATTTAGGAAAATATTTCTCCCGCATGTTCCTGCCAACTGGTGACTTACAGCTCGTCTAACATTTGCACGCCCTTGATAATAAGCGTTTGGCCTCTTGTCTTATTTTCAAACTACATCATGCATCTAAATGTTTTAATTGAATTTGAATTCGGCTGAACTTAATGAGCAGTTCCGAATGTGTTCCATTATTTAACTGAGCCCGAAGGTTTAAGTTTACACACAGCATAACCAAATTGCTTTAAACGTTTATGTAAATATCTACATTTATCATTTGTGCCATTAAAAATACCCTAGAGTGGCAGTGTTTATGTTTGACCATCCTTGGAATGAGCTGAAAGTTCATTTCAAACAACAGTCAAGCGTGTAAGAATTTAAGATAAATATAAGAAAGGCCATTTAATTTTGATGCACTTGGATTTAAAAAAATGTCCACTACAACCAGAGCAAAAAGTGACATTACTGACCCCATTATATCTTGTTCCTATGTCGTGGAAGCACCACAAGTATTTTATTTACTTACTGTATTTATTCACAGAAGAATAATAAAAGAAGAGATTACAATACCTTGTGATACTTCTGCCTTCTGTCTGATGGTGTGCTCTCTGGTGAATCTGACTCTCTGGTGGGCCTCCACACAGGTGGCACAGAGGTACTCGGCACAGTTTACGCAAAACCCGGCAGCTTCAGTGTTGTCATCGCAGGTCATACAGAGCTACAGGTATGAGACAAGTGTCAGAGTTCTGACCTCAGGCAGGCAGGTAACAAGAGCTGCCGGGTCTAGTTTGATCAGTGCAACTTAAATCAGACATGCAAAAGTGATGTGAGGAATATTACAACCATCACCCTAAAAACTAGTAACAAGGCTGCCCCCTTAATGCATCACTAACCTGGACTGTCCTCTCCACTGTGCTGCTGGGAGCCTCAATGGAGTCCTTCACGAAGACATTTTCCATCACATCTACCTCCATACACTCCTGCCTGCACACCGGACAGCGGATCACATTCACTGGAAGGAAACAGAAGCATTTATGTTGGTCTAAATCAGTAACGCCGAACGTGTGACACATGACACCAGATACTCATAGTGAACGGCAGCCCATGTGTAAACAATCAATACAGCTAAACACACAAGCCTTGTATTGAATTGTATTGAAGCCCTGTGGAGCCACGATGAACTCTCCAATTTCTCCCACGCGGGCGAAAGTGATACCCTTTGATCGATCCAGGGTGGTTGTTTGTAAACAAAGTGACTCACGTGGTTTGGTCGCCCTGTCAACCTGGGAGTTTGGCGGCTCCGTCATGGCCAGATTCCTCGAGGGGGAAGGGAAACATTTCTTGCAAAAAGAGTGCAGGCACGGCAGAAGTTTGGGCTCTCGGCTGTGAAAGTTTAGAAAGCAAACGGGGCATGTGTCCAGGTAATGTTGGCCACTTGCCCCGGACTTTTCCTCTTGAACGGGCATGCTCTCAGCTTCGTTCTCCACGACGAGGACAGCAGCATCCCCCGTCTCCCGCTTTTCCGCGCGTCCATCCATACTGCTCCACCTCCGGCGCTGGGTTTGCTCTATTAAGCAGGTGTGTAAGCCGAGCACGCTCAAAAGGCATTCCCCGAAAAGAGCATCTTCACCTGCGTTCTCCTCTTCGCTCTCAGCCAGTTCATCCTTTTTTATTTTCTTTTTTTTAATTCGCAGCGCTGTTAGTATATTAATAATTCTGCTCACATGGTAGCTTATTGTGTGAAACGGCAATGAATCGACAGGAGCACCGACATGTTAGCACGAGAGACGCAAAATAATAGCTGCGCGTGAGGTGTGTCGCGCGCTCGCGTACGGCAGATGTTGCTCAAATTGCACCGCACGCGCTCGTTGCGGCACGAGAGAGGGGGTGGGGTCAAAGTCAAACTGCGTGTTCAGATAAGAGACAGTGGGGTTGAACTACAGCGGTCGAAAGGCTGCTGTTGGTTATCTCCTTACTGTTTGACCTGGTAACGTCCATTCTGTTGCATTCATATAAACTGAAGTTAGTAGTCACTGGGACCTATATGGCATTACCATTACCAAAACCTGTACAGTATGTGTCCAGAAAAGAATTAATCTGAAGTTTTTCCATTATTTAAAGGACAATTATTTTCCTAAAAATGAACGATTTAAGCTTCATCATCCTGTATGCCTGAAGAAGGGTAAACTCTGTTACTGCAAAAATCAACTTAAATTCCATTTATTACACAGTTAATGACATTGTAATGGAGTAGCACAGTTTCCCACAATACTATCACTGAGTTTGTTAAACTTATTGATTGATCTTTTGTTTTGTTGTTTTTGTTTGTATGAGATGTAGATGCCTACAAATACTCTTAGTGAGAAGCCACTAACATAGGTGCATGGAAGTTAAAGCGACAGGGTTCAAAGTTCATGGTCATTCAATAAATTACCTATTAGGCAGGCTAGAGAACAGAGCAGCATTTTCAGCATTTTCGCACACATGAATCTGACTGCACAAAGCCACAGTATCCCTCTCAGTGATGGGAACCGTATTCCACTGCTGGGATTGGGCACCTATGGGGACCCTCGAACGGTGAGAATAATATAATGTGTCTGTTTCTAGATTTGTATGTGTGCCAGGCTTTACCAGGAGGACTCTCAGTTTTGTAGGAGTGCCAGTGTTTCTGCTTATCAGCAATTGGAAGAACCTTGACGGTGTTTTAAATGTCACTGTATAACATGTGAATATGTACCGTAATACAAACGGGAATGTATATTTGCACAAACTGCCGCACGACTCGATCAAAACCAGGTTAAATTATATGTGCATTTTCTCTTGTTTTCCAATAGACACCCAAAGGCACGGCACTTGAGTGTGTTAAGCTGGCCATAGATGTGGGTTACAGGCACTTTGATGGGGCATTGGTGTATTTCAATGAGCACGAAGTGGGTCAAGCCATAAGAGAGAAAATTGCTGATGGAACCGTGAAAAGGGAGGACATCTTTTACTGTGGAAAGGTAATAGGTTTTCTTATATGTCAAGCTATGTCATGTAGTTTAAGAACTCATTATGTTTTTCAGAAGGCCTATGCAATGGATATTTGAACACTATAAACAGTTTTTCAAAAGCAGAAACATGTGCTTTGCTCTATTTTACATTCATTTAAATATCTTAAAGTACTTCTGTTTTCTTCCTCAGCTCTGGAATACCTTCCATCCACCGGAGTTGGTAAGACCAACCTTGGAGAGGACGCTGAAAGCCTTGAAACTAGACTATGTGGATCTCTACATCGTTGAGCTTCCTATGGCCTTCAAGGTTTCTACACATACAGATTTACTTATCAGCCAGCCATGTAGTGTCTGAACATTGCCCTTCCATACATAGAAACAAAGGTAACGTTTAGTTTAATTGATGCTCTTATCAGCTTTTCTGTCAAACAGGATTGTTTGAGGTAAGATACTTAGATGCATGGCAAAACAAACACATCTTCATGCCCGTTCACAATCTAACACACAGTTAGGTTTTATATGCACTAGACAAAATACCTAGCCTAGTGTCGCCAGACTAATTCGCAAAAGCAAATCTGCCAGAACAAATGAATCACGAGCTCAGCAGATTCATCTGGTTCTCTGGCTACAAGATACCACAACAACAATAACAATTTTATGAAGCAGTTATGTTTATGCTGGAAGCTGCATTACAAATGTGTGTAGTTTTAGTTTTAGGTTTCAGAAAAGATTAGACAGTTGGGTATGTTTGGTTGAATGGGCGACTTGAACCATTTGGCTACTGTTGGAATAAGTGTTTTGGTCATTGGCATCACCACGTCCAGCTTATGCAACCAAAGGAAGAGTATATTTAACATAACAATTGTTGACACAAATTATTGAATTGTGCTTAAATTCCAGCCTGGAAATGAGTTCTATCCAAAAGACCAGGATGGAAAATACATCTACCACCATACAGACCTCTGTGCAACATGGGAGGTGAGTTCTGATGAATTCACATTGGATAGTCCTAGAATTTGATGACTGTGCATGACTTATCTCTCCTCCTCCTTCTTGTGTGTTATGTATGGTATTGTCTTCTCACTTATTATAAAACAGGGACAGTGCACAATAAAACATTAACC
>NW_023339762.1:10403553-10408369 GCF_004916995.1 Morone saxatilis | reverse complement strand
GCTATTTTCCACCCGTAGTCCCTTCACTGTGCTTTTATTTTTCCTCACTATCCAAGTAAGTCTGTAAGTATAATCACTATCAGTCTTTGTGAGGATGTAAAACTTCTTTCTTCTCAACAGGCTTTAGAGGATTGTAAAGACGCGGGGCTGGTTAAATCTCTGGGAGTCTCCAACTTCAACCGTAGGCAGTTGGAGCTGCTGCTGAATAAACCTGGCCTCAAACACAAACCTGTGTCCAACCAGGTGAACCCAACTTGTCTCTTTACACCCCCACTGACATCAGATAAAGCACGGTGTATGTAGTACAGTAGTATATTACAGTATACAGTGCTATTATGCCATTAACAAGAAAGCATTGCTTAGCTTTTTATACTTCAATACTAAATAAACTGACACCTCAACATTAAATCGGTGAGCTATTAGAAGTATCTTGATGAAAGGATTTACCATTACATGGTGAAAAGATGGGAAGGAGTTTGATCCATGTATGTATGCTACTCATGTAGTTTTACACTACATGAGTGCATCCTACACACTGGACCTTTAATTTAACTCAAAAAACTTACTGTAGATAAAACTTCTTGTCATGCTAATGTAATATCAGACTACTCTGGGCCATTTGTGTATTTTCCTCTTTCTTACCTGTAGGTTGAGTGCCATCCATATTTTACACAACCCAAACTTCTGGAGTACTGTCGTCAGCATGACATTGTGATTGTTGGCTACTGCCCAATTGGCTCCTCCAGAGATGCATCCTGGTATGTAGGTTTTAAGATACATGCACTTTTCAAGGCCGGTGGGATTTTTTTAAACAGACCTGTGGACAGCTGGTATTTTGTAATGTTTTGTTCCCCTTGGTCATGGAGGGCTGATAAAATTGGGAGAAAGTGATGCTCTTACACAGGGGAAACGCTGGGGATTCATTAGTCTTTAAATGGAGAATTAATGTCCAATCACAAAACTGAACAGCTAAGTGAATGCAAACGCTGCAACGAAAATTAACATGACAGATAACTTTTGTCATGGAAAGAACCTAACCTGGATCATTAACATAAGGCAATTTTCAAAATGTCAGCCTATCTGGAACTGCAAGATATGGAAGATGCTTAACATGAAAACTTCTGTATGAAGTTATCTTTTGTATATTCATCTGTCTCTGGTTTAGGGTGAACGTCAAATGTCCTCCTCTGCTGGAGGACGAGCTGCTTGTATCCATTGGGAAAAAGTACAACAAGAGTAGTGCCCAGGTGGCTCTGCGCTTCAATGTCCAGAGAGGAGTTGTAGTGATCCCTAAGAGCTTCAGCCCTGAGAGGATCACACACAACTTCCAGGTGGGTTTACCAGAATGCTGTTTTATCATACTTGACTTGTACATACTGTATACAGTAAATGCATTCGTTAATAAAACAAGTTATGGTTGTAAAATCCTCACTTTATACAGTATTTATCAATTTATTTAAATCATTTCAATATAAACAAATATTCTTTTCCCAGATATTTGATTTTTCACTCACTGAGGAAGAAATGAAAGCCATTGAATCACTAAACAAAAATATTCGTTTTGTGGAGCTGCTGATGTAAGTATACGCTTTGATAGGAAAATATATAATCAAAAGTGAGTTGAAGCTAGAACTGTATCTAAATGTGAAGGTTGCTGTTTATATTATAATGATTTGTGTTGTGTTGTTTTTTCTGAGAGACTAAGTCCTCATCATCGTGCTTTTTTGTTTCACCATAGGTGGAGTGATCATCCAGAGTACCCATTTCATGATGAATATTAATTGTTTTCATTCCCTGTGATGTCCATATTTTCCCGAATTAAGTTCTTCAAACAAATAAAGAACAAAACGTGGAGTGACTCATTTCAGCATCCTTTACTGATAAACTTTGCACCGGTGCATTTTCATATTAAACACTAGAGGGCACTAGTTCACAGTAAATGAAAAAGAAATTAAAGCTTTTAAGGTTAAGATGTATGAAGGTGAAGTTGTTTGTGTATAGCATGTATTGTAGGCCATTGAATATATAATGATAATGAATTGTTATTGAGTTCCCTGATTTGAAATTAAAGTTTAGTTTGCAATTATGAAGATTGATTTAAATCTGGCAAAATACATCATATTTAGAGAAATGTATGTGGATATTTGTTTTTTAAAATAGTCACCAAGGCTTGTCTTTATTATATGTTTTAGATACATTAGGTGAGCACTATATTACTGTAACATGTTTCTATAGTAACAAGCAGTGTCCACATCCTTATTAAGCAGTGCTGCTTGTGTGTTAATAGAGTTAAAAGGAAATATGGAAAGCCTTTATTTTTCCATTGAGTGAATCACTCTATGTAAAGCCACTGCATATATAAAGCCCATTTAAACACAACAAAAGTTGACCAAAGTCCTGTACTATGTTCAAGGCAAGGCTAAAAAAACAACACAGCCTGGAACGTAAGAGGTATGGAGGCATGCAAGTCCAAAAGCCTAAAATATAAAAATGGGGGATGTAAAGGTTTCATTTGTGGGTGATCTCAAAAATAAAGAATAGCTCTATTGATTACAAATTCAAATGAATGTACACACATGCTGTTTGGAGGTGAGGTTAAGCATCTTGGACAGCAGCTGTAACTGGAAAGGGGCACGTGAGAAAAGCTAATAATTATTTTGGAATATGCTGGATGGGTTTAGCATTTGTTTTGAGATATAATATCAAATCACCTAAAACAATTGTTTTATAAGACATTCAATCAAATACAAGGATCAGGTCCAATATATTTGTGAATGCACATAAAGTATACTGCCCCCGAAGGAAGAAATGTAGTGAATATGTTTGATTGCCAAACTGTGATGTTATTAATGGTATTGCAGATATTTACCTGTTGAAGTGGTCTGAGTTGAAAACATCTGTTGTCCTGCTGTTCAAACATCATAGCCCCTAAGGAATTTGGGTAAAAGACGTGTGTGTACCAGAGGGGGTGTTTATTTTATCATTATTTAAGATCCATATAAAATATAAAAGAACTATGTAAAATCTGACAATGACAAACAGACATTTTTCTTAGACAAACTGTAGTAAAAGATGGCAGATACTGTTTGAAAAGGTTATTTACCAGTTTTATGGCTTCATTGCAGTTGATAATTGTTTCTTATCTTGACTCCAGCAGTAACATTATCTTGAAAATAGTTTTTGCATTGGAGTTGTAAACCTTAATGAAGACAGCCATTTTAATGTAAACCTGTTACATGATACATGTTATAGTCTGTGAGTAACATTATTATGCACATTTCAGGCAAATAAAGCAGAATACAATTGCAACCGAACCCACTTTGTGTATAGTTAGTTAATTTATGGTTATTCCTGTTTAAAATGAAACTTTAACATGACATATCTTCCTAATCTCTATCTCTATTTTATAACTGAAAACTGTCCGTCAGACTTTGATATGAATCGCCTAGTTAACCTACAGCTCTCTGCTTTGTTTGTTCAGAGAGGGTTTGATCGGAGCAAATCTGTTATCACACTGTTGACACACTGTCTAATCTTTGTGTACACACCTATCACCTACTTTAACCAACATGTCCAATTTTGTCTTTGCTGTCTGTCAAAGGCAGAAGTTTTCCACCAAAGGAAGGAGCATTCAGCAGCATTTAACAAACATGGGTTTATTATTAGTGGCTTAGTGTCTTTTAAAATCGATTTAAAGCAGTTATTTCTCCTATTAGCAGTCATATAAGAAACTTTATTAGCATACCCCTTACTTGACAAGGTCCCTCTTGAAAAAGGTTTGAGTGAATGTTTGTATATGCCACTGTCGATCATTTCATTTCGCAGAAACCTAAAAGTGGGGGGAAGAGTGGAGGTGTATTGATCTGGTCACCCACGAATCCATTCAAGTTTTTTTTCCAAACATGCAGTCTAGTTAAAGGACCAGTGTGTAGGATTTAGGGGCATCTAGCGGTTAAGTTGGAGATTGCAAATGACCACCACTCACGTCGGTATTTGACAACCTGGGAAGTGTGAAGGAGAAACTACGGCCGTCACTAAAAATGCAAAAAGCGATATCTTGAGACACCTTTTAATTTGTCTATTCTGGGCTTCTGAATGCTTCTAAATGTTACACACTGGACCTTTAAAATATCTGATGCAAGTTTCTTCCACTGACCTCAAGTTAGCCAATGTTTTTTAATGTATGCAAATGTTTGGATCAAACTGGTCTCATATTATCCTTTAAAAGCCCTGTGAGTGCGCCCCCAGAATGTCTAAACAGCTGTGGATTAGATTTTAACTTTTCATGCCAGGAGACCCTAAATGAGCTGCTTTCACGCATTTAATTTAACCAGCACATTTGAGTTTGATGTGAAGAGACAAGATGGACTCTTCTGATTAAACAGACTACAATCTGAGCAGTGACCTGTGGCTGTACAATCACAGAACAGCAGGAAGTGAGAGATGTAGAAATACAGTTCACTAAGAAACCCCCTTCTGTTGTTTTGTCTTCTTTTTGTCTTTTATTATGCCCTATGACAATGACTCTGGGTGAGCTACGAGCATAACATTTAGAAAAAATATTTGCACAATTAGACTTTTGTTGCAAATGACAGGACCACTGAATACTAACAGCTGACATGATTTGTTTTTAGCTGCACCAGAATAGATGTATTTTTTAATCAGAGCAGAACCAACATCCATCATCATCTTAGGGCACTTTCAATGTCCCATACTTATTTTAAAGGTCCAGCGTGTAACATTTAGGAGTATCTATTGGCAGAAATGTAATTTAATATCCAAAACTATGTTCTCATTAGTGTATAATCACATGAAA
>NW_023339762.1:10401838-10403531 GCF_004916995.1 Morone saxatilis | reverse complement strand
GAATCATTGTGTTTTCGTTTCCTTGGAATGAGTTGTTTTTGTCTACAGGCGGAGCGGGTTGTAAAAGGAATAGTTTTGAGGCCAGAGCCAGCAACCACCCAGCTGAAAAATTGTCAACTGGGGATGCGGATGCTGCGATCTCTTTGTCATGATAATATACTGTGTGTCATTTGTTTTGAATAGCAACCACGAGGTCATGACATCAAATGGAAATAGACCTGCTGGTGATGTGTTGCACCATCGTGTATGTGGCCAGGAGCTGTACTGAAAATAGCAGCAAGATTTAACATTTAACAAGTTACTGTAAGTGAGCACATGTGACTAAAACAAGTTTTTTTTTTTTTTTTACTGATTCGGAAAAGATTAGACAGGTTGTTTGTTCATACATTAAAAGTCAAAACTGCCACCAAATTGAAGTCAGGCAGACGGCTTCATTTTTATAGAAAGCTAATGTGTCCGTGTCTTGAATTATAATTTGATTTGAGGTGGAGGGGGGGGGGAGTTTACAAAAGAAGACCTAACCCTGAAAGATTTGAGACAGGAAAAGCAGAAGCACATTACTCCCCCCCCATCCCCACCTCCATAAAGACCCTCTGCATTGTGACCTTCTAACAATGCCTTGAACTGGGCCACTCTGGACCCCTGTGGTGGGAAAATGTTCTGAATGGGCCACTGGGTCTGTGAGGAAGGAATATAGTTGAGGGAATAAAGACTCTTTTCGGGGGGGCCTGAATTAAGAATGTTTTTGGAGCAGGGGCTTCATGAAGCAGGAGTGATGTTTTAATTACAATCAGTCAGAAAAGACTACTGGAATATTGGGGGCACTTATTGTGAATCTGTAAATAAATCTGTTATTTAAAATGCATATGGTTTAAGGATAGTACATCTTTGCATTTTTATTTTTTTTTTCAAACCAACCTCAGTGGTATTCGAGATCATTGCACATATGCATACACATGTGCACATTTCTGACCAGCCTCTACCCCATATTTTTGCACAGAAAGGCCCTGGGAGAATGTGTGTTCAAAAGGTTACGGCAATAGCCCACACGCTGAGACAGCACAGACTCTAGTGTGCTTTTGGGAGTGAGTGTGTGTGGTGGTGTTTAGTTAGGTAAAGAGAGAGGTGTCAATCTGATCCCGCCCCCCCCCCCCCCCTCCCCCCAACCTGCAGCACCAAAGAGTTGTCTAAGAGAATTGAAGATAAACGGGAGAGGGGCGTGTTTCAGGAGACCGGGGACAACTCAGAGGAAATCTACTCGCGGGGCTGAACAATACAGTTCTCACGGTTTCTCAGAAATCTCCGCCCTCCCATGAAATGTACCAAACCCCCAATCCCACCAAAATAGCCCTCCTCGATATATGTAGAAACCTCGTAAGGCTGAACACAGGACAGAAAGTCCTCTCTTCTTATAGAAAATTCATTAGATACCCCTAACATATGCAAGAGTGACGTTTTTTATTAATGGATACATAGTGATCATTTCATATATTCCCAAGTCACGAGACCTCTCGCATAATACACGTCGAAATATATTGCTCGATTCTATGTGCATAAATATACTAGACACTCCTATTAATTCAAAACATAGGACATACTTGACAAACTATTGTATTGTGATTATTTTATTTATTGGCAGTTGTGCTCAGCGTTGTTTCTAGAAGTCTCATCGCAATGCATAATTATAACACGC
>NW_023339762.1:10363687-10401738 GCF_004916995.1 Morone saxatilis | reverse complement strand
GTGTGTGTTTGTGTGTGGGGGTGTCTGAATGGAATTGGATAAAGGGGAGGGGGGTCTTCAGAGAGGGGCAACTCAGAGGGAAAATCTCACTGCGGGCTGCACCAAAGTTCTCAGTTTCTCAGATCTCCGCCCCTCCTTGAATGTTATATAGTGAAACCTGAAACAGGAGAAGGCCTCTCTTCTTGAAACTATCATTGTACTACATTATGAAAGGTGAGTGTTTTTTATTATGGATCATGTGATTTTTTTCCAGTCAGAGATTGATAATAAGTGAAATTATTGCTGTTTATGTGATATAATGAACATATTCATAGACATCTTAAATTTGTATGTGATTATTTATTTATTGGCAGTTGTGCTCAGCTGTTGTTTTGAAGGATCTATCGCAATGCAATTAAACCATGCATGGTTTTATCCAGCTTATGGAAGGCCTGCAGTCTTAAAACATTACTAACATATTCAGGTGCAAAGATTGGCGTTTATAACTTTGCTGTTATGTTCAGCACAGTTAATTCCATGCTGATAATCATGTCGTTCTTAACTGTAATCAGAAAGCAGATCAAATAGGACTAAATGTGCTGCTGATCTAAGTCAAAAGTTGCTTTTATAGAACGCAATTCATCCTCAGCCAGTACATAAATTACGATTTGTAGCTCATTTCACATTATTTTTCTCACATCTAAAGATAAATTATCTATCTGTAAAAATAGCTTTCACTGGGCATTATCATGTAAAACATGGATATTGTTTTGCGATCTAACAAACTGGTTATACATCAAATGCTCACTATTTATGTGACACAAAATTATTGATAGGAATTTAAAGCAGGTTGTTGAACTTCTTCGATGGTTTATATTAATTAAAGATGCCATTTTTATTCACAGCTTTAATTTGTATTTCTTTTTACACCAACCACGTTTATCTTTTAACTTCCACCTAGACATACATCAGTTAGTATTCAACATCCAGCAAATATAAATCTTTGCGAGGCACAGGTAAACATGTGACATTGATGTCCCAACCTTATGTAACTAACCCAGTTACATATTAGCCTGCAATTATCCAACTGTGGGAGCTTCAGTGTACTGGACATTATTATGAATATGTGACTCTGAGCTGCACGTGTGATATACTTTATTGATCCCAAGCTGGGAAATTGCAGAAACAAAGAAATAAACTGTAATAACAGAAGAAGACAAAAGCACAACTAGTGAACAGAGAGCCTCTGATTAGGGAAGATATATTAGATAAATTAAAACAATTAAAATGTAAAATAAAATACAGGTATGTAAACCAATTATAAGTAAAGTGTGGGTGTGTGGTTTAAAATCAAGTTTCTAGTGTATTGTTTTTGAGGAGCTTCAATATTTTTTTCCTTGAGTCAGTTGCTCTACATTTAAAAGCAGTCTTTCCTAGTCCAGACCTGACTTAAAGAATATCAGCCAATGAGTAGAGTGACTCTGATAGCTAATTTGGTTATTTCTGACTGATCTGTCAGTGTAGTCTTTGGCTTTTCACTTTTACCTCAATATCAGAGTGTGGACCCGGAGTATAGGTCACTCACAAACAATAAAAACTACACTAAAAGGAAAAAGGAACATTTTATGTGAAAAATCTTGTACTTGTATATATCTCTTGTATATTGTATAAAGATGTTGCTTGTTCTAACAACCCCACAGAGATGTATCACAGTGTTTGAGCATCACTCTCATCAACCTTTTTCCAGCCACAGCAGACATCTGTTTCCAGCAAAAAAATCTCTGCACTTAAAGTACTCTACCTGCTCAGACAGCCAAAGTTAGTTCCATGCTGGTGAACATAGTGGTGCATTTATTAGCTAAAGACCCAGACATTTCCCTCTTGACCTGGTGGGGAACAAGAGGGTGCACTTGAGGATGAGTTAATATTGGACTAGGGACTAGAAGGACTACTCCAAATTAATGTTAACGTTGCCCTGTATCTGCTGGAGGTGTAAATAAGCAACAAGTTTGCAAACCAGTTAGCCATATCAATTTAAGAGGCGATAGATTATATATCAGTTGTATTTGGTGGCCAAATAATCAGTTTCTGCAGATAGTAAAGTATTTAACCATCTTACTTGATTAGATATGATAACCAGCAATCCTATACCAAAAAGGCTTGCAATTAAACCTTAAGTGGAGATATGGAATTTAGAGAGCAATTTAATAGCAGCTGTAAATCTCTCTGATCTTCTGTACTAATTCTTACTTTGCTACAATGAATTGTACTTCAGGGTGTGTTACATTACTGTTGGGTGTGGTGTTAATCTCAGATTACTCCACACAAGGAGGACTACTCAGCCTATGAAAACAGTGTGAAAAATAACCCTGCTGATGTCATTAGGGTTACACCACCCAAGGTGCCCCAATACTTAATATTCCTAACAGGAAGCTTGTATCACAAACTGGAGGCATGGGGTTTTGAAAGAACTTAGCATTTAGGATGCAGCAGGGGGGTCCAATGAAATATGTTGTTGAATTGTATTATGGGAAATGTAGACCTATACTAGGGACTAATAGTCAGGATATCTTAGTCTCTGCTGCTGTGATCTTAATAATAATTAAAAATGGTCTCTTTTAAGTCTCCAAACATAATGGAAATGCAGTGCTAACTCTCTGTAGTACTGCTTTTCAGTTAGCATTCAGAACAATGTCCCACATGTTCTGTATTTATAGTAGTCAAACCAAAAGGATCGTGTGTGGCGCAGCACCTTGGTTTTGATGTCATGGTGTTACTTAAAGAGGAAATCCGATTTCACACAACATTTTACAGGTCTTGGGGATTACTACTGCATTTATGAAAAAAATAAATATTAAGTCTTTTGGCTTTGGAGGGAGCAGGGCAGTATGTGGGGCTGAAGCCTAAAATCATAAAAATGAAATAAGTTAGTTAGTGGAGTTAGAAAGAAGCTAGCTTACCAGACCTAGGCCTTTAGCCTGCTCCTCATATCTGCTTTAGTCTCGCAGCTCAAGGCTGCTACTGGGATCACAAATCTAAATCTCTGACAAAATTGTTGGCAGCCAAGTTGCATTGTGGGTAACTGAAGAAGAATGCTTGGAATAAAAAAGAAATTTGATCATTTTTGTTCAACTGTCCATTATGTGTCCACCAATGTTGTAGAGGAGCAATGATAAATCAGTGGAGTACTATTTTAAAGACCGTGGGTGTATAAGGACAAAAGAGAGCACATGATGTCTAAGAAGTCAGCCACACATTCATTCAATCATTCAATAGGTCAGTCTGTCAGTCACTCACTCAGCCACTTGCTCAGTCAGTCCACAGCTTTTCAGAGAGAGGTGAAGTTGGCACTGTGTCCTGGGATAAAGCTCCACTGTGCCTCAGTGAGGTCATTCTTAATCTTGGCATGTTTTCTCACAGTGGGCCTGTCCTCTAACGTTCTATGTATGAAAACTATTTCAGCCCATGCTACTATAAATAATGATATTACTTAGCCGCACCTATTAAAAGACTGTTTGAAATGAGGAATTTGGCCCGGGTGTTGAGCTCCTCAGCGTCCACAAAGAAACTGTGAAAAAGTGAGGCAAACTGTGATCTGGCTGCGAGGCCAGTGTGGATTCTCATTTGCCAGCACAGAGCAGCAGTCCTCCTCTGCCTTTGTTGCACCAAGATTTCATTCCCACCAAGTATACCTTCTGAAAACAAGGGGCTCTATTTTTACCTCAGGCCACAATTTGGCTCCAGTATGGAGAGTTTGGCACCTAAAACCCAGCCAACCTCCAAACCCATGCACACAGCACACACAGAGTCACACTTGTGCTCCACCTCTGCCCTTTGCCAGTGGGAGCACATTCCTAAAGGTGGCTTCACACAAGGCTTCTGGCTAAATGGGATTTCCATCCCCTGTGTTGTGTTCAGAACTGAACTCAAAAAACAGACAGCCTCATTGGTCCTGTGGGACCAGGTCACACAACATGTAATGTGTTTGTTTGTGTGGATGTGTTTAAGATAAAGGAAGGGAAGGAAGTTTGACATGGATTCTTGCAACTGAATCAGTGTGAGCATGTCTCCTGCAGACTGATGACCAATTTGTTTGAATTTGGACTGCAGCAGCAACCACAATGTGCTTCAGAGAGAGGAAAAGGGTAACAGAATGGCTGGTGAGAGGCCTATTAATGCAACCTGACAGGAGTGAGCACAGTCTGTGAGTTGTCTGTTTCCTCCACAGAGAGAAATTCTTTCAGCAGCACAGGCCCCCAAACTGTCTGCCTGAGAGCTTGACTAACTTCAAATGTGGTCACGTAACATCAAGCCATTACTGACCTCATCCAGCACAGAAAAAGTGACATACATTACATTATAGCCCATGTAAACATAAACAGGCATATTTGGTACGTCACATGCACAGTGCGAATTCTCCTTGAGAACTAGCCGGGGTCCTGAAATTCCTTCTCCTTAATCTTAAAATAGACCCCCTTTAGGCAAGGCAATATATTTATATTTCATTGCAAGGAAACATACACAGCAAAAAGCCCAGAGTTGAATTACCTCCCACAGCCTCACACTCTCCAGAGTAAAATTAACACTTTCGAGATAGTTAAACATTTTACACTTTGCCAGAGTTCCTTCTTTAACTCGCAAAAGAGGGTTCAATTAACACTGAGTGACACAACATAACACTGCTCTGAGTCACATTTTTTACTATTTGGGTGGAGTTAATTTTACTCCCTTTAAGAGTAAAATCTACACTGAAAATATTTAAATATTAATATAACAATTAATTACAATAATCTCAATAATTTTCAAAAATAACATTTATGTTTGCCTTTTCATGTGTAAAACAATGCACAGTCATATCGTCAAATAAATCATACGAATTAAAGGCAAAATGTGCTTTGAAATGTTCATCAAATGGCTTGAGGGAGTGGTTTGCCTGGCATGAAATGAGATGCTTATCCATGGTGATGTAGAAGCTGTCGATCCAGTTCTTCTGACGCCTAACAGCGAGGAGGTATGGTTGTTGATCCTGCTGGTCGCAGAGATGATCCTCCAAACTGCATGACTAAGGTTGAGATAAGGAAACAGAGAGAGAAAACTACATTATTGAAGTGATTACTCAAACATCACCCTGGCTAGTTTAAGAAAGGAAAGCCTGAAGACAATCTCATCCACTTTAACAATCCTAATTTACACACGTGGCTAAGACAGTGATGTGACAATGTATTATAATCACTTTAATAGTTTTTGGAGACTTCGGTCCCCCAGGTGGTGGTGAAAGTATCAGCAACAACGGGGAGGTCAATTCTTGTAGGCTGAGGACAGAGTCACAAGAATAAACTCAAAACTCTTCAAATGTAATACTTTGATAATAATAATTTGAATGAGAACAAAGAGGCATTATGAGTCCATCTATTGCTCATATTCATTACAAAAATCAGATCAACTTTCAGAGACAAACAGAATAAACTGAACTCATAAAATAATGAATGAAGCAACTGTAACTGCAGTTATAGAAAATGATTTTAAAACAAGCAAAACAAATACAACTCACTTGTTTCCCCATATGAGAGCCTTGGCTTCAAGAACATATATAGTCTTGTTCCACCTTTGAGAAAGAAGATATTGATTAACTAATTATTAACTACTACTTCACGAAATACTTTAAAATTTCAAGTAATTCTAAACATTTCATTTCATTCCTACCAATCCTTTTGTATCCAGGAATCTTGTTAAAGTGGAGAGGATATCAACATTTCTACCTGGGTCATTAACAAGCTTAAGTCCAGGTCACACAGACATCAGATACGACACACTGTGACCCCTGTGGCCTCTGTATGTTAAACTGTGGTGAAGGCAAAAAAGGGCTAGCAACTAGCTCTAACCTCAAACAAGATTTTATACAGTAAAAACCAAACATTTTATTTATCATTCCTTTGAGCTTGCATGTGAATTGTTGTTAAACAATCATTAAACAATCGTTGGAATGGTTTGAGTTAACTAGTGACTAACGGTTAGCTAGCTAACTGCAGTTCACAGCATCCATTGTTTTAGTGGGGTTGACTCAATTGCAGTTATCGTGTAGAGCTGCACGAGTGGAGTGAAATGGTGATAACTTGTTTCCAACCGAAAAAGTGAAATGCGTTTCTTCTGTGGCCAGAGTTTAACTACACCTATGCGGAGTTGGGCTAACACCAGAGAGGGTTGGCTAACACTGATGTTAGCAACTCCGTCAAACAACTCCCAACACTGAACAACGTTTAAATCAGAAAGAGTTAAAATTACACTTTGGGAGTGAAAAACAACTCGGAAATTTACTAATTGGCTTTACATAAAAAAAGTAGCATGTGCAGAAGAAAATCATGAACGCAAGACAGTGTACTAGTAAAGAGGACACACACAGTAACCCAGCATAGGCTTTTAAAAAGATTTAGTTTGATGTTAAATGTGGACACAGCTGTGACACATCTCAGGTTTTCAGGCAAAGAAAAGTAACCAAAAGCACCCTCATAGGACCCTTAGGTACAATTTAAAAAAACAGACAATATTTAATTGTACCTGATAGATTCAATTGGGTCCAAGGACTACTGGGTGAAATTAGAAGTTGCTACTGTTTTGTACTGCATAAACACTGGCGGCTGCATTTAGAATGAGCAAATTGTGCAAATACAAGTCTCATGGAAATTTGTTAGACTGAAGGACTGTGAAAAGAGCAGATGGATAATAAAATAGGGTCATTTACTGGCTACGTTGAATCATATTTGAATAATATGGTATGGTAATGTTATATTATCCTTAAACAATCTTGATTTGGAGAAAATTTTATTTTTAACTAAACTGAAGTTCTTCTCATGTAAAGAGTTCTGACTGACGTGAAGCGTCAAAAAAGGGATTGCCTCAGAAAAAAAAAGAAAAGAGGAATCAGATATGCTTCTCCAGCTGCATGCTGCCCTGCAATGACCTTTGGACTTTTGCTATCCCGCAGGCTTTATCTATGTCTTTTGCCCAATTCCCTCTTTGTAATTTTTGCTTTTTCTCCTCCACTCTTTCTCTTTGTAACCCTCAGGGCAGACAGATGACATGGAGAACATGTCTAAGGTTGAGCCCTCCAACGGGCACAGCAGGCCGCTGGACATCGTGCCCAGTACAGAGGAGAAGATGACAGACAGGGGTCAGTGGGGCAACAAGCTTGAGTTTGTTCTGTCAGTGGCCGGAGAAATTATTGGCCTGGGGAATGTCTGGCGTTTCCCCTACCTTTGTTATAAGAACGGAGGCGGTGAGTGCTGGAATTACTTATCTCTGGTTTGTTGTCTCGTTGCTTGTTCAACACAAAAGCTTGAGTTTCTGCATTTAGTCATTTATTTTATATTATGTGACACTGATGCACACATTTTGTCGTTGGTGTTTGATCTTAAAATGTCCCACCAAAAAACACAAGGAAATTCCATCTACATTTGCTTGCAACCCAATTCTGTTGCAGCTCAGCTTCTGAGAAAAGATTATTTTGAATTAGCTCAAGAGGAGGTAATGCACAGGTTAATATGTGATCTATTCCAAAGATATACAGTGCTCACTGAAAGGACATGGTTCACTTGACTGACACATTTTGGCACGCAGTTACCTAATGTCTGACAGGGGCTCACTGACAAAGAATAACACCTGCACACAGTAAAATCTTTTTTTAATGTCCCATAGGATATAAAATTGCTTGATTATTTTTTCTACTTAAATAATATTTTGCATGACATTTTGAGATTTTTTACCTAGAAACCTTATAAAAACATTTATTTGCAATGTGTTTGATTTATTTTATAACAGTTTGCACAGGTCTCTGCATCACTCGAGAGCATATTAAAGATAGCTGAGTTAGCTGTTCCTTTAATCTGCGTGTGTTTATACAGGTGCCTTCTTCATCCCATACCTCATCTTCCTGTTTGCTTGTGGGATCCCAGTCTTCTTTCTGGAGACATCTCTGGGTCAGTATACCAGTGAGGGTGGCGTAACCTGCTGGAGGAAAATCTGCCCTTTGTTTGAAGGTAATCTACCTATTTCCTTAAGAAAGATAGATCAATGGATGTTCAGTGATGTTGGTGCCATGCATTCCCAATTTCTGTTTATTTTACAATGTTATGACATAATTAGGTGTTTCCTGTGTATGTGTGGGGTAGCATCAATCATGATGTTTTGAATGTAAATAAAGTAATGACCTAATGATCATTGTAATCTTATTATTTTGAAACAATGAGTTGCTTGAGCACCACACAGCACCCATACAAAGACTCTATGTGAACAAAGCATTGAAAGTGCACAACAACGTGGGATGACAGCGGAATTTCAGGCATGTGCTTGCAATATGTTTATGTGCATGTATACCATTTCAGTGTACGCCATTTGCAATTGTGTACATACAGTATATGTACACAGTGTGACTTGGCAGTGGCCATCCCTTAAAAAACAGTTTGGTGTTAAATTCTGTCAAATTTTACATATACATTTAGATTAATAAGTGCTGAAAAAAACACATAGCATTTAATAATCTGTTATGGACACACTTTAAACTACGTAATAGGCTCAAGTTAAATGAAAAAATTAATGTATTTGGAAAAATGTATGAAGATTTGGGAAGTATATAAATTATATTATTATAAATTTGAAATGTATAGATGTCTAATGCCATCTTTAATGTCTATGAATTTCTAAAAATATTACATTATTGTGGCACATTCGTAAAGCACTGAGCTTTACGAAATGTGCCACACACTCATCTTCTCATTGTATTATGTAAATATTTTTGAGTTAAAATATCCTCATTGGGGAATTTTCCAAGTAAATATGGATATTCAAGGATTCAAGGTTATTTTATTGACATTTACAATGCAAGGTTGTAGAATGAAATTGTTACAGAATTCAGATATAGTTCCTTTTATGCTACTTTAAAAAAATAAAAAAATAATTAATGAGTCATCAAAAAAAAAACTGATGCAAACAAGGGAGTGTGTCTTTGCCTCTTTTTTCCTAAAATCAATAATCAGGTCCTTGATTTTGCTGACGTTAAGCAGTAGGTTGTTTTCTGTGCACAACTCTGCAAGATTGTTGATTTCCTCCCAATATTAAGTCTTATCATTGTTTGAAATCCGGCCAATTAAAATATATTTGTGATTTAAATATATTTCTGCCAACCCTTAAAGTCTCCATGCCACCCTCTTGCCACCCCATGAATATTTCTCAATTCTGCCTCCGTGCGTGTCAAACAACCAGAATGCATGTGACACAGAGACAGATGTTTGATGGGGAAGCATTGTTGCTGCTGCCAAGCAACCAACACTGGCTAATGTTCGGTTTTCTGCCTTCAAATAAGTCTGTAATCAGCCATAATTATAACCCAGAGAGGATGACAGCTGGTGGAGAGTCAATCGTGCAATCTTGTGTTGGAACAAGCGCTTTACCTAGAAATTGTGCCTATTATAAATTTACCCTGTATTTAATCTACTCTACTGTGATGGAGTCATTTGAATGGGGGTTTAATCAAATACTGTAAAGATGTGCATTTGCCAAGGTTAAATTATGCCTCTGTCTATACTGAATGGAACTGTCAGGGAGCTCTTGATTCAAAATCATTTCTGTGCGGCACTTGAGATAAACTAAAGCTACAAATATATTTCAAATGAAATTGAATTTGTAGTGTTCTCAGGCTGCTTACGAATAACATCCTGCAACCAAACAACAGTACGCTCACTGCGAGCCAAAGTCTGCTTGTTTCATGGCAGCCCAGCGTGCAAGACAAGTTCCTTGATACAAGATGTATCGCAATATTAAAGCATACCTCTGTGGAAATAAATCAAAAATAGTCATGTCACATGGCTATATAGTGCACACATATACTTAGTCATGTCGCAGTGTTTTTGAGTTCCTGGTGACGGTAGGGAGAGGTGAAAGAGATTTTGTGAAAATGTCAATAAGTTTAGATGAGCTCACTGCACATCTCACGGCAATCAAAGCCATTATGCAGTTTCTTATTGGTCACAGCTCCCCCCCCCTTTTTTTTTAAACAAGCTGCATGGTTGCATTTTGTTTTTGGTGGGGGAGTGGTGGCTTTGAATAAAAACTGCTGCACTGACTTGTAAACTTGATGTTTATTCTTCTAGGAGTGGGTTACGCCACCCAGGTGATCGTTGCTCTGCTTAACATCTACTACATTGTTGTGTTAGCCTGGGGCATCTTCTACCTGTCCAACTCCTTCACCTGGGATCTGCCCTGGGCCTCTTGCAACAACTCCTGGAACACAAGTGAGACACAGGACACTAGCACACTGGGCCAGACTAAAATATCTTTGCCATGAATTTTAAAATAGACATTCATTATTTCCCCCTGAGGATGAATTATAATAACTTTAATCGCCAGACTTTCCATCTTGTACTATTAACAGATAAAACATTAGTTAATTTGTCTAATAAAACTACAATAATTACTTTCCCATGAGCTCTGCTTGACTTTCTAATTAGCAAATATTAGTGTGCTAACACTCTAGACTAAGATTGGTGAACATGGCAAACATTATACCTGGTAACACATTTTAGCATTGAATTGTTTACATGGCTATACATTTTTAGTTTTATATATATATATATATATATATATATATATATATATATAGGTTAATGTTGTACATACTGCTGTTTTATTTCTGGAGTTCCTCTTCATCATTTAGTTTCATTTTATCTTAAAGGAGCGAATGTTCCTGCACCATTTCACTCCTCCTTCTCAGTGGTGCCATTGTTTCGCTTGCCTGTGTGTAACTTGGAAACCTCAGAGAAAGCTTGGATTTCTTCACAGGACTGAATGTCTTTTTGTCTTTCCTTCATTCAAGATTCCTGTATGGCATTTCAGAGGGGGAATAGCTCCATCAATCACCATGAGAACACCACCTCTCCTGTCATTGAGTTCTGGGAGTAAGTGTCTTTTTGTTTGGCCATGTCCTCACATGGCCTTAGGTGCCAATAAGTTTACCAAATATTCAATTTAACGAGTAATTTAATCTTGTGTTTCATCTTAAAATCATACCAGATGTTGCCTGCTTTAAAAATGTATGATTGCTAGACTACGTACAACTTTTACATTGAATTGCTTATAAACCCTCAGTTTCTAAGCTCTTGGGAGCATAGAAAAAATGCTATACTGGAAAAGTTGTCGGTATAAACAAGCTGAATGCGGCATATAATGAATTCTAGATAAAAACATTTCTAATGCTTACCCTATTTGTGTGTGCCCCAGGCGAAGAGTGCTGAGAATTTCCTCAGGTATTGATCACATTGGCTCTCTGAATGGGGACCTGGTTCTCTGCCTGGCCATTGCGTGGGTAGTCTGCTACTTCTGCATCTGGAAAGGAGTCAAGTCTACTGGCAAGGTGAAACCTCTCCTCAATTCAGATATTCACTATACAGTAATCATATCACATTATCAATAGTATTCTTTAGCAACACTGTTTATGCTTTTAGCTTTTATAATGATTGTTGCTGTGTGGTTAGGGCTTTCCTCATACATGCTGGAGGTGAAGCATTTTATTATAGTAGGATACCTTCTCCTACTTTGGGCAGCTACCTAGTTTTAGCCACAAGTGCTTTCAAAACATTGTCATATATTTAATACAATATAACAGTAAATTTTGAGCCTAAACACATGATTAAAGGATTAAGAATTTCTGAGAGGCCTTGTCATGAGTCTTGTATACACGTATGTGATTAGGAGGTGCTGCTGTTTTCTTTCAGGTGGTTTACTTCACAGCCACCTTCCCTTATGCAATGCTAGTGGTCCTGCTGATAAGAGGGGTCACCCTGCCAGGCGCCTCCAGGGGAATCCACTTCTACCTGTACCCTGACCTGGGACGGCTGTCTGATCCACAGGTAGGCTGGAAATGAACTTGGTTTTACATGTACGTATGGCTGATACAATGATGTCATGTCTATCAGTCTTTTAATACTTCTGAAAATGCTTTGATTCATTTTCAAATTGGTACAAACTGGGCACAGTACTGCCTCAGAGTACCAAGCCTAACAGATTATACAGATATGATTATACTCATTTATCTTTAAAAATTGGAGTTATTTCCAGGTAATGTCCAACAAACCTGCCCTTCCAGGGTCCCTAAAGCTGCCACCTCTGCTGTTTTAGTTCACAAAGAACTTATGTGAAACAGATAATGTGCCAGGCAAAACAGTTGTTGAATGTAACTCTGGGAGCAAGGACACAGAGGCTAACCAGCGACCCAAAATTGGTCAGTTAAACCAGGACCATGTGGAGGAAGTTGCTATAAACTGAGATGATTGTTATTGGTTGTGTGTAAGGTAGGCCATTTAGGTATATATATTTTATTGACTTCCCTCCAGGAACAAATACAATACATTTTATTTGATGAGACAGCTATTTACATGAACGTTTTATTACACCCCTTGCTCAGGAAAGCCAGACTGTCAGTAGGTCCTTGTAATTGCCTTCATATATTTCTGATCTGCTGCCGCTTTGGTTGAGGTGCAGTTAAGTTTAGGCAACTAAAAGTATTTGGATATTGTTAGGGAAAGATTGTTGTTTTAGTTTTCCAGTCTGTAACTTTACTATAGAGCAATGCAGTAAAGACTCTTACCGCTCTCATAGTGTAATTTTTGGCCACAGCAGACCAAGTTAACTACTATGCTGTCAATAGTGGAGCAACTAGCAGCTAATGAATAAGATTTTTTTATAAAGATACATTTTATAAGATATTTTAATTAAATTTAATATTCTAAATTTGTGCCGTATTTGCTATCAGTTTTGCCATATTAACTTAAAAGGTGTGGATAATTACTTCTGTGTTGCGATCACAGCTTGTTTCTGCTGCCCCCAAGTGGCCTGAAAAATTAGATAATGCCATTTTAAGAGGACAGGATTTGCATCAATCCATCCACTCCTGTGACATTTTGTGGCTGTTTAGCATCACAATATCTTCTGCTTTTGCACTGAACATAAACATTAGTTGCCTCAAGCAAACAAGCAGTGCTGCCATCAATTATTCTCTGGGGAACAGCGTGATTTAATAATGTGTCCAGCAAAATGGCAAGGACTTATACACTAGCAGTGGAAAGAGAAAGAGAGTGGACTGGGAATAGCGGTGGTAAAGGGGACTTATCATTTCTTCTTTCCTTGCTGCTAGATTGCAACCAGTGAGAAAATCTAAAAGAGGGGGCCTCCTCAGTCCCACTCATGTCTCTGGGGAATGAATACAAGCCCTGTCTGTGCAGGCCAAGACTATCTAGGCTGGTGGAGTTGGTGCCTTGGGAATACCTGGCTTTGTCTTATGTTGTGTCCAGAGCTTGTCTTGTTGGTTGGACCCCTAGTCAATCAGATCTTCAATGCTGGCTGCCAGCTATCTAAAACATGCCCCAGTGCCCTGGAAGCACTTTACCAGAATTGCAAGCATAAAGAGAGGCCTTATTTGAATTTTGAAGTGTGAGTGAATGTTCAAAGAGAGGGTTGAAAAGTGCTGCACTTTATGCCTCAGAGAGACTGGGCTGGATAATAGGCTTTGCTGGTTGGGTGATGTCAGTATCGTGGGGTTGAGAGGGGTAGAGTTTTTGGTATTTGATAGATTAATCGTTTGATTGCCTTTTCAAAAAGAGATTAGGGTGTGAGTCTGTTCCTCTTTCATTAAGAGTGTACATACATGGTAGGCTGTGTGAAAATCAAGCTCACAATGAACAACAACAATGCTGCTATGGTGGAGAGCAGTTCCCAACACTTGATGCAGAAAGTTTAGTGTTACTTTTATATTGTTAATGAAATGGTCCTTGTCATTACACACTCTAGTACTAACAACTAATGAAACACCAGCATATACAATACAGTTTGTAACATTTAGGAGGATCTATTGGACAAAGTGGAACATAATATTCATAGGTATGTTTTCATTAATGTAAAATCACCTGAAAATAAGGATCATTGCATTTTTATCTACAGATGCAACTGGCTGTAGATAGGGCATTCTCCTACACAAATCACAGGCTGTTCTCATTTCCAGGTTGTCAAATACAGATCCAAACGGTGTTCAGTTGGTTGCAAACTGCAACTTAACTGCTAGATGCCATTAAACACTGGTCCTCACATAGCATAATAAAAACCTGAAACAAAGAAAATTATTGTTATTTTTCCCTTTTAAATCTATTTCTTTGAATTCTTCCTAAGGTATGGATGGATGCTGGAACTCAGATCTTCTTCTCCTATGCTATCTGCCTGGGTTGCCTCACTGCCCTTGGAAGCTACAACAAATATAACAACAACTGCTACAAGTAAGGAATGAAATGACCGTGCATTTGGCATTATGATAAACGGCATAACACCACCTCTCTATTCAGTCTTAAATGTCAGTAATAATCAAACCTGTTGTTTAACCACAATAGTCGAGACAATGTTGGGTACCATTCTCAACCCATTAAAACAAGCATTTCTTACTCATCATATGCCCCCTTCTGTGTTATTTCCAGGGATTGCCTGTCTCTCTGTTTCCTGAACAGTGGTACCAGTTTTATTGCAGGTTTTGCCATCTTCTCTATCCTGGGCTTTATGTCTTACGAGCAGAACGTGCCTATCTCAGAAGTGGCTGAATCTGGTTGGTTTTTCTTTTACTGTTTATAAAAAAAAGTTCTCTGCACTCACCCTGTTATAATATCGTCAGGGAGACAATCTGTGATATGTTCTTTAGCGAAAAGCTTGTATTTCTACTGGTTTAGCCTCTGTGGTTTTAATGATAATGATGATAGGGTACTAGCAAGAATGACTAATAATGGTATTCTTAATGAGAAAATGAATTTAAAATCTGTCCATTTCAGGTCCAGGTTTGGCCTTCATCGCCTATCCTCGTGCTGTGTCCATGATGCCTTTCTCCCCTCTATGGGCCTGCTGCTTCTTTATTATGATTGTCTTTCTGGGACTGGACAGTCAAGTGAGACTAACACATGCACCACACAAACAGAGGATTCCAATATTACAGTTTCAAACATAATTCTTTCAAAGCACCATGGGTTATAAATTTTGCTTGCTTGGTACCTTTTCAGATCAGCAGCACATATACTCTCACATGCACAAACAAACATACATACATACACATTTTACAAAACTCATACTTCTTGTTTCCTTTCTGGTCAGTTTGTGTGTGTGGAGAGCCTGGTGACAGCCATGGTGGACATGTATCCCTCCACCTTCCGGCGTAAAAACCGCAGGGAGCTCTTCATCCTGGCAGTGGCTGTGGTGTCCTTCCTCCTGGGGCTCATCATGCTGACAGAGGTTTGTGTCACCGACCTTAATAGTTTTTTACAGAATAAGGATGTAATCTTGCCCACAGGAGGGCAACTGTACACCTCGGATTTCAGAATTACCATTCAGAAACTATTATTATAACATTTCTACCTACAACAGCATCTTGTTAGCAATAAACAGGAGATTCCCCTAAAGTCACTTTACATCCACCATCTCTGTTTCCACAGGGAGGCATGTATGTCTTCCAGCTCTTTGACTACTATGCAGCCAGTGGGATGTGCCTGCTCTTCGTGGCTATTTTTGAGACTGTTTGTATTGCTTGGATTTATGGTGAGTGTGTTAGCCAGGCTATTTGGGAATGCATGAATGGGGGTATTTAAAAGACAAAAGCTTTATTCTCACTAGGCACTATTCATTCCTGTCCGCACTGCCCTTAACATTCAGCCTAACAATAAAAAGGAAATGCTCTTTTTTGCCTCACCCACAGAATGGGAGGTATAAGGCTGAGTGAGCAGGGTGTTGTTTTATTGGTATATTTAATTAATAAAAAAAAGTAAAAAATAATATTATTAATTCAATTAATTTATTAATATAAAATAATTAAATTGGCAAAAATCTAAATAATGTACCCCACTGTATTAAAGCGGATCTTACAGTTGCTAAGCAGTCATTTCTGTGATGTGTGTCTTTTTACATTTCTGTTGTTCAAAGAGCAAATCTTGGCACAGATGATTGTTAGATATTGATGAATTCTCCAATGCGTTTCCCTCATTTCTCTCTGATTATAGGTGCCGACCGTTTCTATGACAACATAGAGGACATGATTGGCTATCGCCCCAGCCCTGTCATCAAATACTGCTGGCTTTTCTTCACCCCTGCAACGTGCTTTGTGGGTTTCACATTATGCTTCAATATGCATGCATTTACCCTACTCTCCTAAAAGAAGAGCAGCCTCTGCTGGTCAACACTGAAAATACATTTCAATATGCAAAATAACAAATAGCCAAATAATCATGCATTCTTGGTCTATAGCTTAAAAAATAACATATGGATTAAGGTTAAGTTTAATGATTATTGTCAGCTATTTATTGAAAGTGTTTACCAGTATTTCAAATATTCAGATATCAGTGTTGCATAGTCAATATGAAATATATCTCAATGTTTCTGTTATCAGGGAACCTTTGCTTTCGCCTTGATCAAGTACTCACCTCTAAAGTACAACAATGAATATGTATACCCATGGTGGGGCAATGGCATAGGCTGGATCCTGGCCCTTTCCTCCATGCTGTGCATCCCTATCTGGGTAGCAGTGAAACTGTACTACACCCCTGGAACACTGAGAGAGGTACATTTTACCTAAAAATGTCCTAAAGATGCAATCAATAATTGTCTCTGCCTTTGTGATTTCAGACTAATGAGAAAATGGGTTGCTCATAGTGATGAACCCACAGACAATTATCACCCCTCTCTACAGTCCCCTTTGGTTCTACTACAGAGTGTTTAAGCCCATTGTTTTGGTTTTACGGCCCACTTGCATTGACCCTGTTTCCAGCAGGCAGTTATGTTCAAAGTTCTGATAAACCGACACTGCCTGCCCAGTACCAAATGGCAGACAAGCAAGGTTAGCAACTAGCTGAACATAGCAGAGTATTTAGCAGCCAAAGAGCCAGATATTTTCTTCAGAAGTTGTTGGAGACCAAAACAGAGCTAAAACATAATGCTGTTTTATTTTTATTTTATTCTAAATTAACAAAAACACAACAATTCTTGTTTTCAGGTGATAATACACTAATGAAAACATGGCTATGAATATCCTCCTAAATGTTCCACTCTGGATCTTTAATGTTACCTATTACAGTCTTAATAAGATAGACACTGATGTGGTTTCCTATATATGACTCATTTTGTGTTAAAATGAATAGTCATCTTTTTTTCTCAACATGGAGATCATAACATGTTTTCCACTGTTTAATGTTTTTTTCTTTCACAGCGCCTTGTCATCTTGACCACTCCTTCCACTGATTTACCGAAGACAAAGCAGGAACAGGAGAAGCTGCTGGCCATCTTTGCAGCAGACGGCGACAGCCTCCATCAGAAATCACCTCCCACTAAGGACGGCTACTTCCCTGTTGATGAAAAGGAGTCTCATTGCTAGAGACTTGAGGGTTGGAATCAGTGCCTTTCAGGGGTCAAAGGTCACTCCTCAGCTTTGACACTCTTTCTGGCCCCATCCAACTCTCTCTGCAATACCTCACCAGAGAAAGTGGCGAAACAGGCACAGTGCAGACTTTAAGAGTCACCTGACCTGTAACTGCTGATCTGCTGCTGGAGCTTTCTCTTTTGTACATTGCCTTCAACATACAGTATGATGGCATCAGCAATCTTACTTAAAAAGTTACATCCTTTTTTTGGAGAGTTGGTTACCATCTCATTTGCCAGTGGCAGAGTCACATGTACATTTAAAAAAATGCGGCCATTGTTGTTACACAGTGGCTAAGAATTTACATTTGATCGTGTCTGCTTTCTAAGGAAGCATTTTTTTCTGTTATGGACATCTCTAATGTTCAGTTAGTCTGACATGACATTCCAGTTACTTTATTGATTCTAACATCTGCTGCGAATGGAGCATAAGAGGTGTCACATGAATGCACACATCATAAAATTTCACTTGAATAAAAGCTACAGTTTGTGTATTTAAAAGCACTTCTGTAAAGCATACAGTATGGTGTATTTTATCCATCAGTCCAATCATGGTGACAGATCTGTTTTTACTGTGTGGTGTGGATGTAGAGAGTTATCATCTCAGGATGTAAGATTTATTAATAAAAAAAGAATCCTACAAAAGCATACTAATAACCAATGCTTGAGAATGCAAGAATTGGATTTCAGATTTAGCTGAACTGACTACAATTCAACTCAATTAAGCTTTGTTGTTGTCTAACAATTGTTATTATGTTCATTTGTTCAGTTCGTTTTTATTTCTCTTGCTTTACTGAACATTGCAGAGTTGCATGAATATTTTCTCTCAATCTTCTGAGTATTGACATGATTTTTATTTAGTTGGTTTTGCCTTATCTCTAATGCATTTAATTGTATGAAATTAAAATGTAAAGTGCCTGAAGGAGACTATGGAGGAGTTATGCCACTTAGATATTATGAACAGGCTGATTGAAGGGTTTCATTTCAAAATGAATATCTCTCTCGTCATCTCTTTTTCTGCTGTATAATAATGAATTTCAGCCTGTGTTTCTTTAGATGTTGGAATGAACATATGATCATTGATTACTGATAAGGAACACTTTTCCATATATAACTTTTATATGCTAAAATAATTTTTTATGACTGAATAAAAATAGCTTCATTTGTAACAAACATTCCTGTTGAAACATATGTTTAGATTTTGTGGGACATACAATTAATTTTTCAGTACATGAATCATCTTTATCTTTTACATCTATGTGTTCTTTTTGACGATCCGAAGAGGTATTCTACATTTTGGCAACACAGTCCTCATTTATAGTAAAATCTCATTCTTAGATAATATTGCCTCACTTGCTAACAGCTAATCTTTTAAAGTTTCTATAGTATTCAGAGAATTTGCAACACATAACTAAGTTACATGTGCAACAAAGTAAAATACAATATATTTCATCTTGTGGGCAGTTGGAGCATAATTGATTAGCACTTTACAGTGTTTTGAAGCCTAAATGTTAAGCATTGCCAAGTTAGTGCAATGTATGTTCCATAATTAAATTTTAATATAGTTATTATGGTAAAACAAAAAAAAACAATACTAAACATATTGTAATAAACACAATACAGTGTAGTATACACAATGATGTATATTTTTAGACCCAATTTATAAACAGTTGTTAGCTTCTACAGCCCTTCTATCCAATAACACATTATATAATTCATTGTTTTTTAAGGTATATTATCATTAGATTTTGATCTAAACTTGCAAGAGTTATAACATACCTTATATTCGTCTATATCTGTTCTCAAAGTGCTATCTATTATGCAGCTTTAATAGATTTGACATGCAGTTTCACAGAACTCAACATAATAGTAGATGGAGGCCACCAGTTCTAACCACTTAAAGAGATTCATTTGTCACTATAATTTCAGTTTCTGTTTTATATTATTTCCTGTAGTGGAATACTTTTCTAAGGATAATTTACTTCCCTACCCCACACCTTCAAATAAGCAGGGGTTTTTTTTGTGTTTGCCGAGACACAAGAGGTCTGAATGGCTTGTACAAGAGGTTATTTATAGTCAATGGTGTGACTAACACAAATCAGCTTTAAACTGTTGTTTTTCACATCTCAAAGTGCTGAATATCTCCAGAAATATTAGGAATTACTTATTAGGTTGGAGCTCTGAGCTACTGAGCATCAATGATTTGGTGTAACACCAGGTAAAGCTGTTGCAACAGTTTTCTATTAGATATTCCAGTCAAAAAATAGTTAGAATAAGTAAATGAATAATTCAATTTATTATACGTTTTAACTCAAAATGTAATGCTGGGATACAAAACCCTTAACACAACTATCCACAATCTAATCAGAAATGTTGCAGCAGTAATACTTGATTCAAGGCAGACAACTAATCTGAAAGTACCTTCACTTTAGTTATATGGTATGAAACTCTTTGCTGCTCTCTTGTTGCTACTCTGCTGCTTGTTGTTTTTCCTTTAATCCAAATTCAAAGGGATTTAAGGAGGTGTGGAAGTTTGGATTCCAACTCCCTGAGGACAAAAGCTGTTTCTTCAGCAAGACAAATCAGAACTCCAGCAGCCTAAAAAACAAAAAGCAACGGGCTCCTTGTGAGAGGAGCAGCTCCTACAAGTTGAATACTGCTAAAAGACTGAATTGTTTCTTGGTTGAATTTAGATAACAAAGAAGAAAATATGAACCCATTTTCTTTGTAGTGAAAAAGGCACTGAAAACCAAGCCAGGACAAGAGAATGAGGAGCCTGGTTCAGTCTGTTTACTGTTAAGGCACAATGGAAACATGCCTGATGTCAAAGGTAGTATGTGGACTCCTTCTGGTTGTCACTGTGCACTCTCAGGAAATGGCTGCTACTGTTTACCTTGTCTGCCCATATCATTTTTTAGTCTCACAAACAATACCAATGTACCTCATCCTTTCAGTGTAGTATGCTGTCTTACTTAATGATTAATGGTAAAAAAAAACCAAACTATATGTGTACTTCATAAACGGGCAACTGGGTGCATGTTTAGAAATTTAAATATTTCATAAATAATTGAAGAAGCCACAGTCTGAATTATATATATATATGTTTAGAGTACACTAATCTCTAGATCCTAGTATGTCAAACTAATGCCTGAATTTTTATTATCAGTTGTATAATTTTAGTGATGGATTCAGATCATCTCCCTAAGAGTAAAAGTAGCAATTCCACAGTGTCAAAACACACATCTTACATTCAAAATATTATTATATATAGTTAAATTGCAGAAATAGGCCTACTAGGCCTACTATAAATGACAACTTAAACTATAAAAACTAAAAATACCTTTCTTATTATGCTGAACAGTGTTATATTGTTACATATTTGATTACTGGACTAATATAATGACTGGACTAATGTAATGATGAGTAATTATTTGTTATATTGGTTGGTTGCTTAACCACAACAGTTCATCATGTTTTATAAATCAGTTGAATGTTTTTGTAAGCAAAAAAAAAAATCTTAATCTGTGAATGTAGTGGAGGAAAATGTACAATATTTTACAATATTTCTCTGAAATGTAGTAGAGTATAATTAGCCTATAAAGAAGCACAACATTTAAATACTTAAAGGCTACGCACGTACAGTAGGTATGTTACCTTAGGAAGTTCCAACACTGTATTAATTTATACAGTTAAATAATTTCACAAAGCAGCTGTGTCTGTAACTGTTGCTGCAACTGCTTTCTAGCCTTTAGGTCAGTGGTTCCCAACCTGGGGGTCAGGAACCCCACTAGGGGTCGCCAAAGATTCACAGGGGGTTGAGAGGCCTTCTTGATTTTAAGGGGTGTATAAAGATGTTAAACATATAAACCGTACGTCTATATCACAAATGTGTTGTTGTTTTCTGCAAAGAAAACTCATTTAAATTATTTTTATATTTATATATTTTTTTTATTACATTTACTTACACTTCCTGCAGTTATTGTTTTCATTATTTGGCTTCATTGTACAGTCTATTAGTTGTTCTCTACTGTTTTTGATATGCATTGACTTTAATATGTAATATCCATAAATGTGTCACTTATTCAGGGAAGGTCCATTTACTCAATGACAGAAAAGGGCTGTGGACCCCTGCTTCAGGACCCCTGCTTCAGGCGGTGCATGTCAACACGTACTGTGCAGCAGTGTCTAGACGTGGCTCGTCGTTGCCCGTCTGCAATACGCCTTTACCAGCAGGGGTCGCTGCAGTCTTTATTCTGAGTCAGTCACTGTTTACGGAAGTAAAGTGACGTGTCACTGGTGGACATTGCATTGTGGGAAGGGAAAGTGGAGCTGCTGTCGGCCGTCGAAACTGCTCAATTTGGCGAATATCTTATATCCATTAGTGAGCAGCCTGAAGAAACAGACACCAAGGGGAGCGATGCTACTTCACGGAGCTAATGTCAGCGGGCTGTGAAGGAGACGAACATATGCCGGTGTCATCGCTGCTCTCCTGCGCACGGGCGCTCAAAGCACAGAAGTGGGATACTGTGTCAATGGACCGCGGCGTTTTTATTTTCTTTTCCAAAGCAGCCGAATAAAGTAACGACGGATTATAGTCCCGCTGTGGATGGGCGCGGGGGGCGACTGCGCTCCGGCTTTGCTTATCGTTTGAAGTGAGATTTCTGTCGAAGACGCCGTCGAAGATGTCGACCAGCAGTCCCGAAGCGGTGAAGAAATTGCTGGAGAACATGCAGACGGACCTGCGGTCTCTGTCCATGGAGTGCAAGAAGAAATTCCCCCCAGTCAAAGAGGTTAGCCTGCTAGTTAGCTTTACTGACCCGTTACCTTGGCGTTCAGCAGGTTGTCTCAATTGTGAATATGCTTTTATATTCGTAATAATATACATTTTTATATATATTTGTTTGTTTTGAGCCCCCCCCCAAACACACACACACACCAGCCACTGGGCCTCTGCTCCGTTGTGGGATGTGAACACTGAGTTGTCCTCATACTGAACGGGCACATTAAAAGTTCTGGGAGCCACTGGGCCTATCTGCCCACTAGGCGTCCATATAAAAGGGCTATACAGGTGTTTTTAAATGGCCTGTTTCCCACACTTTGGTTAATGAGGATCCATATGATGTTGGTCCGGGGGGAACCCACATGAACTCAGCTGACCCTTTATTTACATTAAAGCTTACAAAACTACATGTTTTGACTGGCAGTAGGTTATTTTCTAGGCATATTCAGTCGATACACCAGCTAGTTAGTTTTAAATGACACTGTAGTACGGTGTTACCCTTAGTAGCAGCTGCACAGTAAAACCTGGACAAATTCAAATCTTTCGTACTTCATTTGAAATAATGTATAATGGGTATTGTTTATGTTGTTGAATGTCTGCCCAATAGTTGTATTCCCCACTTTGCAATCCCTTATTGCAAGAGGGAGACGCTGTTCAGTAAAGTGGCATTATTATTCACCCATGCAGATGTAGAAAATATATCCCCTATATATATGGTCTTTTGTTAAAGTGCCAGTTAATCCACATTGCACACACAAATGCACACACAAGTATAGTTCCTGCCCCTTTAAGCTTTGTGAATTATCCTAAGTAACCATGACATTGTGTCTAGACATGTTGCTCTCATATTTGGGGGTGGCTGCAGGAATCAGAGGTGGATATTTCACAACGAAAGCCAAAACTATACATAGATTCCACTTACACCAATGCTCTTTGTAATTTGTGAGATCTAGCCGCTGTTAGTGAGTGGACAATGCTCAGGTGAGCCGTTTTGCCCCAAAATGTTTGAGGCATTTGTCGGAGAAGACGTGTTTGGCCTACTTAAGTCTGTCTGGGATCTCACATTGCAAGCTGGTTTCACCACGAGCTTGCCAGTATTGACACAGCCACAGGCCGTTTCATACTCCGTGTTTTGTTTTTTTTCATATTACTTGGAACGATGTGCTGTTGGCGGCCGCTGACTGGCTCCGTTGTGTAGCAGTGTTGGTGACATCATGGATGAGAACAAGTACTGTAGTACAAGGAGGTGTGACGTCAGGGCCCTTTACAGTGTGTGTGTATTGTTCGATTGTCACGGGGGAAGACAACAGTTAGCCCAGCTTTTATGACTCCACTTTGCCATCATCACCCTCTTTAAGTGCTGTGCTTTTAGCCTTCCACAGGGCTCGTGTCAGAGTTCATATACATCTAAAGTGAATTGTATTTTCTTTTGATCCTTAAATGAATGGCTAAAAGATAAACTAATAATCAAACACTGCCACCATTCACTCTGTCACGGTTTGACCTCGCTGCATTTCATAACTGTGTAGATATATAGATTCTTTTATATAATTGACTTGTCTCTGAAACAGAGTGCAGCTAGTGTTTGCCAAAGTTATGTAATTCAACTGACACCATCTCACTGAGAGCCTCTTTACCTTAATTCCCTGTAATTCCCAGGTATAGCGAGCTCACTGTTTGCTCCAATATGTAACAGTAGTCACACGGGTCATTAGATGAATTGCTGTACTGTATGTGGGGCTTTTGGTGCCACGGAAATATTCATCCGTAAGCTCAGCGGGGCAGCACACACATCAGGCTACACCGGCTTAGTTTGTTTTTTCTCAGGTCTCACCTCGGTCAAAGTGTAAAGACAACATCACAATGAGAAAGAGAAATGGTAAAGCAAGTGCTTCCGGTTCCTTCGTCTTTCTGCCACTGTAGACTGATTCAACCCCTTGACTTGAGTGCCTGATATGTTAAAATGAGCTCCGAGGCGGTAACATAGGGCCATAAAAAGCATACATCTGGTCTCGCGCCTCATCCTGCTCACTGGCCTTTGCCTAGGGGCCTCTTGAAGCATCTCCTTCAATATTGATTTATCATCGCCCATGTTTCCCTGTCCTTACCATTATCTTTCCCTCAGGGATCACAGCAGTGCAGGGAGCCACTTTGATGTTCCCCGCAACCTGAGCTCACTCACGCTCCGGTTGATAGTGTTGTGATTGAAACAGCATTTCCGCTTATATTTGCTGGGGTGGTATTGTGCACCAGAAAAGCTGACTGGTGGCTGTTTGTGTGCCTGTTGCAACAAATGTAGCCTTTACTCTATCCACTCTCATTGCAAAAGAAGAATGAGGAAGCCCCGTCTTCATTTTCCAGCCAGTATTCATTCCACTTCCTCCCCCATTTCTCAACACATCTCCCACAGTGACACTGCACCACAGCCAGTGGTTTCTCCGGGTTAAGAGGAGCCAAGAAGTGTCCCATTGATATTTCTGCATCATAGCGTCACATTCAGAACCTCTCTTTCATTGAGTAGTAGTCAGTGAAACCACCAGGGCTTTGCTGTTTGTTGTGCTCTGATTGCTTTTGCCTAGGCAAAAAAACATCAGTCAGCCAGCCCTGCTCTCTCTCTCTCTCTCTCTCTCTCTCCCTCTCCCTCTCTCTGGATGAGTCGGGTGCTGTCAACTATAGGTAGCTCAGACTGAAATGTCTTGGGAAAACCCGCAGAATAAATGAAAGCATTACGGACAACCTTTGTATGGCTCGCTTAGCACAAGTCATTTGCTAGACAGGTCATGTAGACTGCGCGGAGACAAAATAATAGCAACATGGAGGGATTTAGTGAACTGCTGCTATTGCACTATTCTGACTGAATAAGCGTTTCTCATAATATGCTAAGTAAGTTACCAAAAACCGCTGAGTTTTGAGACGCTCACAGCATGTTTCTAAGGAAGTCAATCTGTGATGAGCTTCACTAATGTTGCTTTTCAAAGAAATGAGCTGGCACTCAGACATCGGTCAGTTCCGCTTTGAGGATCTCCATATAAAAAAGGCCCTGGAGAAGAACTGAAAGTACTGAGCATTTCCTGATGCTGCCCGGTCCTTATATTGTTTGTACTGCAGAGACCTGTATTTAACGTTCCTTTCCACTGGGAGTTTGTCCAACTATTTCCAGGACTGGATTGCTTATGTATCCCTCAGTCATTTCTGAATATTTTTTGCTATTATCTACTTTTGACGTTGCTTGTTCAGCGTCGTACGTCACACGCGTCAGTAGCTGTATCAAGGCGCAAAGACACGGCGGCCGCAGGTGAAGAAAAAGAGGATGCACCATCCTGTTTAAAACCAGAGGTGTGGCAAAAGGGAATATATTTTGTAATGTTTTTTTTTTCTGAGAAATAAAGGAATATTTTTTTAGTTATAATTGGTCTACAGTCTGTTAAAAAAAATCTTGACAAATTCGTGTCTTGAACCTAGTATTGTGAATTGTATCGACTCGTTACAGCCCTAGATACTTGTCATACCCAATGTTAAGGACACATTTTGTTTGGTACTGAAAAGGTTTCGAGGTTTGATATCCAGCCCTAATAAACACACTCCAAGCCACTTTGAAGATGCATTAGGATTTCAATGCTAAAAAGTAGACTGATACGGGTTTGTCTATGGCAGATGCTGGTATTTAGAGAGCAGCATCAAAACAAAGAGAAATCATGTGTATTTCCATTATTCCATGCACATATTCTTATATGCATGGTTATCTTAGCCAGTAACATGTTGTTTTAGGTGCAATTTGTATTAATTGAGGAAACAGAAAAAAATACATTGGGTTATGCTATAGATTTCAGAATGTGACTGGTATTTAAGTGAGAGAGGTACAGTATGTCAGAAGGGACGCAATTCAACTGCATTACTCTATACATTACAACCTAAAATATATTTATCCAGCCAGTAACAGTTTTAGGATGCAAGAACCATGTTAATATTTAGAAAAGATGATGGTGACTGATGAAATGTAGGCAAGCGTTTTAAGCAGGATTCATGAGAGTTACAGTACAGGGCTCAAAATAAACTATTTCACCACCTTCCCAAAATTCCCAAGGGGGAGAATGAATATGGTTCCACAGCAGCCAGACTGTAAAGTCTGTAGATGCGCCAGACAGGCCGATGCTGATTATCTGAAAATGTCCGATAATAGGCCCGATTAATCATCTAGCCAGTCAATACTAAAAGGCATTTTGTTAGCAATCAACAACTACAGCAACCATGACTTCATGGTTCTCTTGAATGCTAACAGACTAGCTATAGACACCCATCCACCCTATGATATAGACACAAACTCCATGAAGAGGTTTTAGCTTTTCAGAAAGACATTGGAAAGAAATCCTCCATCTGCTCTCAATGATGTTACAATGACATCATCAGGCCAGCGGTATTTCCCTCCACATGGTGGTGACTTCATAATGCTGACAGTTCGTATAGAGAAGTTGGGTCTACACTTTACAACACAAAGCTTAAACAGCGCTTTCTATGAGGAAGTATGTGGAGAAATGTCACTGTTTTCATCCCAACTGGAATCAAGAAGAATGCCTGTATACAAACAGATTTTCATTTTTATACAAAATGTTACCTTTTGTCACTCGCAGAGTTTTATTTACTTTACTGTTTTCAGTATCAAGTAGCCACGGCATGGTTGTACTAAATAAGCTCTGTGTGTTCTCCTCCGTGCCTGGAGACCTCTGGCTCTGTTTGAGGAACAAAGGCGAAGAGGGAGACTAACATTTTTAGAAGATTAACTTTTTAAGAAGCTGTACAGAATTGGCAGGTTTGTAATAACAGCCCAACCCTCTTACCAACGGGTGCCGGGTAGCCGACTGTTCAGCAGGTTATGAATTGTTGACTTCTACAGTAGCTTGACCTTGTGGCTGTTTAAATGACACCTTAAAGTTACGCAATCACGTTGTTGGCCAAATATTTTAGCCCCTCCAACATAAGGGGACTGTTAGAATTGAAATGGTCACTCAGATAATATATATTATTATCAAAATATGGCCCCAGTGTATTTCTGTAGCTGCAGAAATGATAGGATGATGCTGGTTTTGAGAAAGGAGTTGAGACTCATTTGTAACACATGCATGCTCGGATCATGCAGTGGCTGTATGAAAAATGCATCAAGGTAATGTAGGCCCGTTGGCTGTTTGCACAGTTGAGGATGCTGCTGATTCCACTGATGTGTGCTATTCGATCCACTGATATGCCGAAAGCCGTTATTAAAAGCCGTAACATGCAAGTTATTTAACGTATAGCATTTATTAAACGCTACATTTTCCATTTTCACGAGGAAATCAGATCGGCAACAGTGATCAGAAGAGGACCGTCTTTGTTCACCGTGTGCCTCTTTCTTGCCGTGTGTGGGCTCTGCAGATGGTGGTTACCTCAGCATCAGGTTGCCAAAAGAAAACTGCTCATTGAGATGACTGATGGAGAATAGAAAAAATGGAGTTATGGTCTCTCAGTCTGCAAACGTGCAGTACAGCTGTTATCATAAGGTACACGTTTGCACGTTGTATCTTTTAGACAGGTTATCTGCAGTATGAAACGTGGTGTGTTCTTATGGCTATGACAAAAACGGTGAATAAGAGAAGTTGACTGGGTGAAGGAAGTGTAAAATTGAGAGCAGGTAGTAATGGGGAAGAATGCCGGGGAGAGGAGGAGGAGGAGGAGGAGGAGCAGAGGTCGGAGAGATGGGAAGAATATCTTGACAGGCTTTCGGTGGCTTGCTGTTTTTTCGGAAAGATGAGAATAGATGTCAAAAAAAGATGCCTCTGTTTTGACTGGTAAATGCTCAGTATCTCTTTTTCTCTCACACAGACACAGACTGACTCACATTTAGACTGACTCACATTTAGTCTGTCTCCATGTCACCCCCACCCCCCCGCCTCCTGCCCTTTCTTTCTCTTGACATTCATCCTTCCCCCTTTCGATATCTTGCCACCCCTGCCAGACACCTCACTGGGGAAATCACTTCCTACTAGCACATCCCTCTGAAGTTGAAGCCCATTCTCAACAGATTTACCAGCCCTCCGTTTGTATCTCTGCGGCCAGGCTGTGCTGTTTTTACCCCTGTGGCCATCACAACACGAGGTTGCCTGCATCATCAGCATCTTTCGATACATGTTCCATTGAATGTAAACGTCTACTCTCTGTTTTTACCCTCCAGGCCGCAGAGTCTGGCATTGTGAAGATTAAGACCATTGCAGCCAGGAATACAGACATTCTAGCAGGTGAGTGAGAGAGTGAGAAATGACAGCTGAGATATCGAGCTGCCACTTTATCAGAGTGCGCATTTCACCCGGATTTGAAAATGATACATTTCCATGAATTCCCCCACAAAATATTCTATGTATTTGAATTGAATTTGATTATGTTAATGAGATTATTCATGATAGTATGCCCTCACTTTGCCACATTGCTGTTTTACTAACACTGTACACTAACATTTGTATCATTCCAACACTATTTTCAAAGTGTAGGCCTCAGTGCTGATTAATGTGCGCTGTCCCTTGTAAATGGAATAATACAAGTAAACAAGTATTAATGTTTTTTTATTCACGTGACACAGTTTTTTTTTTTTTCACATACAAGAGACATACAGACATCCACTGTATTATGGTTTATTTTTGGTTTTTATTTGTGGAGTCAGCCTGTGGCAAGTCATTTACAGTACAGCACATTACACAAAGAGATACAGTCTTTTCTGTCATATTGGTTGCTAACCCAGTGCACTCCATGGAAAAGGAGACCTGCATATTCATTTATATAAGTGCTCATCCCTCAGCTTTGTTTATAAACGGTGAAGATTTAACCCATTTAGCTGATCAGACACCTGCGTGGTCCGATTTCACTACAAAGCTCTTTCAAATGTGGCTGGCCCTAAACACTTGAATAGGAAATGCTGTCTTGATAACAAAGTCCAGCTTTTAGTAACATTTGCAGAGTTGACACATAGTCGACATTTTCCGAGTTCCACGGTTGACTGTCCGACTCTGACTGCCCCTCTGTAAACTGTGAACTGTACAGCACCTCATTGGAGAGGAGTTCATCCTTGTTTCCAGAATAGATTTGTTAGTTGTCACAGCAGCGTAATTATGTGTTACAAAAAGACTGAATGGTGAAACCTGTATAACCTGCAGGTTATGTAAAATGAAGAAACTAAAACCAGTGCAATAAAGGTGGAAATTATACAGGTAGTTGGATGTAAAGCACTGGTTCCCTGTCATGATCAGACAGCACAAATGTATCAAGGCCACACATTAATAATTTCTTTTAATGTTGTTGGAAATAACCATTTAGAATTCCTCAATAAAGACCCAGTACAAATATATATTCAAATGTTGATAGTTAAAAAACATTAACATTTAAAAACACATTTTTCATTACTCAGCCTTGGATTAATAATTGAGCACTGTGGAGCTTACTATGGGTATTTAAAGTTACACACAATGTTCTCTTTCTTTTCTTTTATTATGTAATTTTCACCATTGAATTTGTGCCTTGGTATGGTATTTTGAAGTATCTGTAAAGGTATGAAAAAATAAAATAAAGTGACATTTAGTTCTATCTCTGTCCTTTTCCTGCAGCTCTAAAGGAGAACAGCTCAGAGGTCGTGCAGCCTTTTCTGATGGGCTGTGGCACCAAAGAGCCAAAGATCACCCAGCTGTGTCTGGCTGCCATCCAGAGACTCATGTCCCATGAGGTGGTGTCTGAGGTGAGGACCATGAGCTAGTCTGGTGTTCAAAATGCTGGCATATAGATACAGTGTACTCACGCTAATGTTCGGAGTTGGAAAATGGCATATTATAAGCCTTAGCAAAGAGCAATATGATGAAAAAAAACATTAAATTATATTCATTATTCAAATGCGGTAGTGTAATTGGAAATATAATATAATTGATATTAGGCCAGTAAACGTCAGTATAGCTCAAGTCAGAATACCTTTATTTTGTCTATCATAGTTTTTTGTCTTGTCTGAACGACGTAGAGTCATGACTTTAACGACATAAACACCTTACATTAAAAATTAAAAACACCAAGCTTATATTAAAGATCTAGTGTGTAGGATTAAGTGGCATCTAGTGGTGTAGTTGCAGATTGCAATCCCTCGCTCCACCCGCCCTTTCCAAGTGCGAAGGAGGAACTACTAAGTTTTGCCAGCTTTTCCTCAAAATCCCTCAGGCTTAATTTCCTCCTTTACATTTCCCCTTTGGTATGCTGGTTTTAACAAGTGAAATCAATAAGAGGTTATTGCTCTCATCTGGATTCATCAACTAGTGTGGACCCTACTTCATAGAAATACCAATACACGTTTTTGTGCATAATGTTTTTGCCATGTATTCATTAAGAAAGCACTTTTCTGAAGAACATAGCGTAGAGAATGTTTCTTTATAGTGGCAGATTTGCGGTGTGCTTAAGGTCATGCAATCCCTTGATCACTTGAAGGATCAGTGTGTAGGGTTCGGTGGCCTCTAGTGGTGAAGTTAAAGATTGCCAACCAACTTTATACTACTCGCAAAACTAGCTAAAATCATGCAAGGCCACTTTTTTTTGTTTGTCCCTTGAACACGGTAAAGAGGGCCCACTCCCTCTGTATATAAAAACAGCTCATTCTGGGGTAATAAATCCATATTTACCAAGACCTCAGTGTTCCTTTTTTAAGATTTTGCATATTGAGCATAGCCAAGCTTGCAAATGTAAGTTCACCTACCGCCTTAGACACATCCTTTTTAGAATCCTAAGGGTAATTCATTCAGATCGATACAGGAATCTGTGCAACTCATCGATACCCAATCAGGCAATGTAAATTTATAATGGTTAATCTAAATGTATTGCTGTCACCGGAGGCCACATATAAATGACGCATTTCCTCTTCCACTACCCATTCTGTCCTGCAGTTGTCGATCTTTTAGTCTTTGCACAACCCCTGTGTTTGAGGAGACCACTGGCCTAGAAAACGTATTACTAGGCTGCTCCAGTAGTTTCACATGATCCGTGTGTGCAGTGGCTGGAGGACTAGGTGGAATTGAGTGTTCGTCTCAGGAAATGGATGACTGTAATCATTTCTTAAACACAAATGTATTTTAATATAAGCTTTATGGGTGAAGAGGATTTGAACCTTTTAAATAACCCAGCTGGAGTCAGACCTGAGATCAGAGCTGTTTCAAAGCTGACACCTTGGAGCTGCTGCAGAACTGCCTTGTTAATATACCGTAAAAGACTGTTATTAAACTATTATTGAGTCATCCCATGCTTTCTGCATTTGAAGTCAGGCATTTATTAAATTAGGTTAGCATATGTGTCAAGGCTTCTGCCTTTGGTAGCAGAATTGAAGTACTCTACACTCCCAGAGTAAAGCCAAGGGTGACATAACTAGTAATAATAATAGCTAGTCCATATTATGCACATTTACTGTTGCAGCTTCTTGTCATTGCTAATCTGTTGGTTGTTTTTCTGATTAATGAACCAATTAATAATAGCGGCAGATTTTCTCAGCTATTCTGACGTTTTGGGAGTTTCTCTTATCCGTTAAGATAGCATTTCATCCTTGTTTTTTTTACTACCTTGTCTTTGAGTTCTTGTTATCACATTATTGCTCCCAACAAGCATTTAGGACATCAAAGACAAACACTTCACACACTCGACAACACACACATTTTCTGATCTGTTGAATGGTGTACCTCTCCACTTCATCAGCAACTCTAAACTGCAGGGCTGAAAAGCTAGCTGATGGCCTCACAAGATAAAACGCTGCGACCTCGGTATTGATTCTTAAGGTGTCGCTGGAGACAACCAAGTCAGATACTTTGTCAAGTCGAGAGAATGTGGTGATAGTTAATGTAATGTTGTTTCCTCTGGGACGGAGAGGGATCTGTTCAAATGTCTTGAAAGGAAATGTTGTAGCAGGACAGAATAGACAGAATTTTCTTTTATTGATGGCACACCTATGTAACCTATCTAACCCTCTGGAACAAGACTTTCAACATTCCCAACCTGGGCATCAACCTAATAATAGGTGCTACTTAAAAAACATATCCATAGTAAAATGTTTTGGTCAACAATCAGCAGGATCTCAAAGCAATTGCAACTCAACTCCTGTAGATTAATCTGTAATGGCAACAAATGGTAGTTGCAGTCCAAGAGTGGACAAAAACCAAACGGTAGCAAAAAAGTATTATTTATTGAAAGTTAAGTTTAATAAGGTTTCAAATCTTTTGATTTGGTTATTTGTTTTAATTTTTTTAATCCTCCTGTAAATCCAGTGAGTAGTACACAAAAGAGCAGAGCTCAGAGGGGTTGCGTGATGGGTAGTTGTGTTTTGGACAGTTTGACCCAAGAAAGGACAGTCTGTGTCACTTACTGTGAGCATCAAGTGACATAATATTAACTGTCAGTTACATTTGGGGTTCTTGAACTCTATGACGTTGCCCTAAGCAGACAGCACCAGCTGGTCCCACAAGTGTGTATTTTGGTGCATGTCTTTGGTTTAGGGTTGTGTGACCTCAGTCTAATCCTCTCACTTGAGTTTTCTTCTGTCTGACAATCTAGCAACTCTGATAATCTAGCAACTCTGATACTGCTTCCTGAGTTGAACTGCAAGTGTATGTGTATTTGTGCATACTTCTAGATGATTAGTAATACGCTAAGATGTGATAAATATCAATGTAAACAATTTAAGTTGTTTGTGTGTACATAACAGGCCGCTGCGGGGAACATCATCAACATGTTGTGGCAGCTGATGGAAAACGGTTTGGAGGAGTTGAAACTTTTACAGACGGTCCTGGTCCTGCTGACAACCAACACAGTCGTACACGATGAAGTACTTTCCAAGGTACAGCAACACCTATTTTTTTTATGAATAAATATGTTTGTGGTATCCTGGACTATCACTTATTCTGTTCAAACTCCATCTCCATCTACTGTATGAAGTTATCATATCAGTCCTTGTGACCTGCAATGGCTAAGAACAAAGAATATCATTTTCTGATTCCTCCAGAAAAATGGACCAGGTTCGGTTTATACAATATATAGATGCATATGCTACATAATACGTTTATGTTTTGTTCCGGCCCAGGCTATTGTGCTATGCTTTCGTCTGCACTTCACTAAGGACAACATCACCAACAACACAGCGGCCGCCACCGTCAGACAGGTCGTCACCGTGGTCTTTGAGAGGATGGTGGCTGAGGATGAGCGTTTTAAAGGTGAGAGAATGTTGGTGCAATCTGAGGAAAATGTCCATATAGTGATGGGAGTTGAAACACTGATAGGATGCGGAACTTTCACAGAGTGATGTCTGATCTCAAGGAAGATTTACAGTGAGGAATAAAATATAATATTACGTAATGTATAATATGAATAATGTAGCATACTGTGATGGATAAACAGTTAATAAAATAAATATGTAGGCTGTGATGTGTAGTTAACAGGTAAAAATAAATAACTTCCTTCAATGCTTAAAATATAAATTGTATTTCCCTCCCCCCCAGGTATTGTGGAGCAGCCTCCTCCTGTTCAGGGAAACACCAACAGACGGTCTGTTAGTACTCTGAGACCCAGTGCAAAAGATGCATACATGCTGTTCCAGGTACGTCCACCAGGGGGCGGCAGCCTTCTACACAGTGTTAAACTCCTCTCCCAGCATCTTCGGGTGAAGCCTTTGGACCAAGCTGGTTTTGAAACATGGCTCATGAGCTCAGCATTTGTGGACTAAAGACAAGAAATCAAAATGGTCCCCACAACTGGAAATTACTGTAATTACCAACCGCATAACCTTGGGTTTTAAAGTTTAAAATAAGTTGGTAACTGCTTTCATCTCAGCAGTGAAGTTACATTTGCAAGACATGATTCAAAGGTCCCTTGTCTCCAATTCCCCTGTCATTATTCACCCACGCTGCACTTTTGTGTGATCATGCTTATCCTTCCAGCAGAGCTCAGTGACTTCACTGTTTCAACCACTGTGATGTGTGTAGGACATAACACTCCATTGTTTAAAATGCTGTTGTGCCCCTTCCTGTAGGACTTGTGCCAGCTGGTGAATGCTGATGCCCCCTACTGGCTGGTGGGGATGACAGAGATGACCCGTACTTTTGGCCTGGAGCTGCTTGAGTCTGTTCTTAATGATTTTCCTGGAGTATTCCTACAGGTACATGGAGCCTTACATGTTAGGGCCAATATTATGGACACTTACATACAGAAGTCACAGGTGGCAGAGATGCAAAAAGAAATGAAATTGATGCTCTTTAACAGTAGTGTGTTTTGTTATTACTATGCTTGATATGATCTCAACATCCCTCTCTCTCTCTTTCTGTTTTCTACCCAGCACCAGGAGTTCAGCTTCCTGCTGAAGGAACGAGTGTGTCCCCTCGTCATCAAGCTCTTCTCTCCTAACATCAAGTTCCGGCAGGGCAGCAGCAGCGCCGCCTCACCAGCACCTGTGGAGAAACCTTACTTTCCCATCTGCATGAGGCTGCTGCGCGTGGTTTCAGTCCTCATTAAGCACTTCTACAGCTTGCTGGTAAGGGACTAGTCTGCATTGATGTTTGACTGGCCAGAACTGTTGCCTGATGGATGCTTATGAATAAGGGATTTTCTCCAGCACAGAGCTGATACACCTAATTGATCTGGTCTGATTAGCATTGGATTAGTGTAGAAGTAGTTTTGTCTTAGTTCTGCTCCAGGCGCTTTAATAAGCTTAATTGCATCTAAATAATTAAGCATTGCAGCTGTTTTTATTTAGTGATACTCTATCACTCTTTGACTGAGACGGGCAAGAGACACATTTCCATTTCAAGTAGTGTGGTAAGCTGCAGAATAGCTCCATCAAAGCCCAAAGGGATTCAGGAATTTTGCCAGAGGCCAGCTTCCAGTTACGGGACAAAGCCGGACAAACGTCTGTCCCAATCTGATAAGTGTGTGTTTGTTTTGCAGGTGACCGAGTGTGAGATCTTCTTGTCTCTGCTGGTGAAATTTCTAGATGGGGAGAAGCCACAGTGGCTGAGAGCGGTGGCTGTGGAATCAGTCCATAGGCTATGTGTGCAGCCACATTTATTACGGTAAGCGATATGAAGTTCTACAAAACCAAGCACACATTTTATTAGATGATTCTGTTCCTGTTTCACTCAAATGTCACATTTCTCAGCTGCAGTGAACAAAGACTGGAGGTGTTTTGTGCGTCACACTGCTTGATTGTTGCTGATTGATTTCTCAGTTAGCAGCCAAACAGTGCAGTGTATCTGGTCATGATGTTTCTTATTTATCTACCTCTTGATACAACAACAGAGGTCGAGCTAAGCAGGAAAGCAGGAAAAGAGACTTACAAAACATACCACTGTGGTACACACACTCCTCTACATCCACATAACATAAGCTATCATTATGTAGCCATTTTGACTTTACCAACACTTATACTGTCTTTGCCATCAACAGGATACAAAATGGTTTAAATCGTATGAAAGAATTAAGGATGGTTTTAGGAATAACAATGTTGGTAGGTGACCATCTGTTGATCATCTGTTTGGTCCAGAGTGAAATGTTTTGGCACTTAGATTGTTATTAAACTAGGGCTGCACGTGGTAAAAAAACATCATATTACAATTATGTTGACCGACACTGCAATATGATTCACAATTAGTGTGGAAATGATCAAATACAATTTTCACTGAAAAAAAACATAGAAATCATCATGATGAGATTTTTTGTGGCGTCTGTATCAAACAAACGTGTTTCCTAAAATCTGAAGAAAAAGTTTATTGGGCAGTGCATCTCTGCTGGACTGCAGTACTTCATTACAACGCTGTTTGTATGCTAATTTTACCGTTATCAAGAATTTGCAGCCTCTGCAACTTGTGTATAGCTTCTGCGATTTGCATATCGCACTTGGCCATTTTGCAATTTCGATAATATTTTGATAAATTGTGCAGCTCTAGTGGAGGCGTTCATGATTCCATAAGTTAAGGATGATATGTGGAGCTTAACATCATTGATAGTATATAGTTAGTGGACAGAGCTTCCAGGTCTGTGAAGTGAAGCCAACACAGGAGTGTCTTAAAAATGCATTCTATGTAATGGCCAGCAGGGGGCAGTTCCATCGGCTGCAATAAAAGACAGATAGTATGAAGTCTTAGTCTAACAGCTATTATATACAGCTGAGGCTGTCGAAGCTCAGCTGAACCTGATGGATGTTGTTTTCAATCTGACAGCACAGCTTAGGCTTGTAAAGGTTGAGCCAAGTGTGACAACATAGAGCAGAGTATGAGATGTCCTAAAATGGTGTTTTTCACAGTATAGTTCTGTACTATATCAGCACCCAAATGGCCACTTTCTTGCTGGTTCAGTCTTGCTTAAACACATATCACAAACTTCTGTCTTCTTCTCCTTTGTCAGGTCATTCTGCCAATCATATGACATGAAGCAGCACTCCACTAAGGTATTCAGAGACATCGTCAACGCCTTGGGCTCCTTCATTCAGTCCCTCTTCATCGTCAACAATGCGGGCAACACTGCAGCCGTCAGTGCACCTGCTGGTCAGTTCCTTGATTTTTAAGAGGAATTTAATCCTCATTTCAGAATTCTACAATAATGTGGTACAGTAATCAGTGTATTACTAATATATTTGATAGTCTATTCTCTTTTTCAACAAGTAGGATTCCTGCACCCATGAGAAACTCAGTGCATTTTCATTTTCATGTGTCCATAAAGCTGTGCAAATGCAGTTGAAATTCAGATTTAGATAAAAAATTCATTGAGGTCTTTTCTGTCCAGGTGGCTCGGGTTCGGGGGCCCAGGGCACAGCACAGGGTGGCCCAGGAACAGGAGGGGTCAGCGGCAACCTGACCACGCAGGCTGCATTCGAATACCGTGGTACCTGGATCCCCCTCATGACTGTTAGCGTCCAGGGCAGCGCCAAGGCCACTTAGTACGTTTTTTCATTAACAATAATAGGGCAGAGATCAAAGCCTCAGGCCGGCTTGTTGAGTCGAAATGTTATTGTCATTGGTCTATGTTTGAAATACAGGGAATTACATTAGCCAGAGGCCTTCCTGTAACAGAGAGACGTGTTTTGTCTAAATTGCCCTTTCTGGTAGTTCTGGAATGTATTTGCTGTAATTAGAATCCTTGCTGTCAGTTTTGCAGGCTACATGGAGCTGACTTTCCTTAGTATGACGGAGAGTTACACACACACATTTAAATTTATGGATGGACTTCGTAACATTTAAACATTTATGGACATAATTCATTTCACTGCAGCACACACACACACTTTAACCTCCATTTCATTTTCTCTGTCTCTTTCTGTTATCCTCCAGTCTAGAAATGCTGGACAAGGTGGAGCCCCCGTCCATCCCGGAGGGCTACGCCATGTCTGTGGCCTTCAGTGCCCTACTAGACCTGGTGCGGGGCATCACCTCTATGATTGAAAGAGAATTGGCTACGGAGGAGGAGGCAGCTGCTGAGTTCAGAGAGGCACATCCTGATCAGGAGTGGCAGCCACAACCTGGTGAGAATGGAGGGGTTGGGGGGGGATAAGGAGGAAGACAAGCAGGTTCCGATGCAGTGAAATGTGAGATCTAAACCAGTCAAATTAAATATAAAGCGAAGAAAGCTTGAGGAGGTACATCGAAGTGAAAAGCAACATCTTAAGGTGGAAGATCAGAGCATTTGTGCTGTATAGTAATGTTTAGATTGTACGGATCTTACAGCATGATTACCAAACCCAAGAGGATTGTGGGTGGTTGCACGTCTATGACCCCTGGTGGCCAGTATTGTGCCTGTAATG
>NW_023339762.1:10356754-10363587 GCF_004916995.1 Morone saxatilis | reverse complement strand
AGAAGCCGTTTACAACCTGACGCAGACATCTGTCCTCATCAGGCACAGCTGCTCTGAGACTGCCTTATGATTGTTTGGTTGCGTTTGCAGACACTCGTGCCACTTCCATATTTTATATTGGAGTATGCAATTTGTTATACAGCAGTCTCTTTAGCTGGTATAATTCTTGGAGGATAAAAAGCCTTGGGTGATGTGCTGCCGGGTTTTGACAAAACAAAACATTCACATCTCAGCAGGTGAAAGTTAAGATTATTATACCTCTTGTGAGCACTGAAATTTCAAGTTTTTATTCAACACTACTCAAAAAATCTTCTCAATTCAAACTTCAAACAAAATAACCATGAGGGGCCTCAAAGACCTGTTTCTGTTTAGTCAGTCTAGCTATTTGGCTCTGACATGAAGGGCCTTCATCTGTAAAAAATGTGATGTCTAAACCTGCTGAGATGAAATGCAATACATCTCCTAACCAAATAGTGTCACATCTGAATTGGAGATGCATTTCATGACAGGAAGCTTGGAGAGTTTAGGTAGCGTATCTCTATTTTAAGTCACATGGTTAAAGGCTTTAGGGTTGACAAAATTGTCTGGTTGGTCAATTAGCTAGTCCACTCCTTTGTTTCAGACAGAAATATCTCGACAAATACTGAACAGATTAACATGTAATTTGGTTATGATATTAAAGAAAATAAACTATGACATGTATGTATTTTACTTCTATATAGAAAGCATCAATTTTGTTATAACATGCAGACATGCAAACACAGACTTGCTCATAAAATTAAACTCTTGGCAAATGTACAAATTAATAATTAAGAAATTACTGCGCTTTGGCAGCTACTGTGAATGGTTGGTGGAACAACAATAAGACAGTTTCTACCCATAATAAAAAAATACTTTACAAAGGATAAAGGGAAAACTCTACAATGAAAACAAATCCATATAGTTATTTAATCACATACTCAGTCATTAGATTTCAAAATTTCCAAAACCATATCATATCAGATATGATATGGTGTCAAACATACGGCCCGCGGGCCGGAACCGGCCCCCAAGGAGGTTCGATCAGGCCCGCAGGATAATTTGAAAGTGGAAAAAATGCATAAAAGACATGGAATTAATATTTTTAATTCGCTGCAATTCATGGATTATCCGCTAAGGGGCGCACTCTTTCCATCAGAGTAGAAGACAAGCCGCATCACTGAGACAGACTGAAAACAGCAGACGGTATCAATGCGCCATCTGCTGCTTGTTACGACGTTGTTAATACCTTGGTCTCTACCTCTCCGCTACACCCTCATTAGCCAAAATGTCGTTATCCAAACGGAGAAAAGTAGATAAGGAGTGTAGAATTTTCAAAGAAAAATGGACCACGTCCTATTTATTTACAGAGATGGACGGAAAACCTTTGTGCTTGGTGTGTTTGCAACAAGTTTCGGTATTGAAGGAATATAATATTCGACGCCACTACGAGACTCATCACAGCGAAAAATATGACGGCTTGCAAGGACAACTGAGAAGAGATAAGATTAACGAATTGCTGGCGGGTCTGAGGAAACAGCAGTCAACTTTCATCCAGAGCCGAGAAGTCAGTGAAGCAGCGGTAAAAGCCAGCTACCTAATTGCTAGCGAAATAGCATTAGCATCGAAGCCGTATTCCGACGGTGACTTTGTTAAACGATGCATGATGAAGGCGGCTGAACTTGTATGTCCCGAGAAGCGACAAGCTTTTGCCAATATTAGCCTGACGAGGAATACTATAGCAGAGAGGATTTCGGAACTATCGACAGATTTAGACAGTCAATTGAAACAGAGAGTCAAGTCATTTATTGCATTTTCCGTGGCAATTGACGAGAGCACTGACATCACAGACGTGGCCCAACTGGCCATATTTATTCGAGGAGTTGATGAGACATTGACTGTTACTGAAGAGTTTCTTGAGTTGGTGCCAATGATGGACACCACAACAGCCGAGGACATTTTCGGCTCTGTCGTTGCTGCATTGGACAGAGTTGGAGTGGACTGGTCCCGCGCTGTCAGCCTGGCTACAGACGGCGCGCCATCCATGGTCGGAAAGAAAGCAGGTGTCGCGACAAAGTTCAAAGACAAAGTACAAGCCCTTAATGGAGGAGATCGTTTCTGGACATTTCACTGTATTTTGCACCAGGAGGCATTGTGTTGCAAGTCGCTGAAAATGGACCACGTCATGGAGGTGGTTGTTCGCACTGTAAATTTCATCCGGTCCAGAGGTCTGAACCATCGTCAGTTTGACAAAATTCTCAGCGACAGCAACATTACCCACAGCCTGCCATACCACACTGAAGTGAGATGGTTAAGCCGAGGCGCTGTGTTGAGGCATTTCTTTGATCTACGAGAGGAAATCAGACAGTTCATGGAGAAAAAAGGAAAACCGGTGTTGGAATTACAATCTCAGGAATGGCTACGGGACCTTGCATTCTTGGTTGATATTACTGAACACTTGAACAATCTGAACAAAATGTTGCAAGGCCGCAAAAAAGTTGTCACACAGTTTTCTGACAACATACATGCATTTAAGTTGAAGCTGACTTTGTGGGAGATGCAACTGGCAAATGGCAACCCTGCTCATTTCCCCTGTCTGAGAGATGTGTGTGTGACCAGACCTGATGCGGACATGAAACGGTACAAAGACAAAATTGCAGGACTACTGCGGGAGTTTGAGAAACGTTTTCAGGTATTTGGTGAACTTGAGACAGAATTTTCAGTTTTTCGCTCACCTTTCACAGTTAAAGCTTCTGATCTGCCGGTCGAAATTCAGCTAGAGATAATTGATTTGCAGTGTGATGCAGATTTGAAGGGCAAATTTGCCTCTGTAGGTCTGGACAGATTTTATCAGTATCTACTACCAGGGTACCCCAAATTAACAGCCCTGGCTGCTAAAATTTTGTGCATGTTTGGGACAACCTACCTTTGTGAACAAATTTTCTCAGTGATGAATATCAATAAAACAAAAATGCGTTCAAGGCTCACAAACAAGCACTTAAATGACATTCTGAAAGTGACAGCTAGTCAGGACATGACACCTGGTGTTGATGCACTTGTACAGGCCAAAAGATGCCAAGTTTCAGGAACAAATACAAGTCCAGACTAGACTAACACCTTTAAAATGCTGCCTTAGATACTGTTTGCATTGAAAGAATACAGCTCTGTGAAGATGAATCCTTACTGTGGTGATTTAAAAAATGTGCACTTTAATGTTAGTCAGCAGCTTCAAAACAAAAGTTGTGTGATGGAATTCTACTGTTCATACAACTCCATAAATTTTCAGTATGTATTGTATGTGTATGTATGTTTCATGTATGAAGTTTACAGATTTACAGGACAGGCGAACACTTTCTTCATTACACATTTAAAATCACTCTCCTTAGTTTGTAAGGTGTACGCAGGGATTACATTTAGATTTTATATGCGTATGTGTAAGTGGTTTAAAAATTCCTTTCTTTAAAAGTCTCATTTAATCTTAAAGTGCATTACTATATTTTTCAGTACCAATTAAAGTTTTGTGCCTTTGTACAATCAGTGGGATCAGTTGCAATGCATATTTGTGAATGATAAAAGTAAATTGCACATTTGTCTAAGGAAATATGAGGTGTTTCATGAAATGTTTTGTAAAAGAATAGTTCATTAAATTTCAATATTTTCCTAATGTTCTTGTGCTTCTTTACACCAAAACAAAGGAAAGACATGATATTTTGGTTATTTATAGCAGAGTATGGTATAATTTTAATGGTCCGGCCCACTTGACATCTCCCTAGGCCGTATGTGGCCCACGATGCGAAATGAGTTTGACACCCTGCTGTAATGTCTTTATCTTTTTAAATAAAATATCAAAAATGGAGGCATGTTTTGTTTCTTTTCCCAAGTGATGCTGTCCAAACTAAAGTGAAGTAATTCCTAACTAAACTCACAGATGATTTGTGTTTCTATCTCAGGAGCCCACCTGGTGTGGGAGGAGATGGTCAGTGCCTGCTGGTGTGGTCTACTGGCTGCTCTATCTCTGCTACTAGACGCCAGGTAGTAGCGCCTTTTCATAAACTGCACAGGAACAGGAGAGAATGACTTTTCCCATAGGAAATGTCAAAATTATAACATATACTGATCCATTAATTTGTCCTATGTGCATGTCAACAACCATTTTAATGCTCAAATCTATGTCCAGATGTAGTGAAAATGTAAATAGCTGACAAGAGGGATACTTGGACACTGATTTCTAGCAATGCTATTCAGAGGATATGGTTTTGTAGACCTTTTCATAGTTATTTTATTCAGTGTTGCACAAACAGCTTAAATGTAAAGTACAGTTCAGGCCAAGCAAAACTTTGCCTTCACAGATAAAATAAAACCAAGTCCCAGATGAACATAGTTGGCAATTTTCATAACATAACATAACCCCACTCAGATAAAGATTTACTTTAAGTCTTAATACATCACACACTCTCTAATTCTTTTTTCCAGAATTATAATAATCTTCCTCTAATATCAAATGAAATTATTGGAATCAGCCTTGATTGAAATTGCCACTGTAGTAGAAAAACAGTACATGCTAAAACCAGACACAGCTACAGTTAACTGCCACAGACAGTGCAAAGAGATACTGTTGAATGTACCAGATATCAGACTACACTCTTCACTTTCTGTTTTTTTTCTTCTCCCTCTTGTCCTGTCTCTTCAGCACCGATGAGACAGCCACAGAGAACATCTTAAAGGCAGAGCTGACCATGGCCTCTCTGTGTGGTCGTCTGGGCCTGGTGACGCCCCGTGACGCTTTCATTACAGCCATCTGCAAGGCCTCTCTGCCGCCGCATTATACCCTGACCGCTCTGAGCAGCAACACCGCCAACCTCTCCAGCAAAGGTACGTAGTCTAAGCAGTACATCGGGTTTCCTGTAACTACTTTTTCTTTGTACAAAACATCGCCTTAATACACACACACACAAATATACCGGAAATACCAGAATATTACTGCGAACCATTTGAGGCTGAGTTTGGTATGCATGTTTGTATTCCTGCTTTAATGTAGGCATTACACAAGCCAATACATAACAGTACCACACACCGTTAAAAAGCCCCTCTCTCTAACCCTGAGGATACTCTCTGTTCATGTGTATGTATGTTAAACTAATGAGTACGTCTGTTCTCCCCTATGGTTAGATGTGCATGCCACGAAACTGAGCTTAACATGTAAACTGTTGGCACTCTACCTGTCCCAATTGCCTTACTCTTATTGCGTTGATCCATAACTTTTCACTCTGGCTTCTAATTAGAAATACCAAGGAGAACGTGTCTGGAGATTGTTGACACACACACACACACACACACATACACAAATACACACACAGATGCTCTTAAACCGACCGCTCAAACATTCATTATTTGCATTTTAGCTTGTAGAGATAAAGCCGGCAAATTGGGCCTCAACTTGCGATGGATGTTTGCCTTGGAGTTAATTAAGAAAGCTCTTCTTGCATGTCGTAAACTTGTTACAAAACCTGTTTGTGTATACTGACTCTCATCGAAAGACTTGACTCCTGTGTGTGTGTGTGTGGAAATGTCTTGCACGTGTGTGTCTGTGTGTTTTCCACAGCCTACTCGATCCAGGGCCAGAGTGTTCAAATTATCAGCCCCTCCAGTGAATCCCATCAGCAGGTGGTTGCTGTTGGGCAGCCGCTCACTGCCCAGCCCCAGGGCACTGTAGTGGTAAGGACACAATTATGAAGAGACTATGGTTACACTTGACATTTAATAATTTCATTCATGTGGCAGTTTTTCAAAATAAACCTTGCAAAAATGTTGTAATTGAGATATATTAAACAAATGGCTGGGGGAAAAAAAAAGCAAAACTGTTGCTGTTGGGGGAGGATAAATACCCTGAATACTCGAAAAGACAGCTGTATTCCTGACCACCAAAGTCCAAGGCAAGACAGAGCATAGTTGAGTGTGACTCAAGACTAGTCCAAAATAAAGCGGTGAGTTAAATCGAGACGGTCCATATGGGCTCCAGACTTTGTCAAGACAAAAAAAAACTGAACAAGATGACACTTGGACTATAACAAGCATTATTAATTTAAGAGTTTCACTATCTAAGATATAACCCAAAGAATCAGTCAAACATCCCATGCATAAAAAAGAAGTCTGTCTGATGAAAATGCAAAGCCATTTGTTTACCAGGTTGTCTGTGTTATTAGTATGCATAATGTGCACATCACCCCATTAAAATAATGCCCACATAAAAACAGACACACTTTCTCTCTCATGGCACCGTTCAGGTAAAGAACAACTATTATGAACATGGGCAGGTCAGTGTTTTTAAATTTACCTTTAGGGCAATAGCATTTTAAAATACATGGGCAGTGGCCTTGACCCTAACCTGCAATCAGTATGTTATAATTAGAACTCCCCCCATAGAAATTATAATGTTGTTTTTATCTGGTTTTAGCTCTTAGCACTACTGTATTTGTATTTCCACACCTTTTTTCTTTGTTACCATAGTTGTATGGCTGTGACCTTTGCGCTTCATGCTATAGCTCATAAATTTAGTAAGACTTTATGTTATACTTGATCTGTTCCTACCATTTCACACTTAAATATCGAGAAAGTGTATCAACTAAATGCCTGATGACGTGCATTCGAATGTACTGTAATATAACTGTCTGTCCCTCTGTCAGCTGACTGCCAAGAACATCCAGTGTATGCGTACCCTGTTGAACCTGGCTCACTGCCATGGGGCTGTGCTGGGCAGCTCCTGGCAGCTGGTGCTAGCGACACTGCAGGTACTACTCCCATCTGGTACCACACTT
>NW_023339762.1:10342149-10356729 GCF_004916995.1 Morone saxatilis | reverse complement strand
CACGGCAGTACTGACGCCCAGGTCTCTGTCGAGCACACTTGCTAACGCATGTTAACAGTCCGGTATCTAATTTAGCATCTAATATCTATGGATTAGTTGGACATTGCATCAGTGGTGTCGTCTCGACATGCATCGAGCATGAGTTATGAGGATTGTAAAGTGGGTATAGTGTGCCTGCTTTTGAGATAAATTAGAGATGACCTGCTGACCATGATGTTGGCAAACCGAGTGAGACTATTCAAGAAGGTGTTGTTGTTGTTTACCTGCGGATGCCAGAGAAGAACAGGCGAGGACGATTAGAAGTAATTGAGGTATCTGAGAACTATGTTTAAAGTTGGTCGTACCTACACAGTATGCCAATGTACATTGCTTGACCTTAACCTCACTTTCCTTACCAGCCATTTAGTGTGGGGATCCTGGGGCTGAAGCAGGAGGGCGGTGCCCTGAACCTGTCAAGGCGTGGAAAGCCCAGGTACAAGGAGTTTTTGTAGGAGACGTGATGTCGACCTTGGTGTACTGTAGTTTTCAACTTATTTTGATCAAATAGAGCTGAGGTCTGCTGTGTTGGTCTTTAAGGCGCGTAAGCGCGACAGGTGCTGCACCACAACCTGATTATGAACAAGCCTGACCCGCATCAGCCTCTCCAGCACATCTGGTGTCCAGACTTTTAGAGTGCCCCAAGTAAGATCATCTCAATTATTGAAAAACGAGCACTCCGTTGATAAGAAACCTACCAGTTTATCAATGTCGTATGCTATAAATGATGCCAGGGTCAGCTGTTATTTTAATTATAATATCATCCTAAAAAGGGCAGCATTTCTGTTTGCATGCTAATTAGATAACGCATGATGTGAGTGGAACTTTTTGCTGATATCTAACAAATTCTGAAAACTAGATCCTAAACATTTGAGATCTATCTTTATTCAGTCCTGTTTAGCAGTTGTTAGCAATACGTGAGTATATGTCTGATGAGTTGCATAGCCTGGTGGATCTTCGACCTGGATGAGATTGGTCCTCTGCCATCATTCTGAATCAACACGCTCCTGTGTCCTCTCCTGGAAACCAGGGATGGCTTATGTATAATCTTATGACCGATATTTTCTGTATTTAGGTACCATGGTACAACGGTTGCGCCTGAGTTTGCTTGTATGAATGTGTCAGTTTTGCCTTGGATAAAATATCAAAATGGGAGAATTTTAGGTTTGATAACAACGCTATTCTTTGTTCTAATTTACTGGAAGGTGGATATTAGTCTTGCGTGCGTCTGGTCATAGTCGTGTTGTTTCATCAACGTAGGTGTTGATGCTGCATTTTATCGTCATTTAAAGTGTTTGACGTGATAAAAGTCCAGATCAACAAGTTAGAATGAAAAGAATGCACAGACGCAGATTAAATCAATTAGAGTTAATGCGTCAGCTTCTCGCCGTGTCTCCCAAAGACTCCCAGGGCTCTTTAAACATTCGAGTGCCCATGATCGATCCACGAACAAGATTAAGCATAGCGCGCGCGGATTTTCTCAGGTTTTCGCATAGTTCACCTGTTGACGTTTGAAACTGCCAACCTTCAAGTCACGAGTGTATCTTGAGCCAAACCTCTCTTATGCTTCTCACGGCTCGAGAGACGTCTCGACCACTCTTTCTGCTCTATCTCAGCTGAACCTGCATATAGTCATGGTTGAATTTTATTACAAGACAAAGGGGCTGATGAAAATAACCTTATATATGCATCTTGATCAGAAAAATTGGGGAAAAAAAGTGACCGGTATGTCGTATGAGAAATGATCTGCCGTTTCTCGGTTTGCTTGGTTTTGAGGAAACCATTCTCTGTTGCTTTTTGTGGCCCAATGTCTTGCTGGAGAATCTTGCCGTGTCAACATGGATCGTATATTATGACGTTCCTGTGAGAACCCTAAATTCTTGGTCCACTTTAATTGGTGTTAACTGCCGTTACTTTAATCTACCATTTCATGATTATACATGTGCAGATTAAAGAGTCTGCTGTTCTATATCCGGCACACCATTTGGATCAAGACTCACAGTGAAATGGAGAGATAATTACAGTTAAGTCCCTTCTCATCGGATCCTATATATCGTAGTGACGTGGTCTAGCGCCAGCGCGATCACGTTAAGGAAGGCAAGACCTTCTTGAGCAGATTTAATTCACTAGTACAATATGTAGTAAGTGAATTTTCGACGTGGTGTAAACCAGAGAGCTAGAAAGAAATGCTTGGTTTTATATATTAGGGTAGACAGTAATGTTCACTTTCCAATGCTGGATGATTTCCATGGAAAAATTTGAAGCAAGACTCTCAAAGAATAGATTGAAAGAATCTGATAGAATGTCACAAATTGCCGCCCCTCTGTCAAGCCCTTTTGTTACTAACTTACCAGTCCAAGGCTCCTTAAAAGAATCTTCTTTTCCTATGGATTCTGGAGCATACAAGGCCCTTAAAGTTAAAATGAGAATGGAATATCAAGCTGGCAAGCACGCCAGCACAGAGACAGGGCTGCTGTTCTAAGTGGTTTAGTCATGAAGAGAAAAAATGTTTAAACAGCTATAGAAGGGGTTGAAGGTTTTAAGGAGCGTATATAAACAGTTTTGATACGAGGACTGGATATGATCAATTTTCTTACTGTAATCTCTATGATTGTGGTGGAACTTCAACACAGTATGTCTTAGCTGAGTTTTAATAAGGAAAGAAACTACATTATATTTTTTATATTTGGTGTTGCTATAGAGCAACTAGCCCAAGTAGCAAATTGCCCTCGATATTGAGGATGAGAAGAAAGACATCCCCCAGATCATGTGTTTCTGGTGATTAACAGCATGAAGCCAAAAATTTGTAACCTTTTCGCGAGTGTTTAATTTCTTGTGCATGTGGACTCCGCATTACGTTTGAAGAAATGAGGGAAAGAGCAGCAGTCGTGACCACAGGTGAAAGCAGGTAGATTCCCGCATAGGCACGACAATATCCAATTATCTGAACAAGATGATGCTTCATGTTTGAATATTACTGCGTATCTGACAGAGGAGAGACTGAAAGGTTGAGTCTGATTTTGAGTTGTTATAATACATTCTCTGCTAGGTATGCAGAACATTCTTCAGTATCTGTTAAGAGGGTTCTCGCCTTCTAATCCTATGTGTGTATAAGGATTGTGTGTCAGAAGGTTTCTCAGGCAGTTTCTTTGCATATCTCCCCTCTCTTTTCGCACCCTGTTCTGTTTCGAAGTAAGCTCAGAATTCCTCCTCCTAATTCACCTCTTTCCCACTCCTTTCTATTTCGCAAATACCCTGTTTCTTTCTCCCTCTCAGCCGGCATCATTCAGTGTTGATTGAAGTCGCTGTGTCAGAAAGGTGGGTCCATTTGCTCCGCTACCAGTGGTGACCTTAACATCTGTGTGCAAGTTTGCAAGCTGTTAATTCTGATGCTACAGGAGGCAGAATCTAAGCTGCACCTGCAACCATACTTAGTGCTTAGGTAAATCGCTGCTATCTTCTTTGCAGGCTGTCAAATTCTTCGTACTTTAGAATGGAGAAGTGTGACAAATGATACTCCGTTTACTTGCATCTTTTTTACAGATGTCCAATCTATAAAGATTTTAAGAGAAAAAAATATGAGCCTAGACATCGCATTGTTGCATGGGTTCTGTGAGAAGCCCCAAAATTATTTAAATACCGATTACACATGGACAAATTCTTGGTTCTGAAGGGTTACAGCGAACAAGGTGCACTTAGCAGTCTCTCTTTCTTGCCTGTAAAAACCGAATAACAAATTTTTCTCTCATGGAATTATTAAAGATTTGACCATGAAAGTAAACATTTGAGTCAAACCTTTAGAACAAAATATTGATTAAAAAGGGAAAACATATTATCTTTTACATGATATTTCTCAAGGCATGAACACAAGGTTGACCCCTACTAGTGTACTTACCATCTGCTGAGCTCAAGGCCCTCTCCATTTTGATATCATAATGCTACCACTGCTTTCATGATTATCTATCTCTATTCATAGCAATACCTTGGAATCACAGGGGACACCAGTCTCTATCACAGGTCTGTGGTTTATTCTTCCACTTGTTTACACCCAACCCACTGTGACCACTGCTGGGAAGACTTCAGCCTTGCGATCAAGATCTGTTTCAGTACACCGCTGGTCTGGCATTTGTGTGTCTATGTAATGTGGTCTCTGCCAGGTCTGTCGCACCCAAACCTACCAGATTCTAGTGAAGTGGGGGCTTGAGCGTTGACAGCCGCTTATATGCCAAAGCTGGCCTGGCCTTCAAAACACGGACCCTCACTGGCCCAAAAAATTCAGGCAGAGCTGAAGCAGTGGTTGTGGTTCTACAGCAACAACAAGCAGAAAAGACACAAAGAATCTGCATGAAACAATGTAGAGCTCATCAAGAGAACGTTCATTTTAAATAGACCAAACGTGATGTGATGCGTCTGTCCTTCTCTTGGGTCACTGTAATAGTTGTTGTTGTGTAAATGCTGACATTGAGAAATCCTCACTAGTTGCAGTGAGTGGTCCTGATAGATAAGAGTGTGTGGCCAAGATGTGCCTTAACAATGTGGAAACAGAACAATGTCAACATTCCTTGCTCATCTTCACTAAACAACAAGAGTTATCTGTCGACGTTCACCTTAGTGTGACAGATAACGAGGGAATTGGCAACAGAGCTTAGTCTAAAAGAGGCAGAAAGGAAAGTTGGTGGAGTTAATCAGAACAGCAAACCGAGCTCACAAAGTATGGGCTTGCCTGAGTAGAAATTAGCTACTCAATAGTGAAATAATTTCTTCTATAGCCTAGTTGCAAGTTGGTGGGCAAGGCTTTAGCCATTGCATTGTTGGTTGTAAAACATAATGGAAATTGGGTAAGTATAGTGACTGACCAAAAGTTCCTCAATGAAGTTATATTATAATAATCTAAACAAAAACAAAGAAATAAAGGAAGACCAGAAATATGACTGACACGAAACACCATACACTGAAAGTTAAATAGGAAAATTATATATAGTACGTGTAGTATTAGTTGTATGTGTTTCACCCCTTGATAAAACACCAAAAAATTTGACCGTATAGCTACTCTAACTAATGTGGTCTTGCACAGCTATATGTGTGATTCTATTACAACATACACAACAATGATTAAACAACCTATCCAGTACATCGAGCATCTTTTTGCAGGCTCATTGGTTCCCCCCCCCCACTCAATATTCTGGTTTCCTTTAATTTGTTTACTTGTCTGTTACAATGTGCCCCAGTGTTACCAGAGAACCGGGGGTGTTAGCAGAGTCATACTATGCGTTGTTGATGTGTGTAGAACAAATGGAACAGAATAAAAAACGTTTATGAACAATTTCGATACATGATTCTGTTCGCCAGAAGCAGCAAAAGATATCCGTTGAGCTATTCAAACAATAATTACAATCAGTTGTTATTTTGTCCCAGCAGCTTCTTATAAAAAAAAAGGAAAGTTAAAATTATAATCTTGGACATTGTTTGCAGATGAAATGTGGCTATGTGTGATTATTTAGAAGGCATGTCACCAGATTTAATGGTTTTCTAAATTTGAAGATAATGTGTCATTTAAACAGTGTACTATCTAGTTAAGCATCAAAGCAGAAGTCTTAATCTGTTGTAAGATATCATTGGTTACTGCGGTGCTTGTATCTCTATTATATTTAAGACAAGTCTCCTTTTTATCCCAAGCGGGCTTGCAGCTTTCTGGATTGCTGAACCCCCTGAAGGAGTTGTTTCCAACGTGCGCATGCACGATACGGCAGGAAACGCTGGAGAGTGTCACTGCAGACGGTCCGTACACGAGTCAGGGAGACATGGCCTGGGCCCGGCTGGCCGCCCTCGTCTTTCTGGTGATTTGATAGGAAAAGCCATCCGCAATGATCAAGGGTTGAAGCGGGGAAGGGAGGAGAAGATGGGCCCAATATATTACATTTATACATTTGTAAGTGTATACTTGCGCTGCTTTTGAGAAAATAAATGACCTGCTACCAATATGTTTCACAAACCAAACTATCAAAATGTGTTTTTTTTTTTTTTTACCTTTGTGCTTTGTAAAAACTTCCAAAAACAGGAGGGGGACTGATTTAGAATTTAAATTCAATAATTCTTAACTAATTTAAATTTGTTCTACCTAACAGTATGCCAATGTACATTTCATGACCTTACCTCACTTTTCCCTACCAGCATTTAGTGTGGATCCTGGGGCTGAAGCCAGGAGTGGGCGGTGCCCTGAAGCCTGGTCGAGCTGTGGAGGGACCCAGTACAGTGAGTTTTTTAGGAAGTGTATGTCGAGCTTGCGTTGTACTGTATGTTTTTCACCTTATTGTTGAAGTCAATGAGCTGACTGCCTGTGGTTGTGTCTTTAACCTAAACAGGTGCTGACCACAGCCGTGATGACAGACCTACCCATCATCTCCAACATTCTGTCCAGACTTTTTGAGAGCTCCCAGTAAGGACCAGTCTTTCATTTGTTAAAACGAGCACTCCCTATAGAAACTCCAGTTATTCATCCGTATGCTTTTAAATAGTCCAGTCGACGTTTTTTAAAAGATGTACTTACTGGTAAAGGGGCTACATTTTCTGTTCAGTGCTAATAGTAACCATATGGGTATAAATAGTAACTTTTTGTGTATACAAATTCTGTAAATCTGAATTCCTAACATTTGAAACTATTCAGTCTGTGCAAAATATGCATATCTGATATGCAATATGTATTTTCTGTGTGATCTAGGTACCTGGATGATGTGTCCCTGCATCATCTGATCAACGCTCTCTGTTCCCTCTCCCTGGAAGCCATGGAGATGGCTTATGGAAATAACAAGGTATAGATTTTCTGTATTTTAGTACATGGTGAAACTTCCCTGATGTTTTGGATGTGTCATTATTTGGCTTTGGATAAAATGTCAAATGGGTTAGGGTTAGGGTTAGAGTAACTATTCTTTATACAATTTTACTGGAAGTGGATATTATCTTGCGTGTCTGTCATTAGTTGTGTTTTCATCAACGTATTTTGATGTGCATTATGCTTTACAAGTGTTTGACGTAAAAGTCAAAAGTTTAGAAGAAAAATGCAAGAAGATTAAATAATTAGAGTTAATGCTGTCAGCTGTCTTCGCCTGTCTCCTCAAAGCTCCCATGGCTCTTTAATACATTCATGATCGATCCACACAGATCTGAAGCTACCTTTCTGTCATTTTCATCATGTTTTCTGCATAGTTTTTCACCATTTGAGGTTTGACTGCCACCTTTTCAATTACATTATCTTGTTGCAACCTCTTCTTATGCTTTTCTCACTGAAAACGTGGCGCCACCTTCTGCTTATCTCAGTGAACCGTCTCCTAATATTCAAATATTCAAACAGGGCTATAGATAACCATACTTATGCATTTGATCAGCAAAATTGGGGGAAAAAGGTATCCGGTATTTATATATAGTTTCTATTTTCTTGTCTTGGTTTTAGGAACCATCTCTGTTTGCTGTGGCCAAGCTGCTGGAGACTGGCCTTGTCAACATGGATCGTATAGAGATCCTGTGGAGACCCCTAACTGGCCACTTATTGGAGGTAACTGCTATTTAGAGCTACATCATGAAAGGTGCAGATAAAGAGTTCTGTTCTTAAACACGGTCACACCATTTGATTCAAACTCAGTGAAAGATGGAAGATAAACATAATTTTGTCAACCAAGGTCATATAGTTATATCCTCACAATCACTTAAGGAGTGCAGACTCTCTTTGAGCAGATTTAATTTCACCTAGTACAATAAGTGTATAAGGAATTTGACGTGTTAAACCAGAGCTAGAAAGAAATGCTTGTTTAAATTTGGTAGCAGTAATTGTCACTTTTTCCAATGCTGATGATCTCATTGGAGAAAATTTGGAACCAAACTCTTCAAATAATGAAAGGAAGAACCTAAAAGAATGTCAAAATTGCCCCCCTCTGCTAAACCCTTTTGGTTACTTTACCCAGTGCCAAGGCTCTAATAATGCTCTTTTTTCCATGGATTCTGGAGCATACAAGCCCTTAAAGTTAAAATGAAATGGAATTATAGCTGCAAGCAGCAACACAGAGACAGGGCTCTGGTCTAGTGGTTTAGTCATGAAGGAGAAAAATGTTTAACAGGCTATAGAAGGGTTGAAGGTTTCTAATGAGTATTACAGTTTTTGATAAAAGCTGAGATATGGACTTCTTCTTATTTATTGGTGAAACTTTCAAAGTATGTTTAGCTGATTTTTAATAAAAAATACATTTTCATATTTTTTTATATTTGGGTGGTTGCTATAGAACTACCATTAGCAGAATTGCCCTCATATTTGAGTATAGAAGAAAATCCCCATGAGTCATTGTCTGGTGATACAGCATGAGCACAAAATATTTGACCTTTTTTTTTAATTCTTGTTGCATGTGCTGCTTTTTGAAATGAAAGACAGCAGTGTACACATACAGTAGAGCCCTGGCACATATACCAGTTACTAACAGATATGGGTTTCATGGGTTGTGTATACTGTGCTATATACTGTAGATAAAGTTGAGTTGATTTGAGTTTGGTTTATAATACATTCTCTGTAGTTATTGGCACGTACATGTCCTCATATCTGTAAGAGGGTTCTCATTTTCTATGTGTGTAAAGGTGTGTGTTCAGAGGTTTTCTTCACATTTTCTTTGTCTATCTCCCCTCTCTTTTGCACTCCTGTCTGTTTTGCAGAAGGTAAGCTCAGATTCCCTCCTCCATAATCACTGGCTTTCCCATCTCTTCTTTTTTCGCAATCTGTTTTCTCTCCCTCTCAGTCCGGCATCATCATGTTGGAGTTGAGAGTCGCTGTGTCAAAATGTGTCCATTTGCTCCGCTACCAGTGTTTGACCTTACATTCTTGTGTGCAATTTGCAATGTAATTCTGATTTGTCACAGAAGCAGAATCTGAAGCTGCACCTGCAAAGTATACTTTATGCTTAGATAAAATGCTGCTTATCTTTCTTTGCAGGCTTGTTCAAATTCATTCTTTTGTATTTTAATGGAAATGTGACAATGATATCTCCTTTATTGCATCTTTATTTACAGATGTCCAATCTTATAAAGATTAAGATAAAAATATGAGGCCTTAACGATCATGCAGGTCTGTGAAAGCCAAATTATTAAATAGATACACATGGACAATCTGGGTTCTGAAGGGGTACAGCTACAGTGTCTACTTAGCAGTCTCTCTCTTTGCCTGTAAGCAATACAAAGTTTTCTCCTCATGGAATTATTAAGATTGACCATAAAAGTAAACATTTTGACAAACCTTTAGACAAAATATGATTTAAAAAGGGAAAACATATTTTATTTTTACTGGTATTCTTCAAGCAGAACACAGGTTTTGTACCACACTAGTGTACTTACCTCTGCTGAGCTCAGCCTCTCCATGTGTATCTATCTACACTAGCTTTCATGATTACACTGTCCTTCATAGCATATCCTGTTATCACAGGGGACACCAGTCTCTATCACAGTCTGTGGTTTATTTCTTCCACTTGTTTTACACCCACCCACTGTGACCACTGCTGGGAAACTCAGCCTTTGCATCAGATCTGTTGTCATGTACACGTGTCTGCATTTGTGTGTCTATGTAATGTGTCCTGCAGGTCTGTCAGCACCCAAACTCCAGGATGAGAGAGTGGGGGGCTGAGGCGTTGACAGCGCTTATCAAAGCTGGCCTGGCCTTCAAACACGACCCTCCACTGGCCCAAAATCAGGTAGCTAAGCAGGTGTTTGTGGTCTAAAACACAAAGCAGAAAAAACAAGAATCTGCATGAAACAATGTAGAGCTCAAAAGAACGTTCATTTTAATAGAAATATGTATCGTTTGTCTTCTCTGGGTTTCACTTAATATTGGTTGTTTGTAATGCTGACATTTGAGAAATCTCCACTGTTGCAGCGTATGTCATGATAGATAAGAGTGTGTGCCAAATGCTTAAAACGTGGAAAACAGAAATGTCACAGTCACTTTCTCTTGTCACTCACAAACACAGAGTCTGTGACCTTCACCTTAGTGTGACAGATAAAGGGAATGGCACAGAGCTTATCTAAAAGAGGGCAGAAGAAATGTGTGGAGGTTAATAGAACAGCACCGAGCCATACAAATGATGGCTGTCCTGTAGAAACGCACAATATAATAATTTCTTCAAGGCCTATGTTGCAGTGTGGGCAAGCTTTTACCATTGCATGTGGTGTTAAAAATAATGGAATGGTAAGTATAGTGACTGCATCCAAAGTTCCTAAGATATATATATAATCTAAAAAACAGAAAAAAAGGAAAGAAATATGACTCACGAACACATTGACACTGAAAGTAAAATAGGAAATATAAGTACGTGTAAGTAAGTGTTTATTTGTTTTTCCCCCCCTGATAAAAACACCAAAATGACCCTAATAGCTACTTAACTTAAAATACATTTTGTCTGCTACACTTATTGTGTGATACAATACACATACACATATTTTAACAACCATTCCAGTGACTCGAGCATTTGCATTCATTGTGTTCCCCCACTCAAGTATTCTGGTTTCCTTTAATTTGTACTTGTCTGTACAGTGTGTCACCCATGTTACCCAGAGAACCGGGGTTATGCAAGTCATCTATGGTTTGATTGTGTTAGAACAAATGAAGAATAAAACCGTTATGACACATTTGACAACTCTGTCGGCCAGAGCACAAAAATACTTACTATCTAACTCTACAATCAGTTTGGGTATTGTCCAGCAGTTCTTATAAAAAAGAAAGTTAAATTAATTTGGACATTTTGCCAGTGAAATGTGTGTCTATGATTATACTGTTTAGAGGCATTCACCAGATTTAATGGTTCTAAATTTTGAATATATTCATTTTACATGTGTACTATGCAGTGTTGTTATAGCACAAAGCAAGACTTTAATCTTTGTAGATCATTGTCTGTCTGTTACCAAATTAATTACAGTCTCCTTTTTATTCCCAAGCGGCTGCAGCTTCTGTTGCTGAACCCCCTGAAGGAGTTGTCCAACGTGCTGCATGCAGATATCCGGCAGAAACAGCTGGAGAGTGTCCTGCAGATCCTACAGAGTCAGGGAGACAGCCTGGGGCCCGGCTGGCCCCTCGTCTTGGGTGTTATAGGAGCCATCCGCAATGATCAAGGGTAACGGAAGGAGGAGAAGATGGGCAAAGCTGACTGGGCTTCACATAATCTTTTTTAGTTGTTACTGAAATAGCTCTTGTTTTTTTGTAAATGCAAATATTTTATTTTATGAGAGCCATCCTAAATGTCTGTTGTTACTGTGGTTACACTGCAAGCAATAGAAGAAACTGAACTCAACCAAAGGCTGCCATGTGTCTTGTTTCCCTTCAGTGAGTCATTGATCCGAACAGCCTTCCAGTGCCTGCAGTTGGTGGTGACAGACTTCCTGCCCACCATGCCTTGCACGTGCCTCCAGATCGTAGTGGATGTAGCTGGCAGCTTTGGCCTGCAGAACCAAGAGCTCAACATCAGCCTCACCTCCATTGGCCTGCTGGTGAGATAACTGATGTCTTGTCTTGTGCTCTTTATGCTCAGACACAGAGGCAGGACTCCTGGTTAATACTCTGAGCTTTTGAGGGGCCAGCAGTAGAATAATGTGATGTAACAATTCCTTAGTTTGAATGTGTGGGGCGAGGCAGGGCTATGCTAACAGAGAATATAGTAATATAAATGAAAACAACAGAAACTTCCTGGCCTACATACAGTATTATTGAAATATGACAGGTTGGACACTTTTCTTTTCCAATAGCTTTAAAGCTGAAACATGGTATGTTTAATATGGTTTGGCTATTATAATATCACATAATTCCTTGTTTTGCAACTTAACTCTTGCAATTTAATTTAACAGCACTTAACCACTCCACTGACTTTTCATAGATACTTTGTACAGGATTCAGGACATGCAAAACCCGATATTGATCTGCGGTTTGCAGGATTATTTCTCTTGGAGTGTGGCAGTTCCTGCGAGATTACTTTATGGTAATAGGATAGCAAAACTGCCAGAAGCATTTTACCGAACCTTCCTCTACAATTAATGCCCCCACTCTCTGCCCCCACTTCCCTTTTTACCCACAGTGGAACATTTCGGACTACTTCTTTCAAAGGGGCGAGGCCATCACACAAGAGTTGGGGAGGGAGGAGGAAGCGTTGCAGAAGCAGGCCCAGGAGAAAGGAGAGACCCTGAACAGGCCGTTCCATCCCGCCCCTCCTTTTGATTGCTTGTGGCTGTGCCTCTACGCTAAGCTGGGCGAGCTGTGTGTCGACCCACGGCCCGCTGTGCGTAAAAGCGCCGGGCAGACATTGTTCTCCACCATCGCTGCCCACGGGACCCTGCTGCAGCAGCCAACGTGGCATATTGTGATCTGGAAGGTAGCCTGCAAGAATTGTGATTTTTGTTTGATTTAGTTCTACCAGGCTGTCATTCATATTGTTTGTACAGAATATTGTACTATTGATTTTAGACTCAAACGTAAAAACAACTCTAAATAGGCTGACATTGGGGCTCCATTATTGGCAGAATGTGCTTTTTGTGGAAGAAATTGCTGCTTCTTAACCTATCTTGGTGTCACCACTAGGTACTGTTCCACCTGCTAGACTGTGTGAGGACATCCTCCACCACAGCAGACAAGGAGAAAATTGAGTCCGGTGGCGGGAACATCCTCATCCACCACTCACGCGACACAGCTGAAAAACAATGGGCGGAAACATGGGTGCTGACACTAGCCGGGGTGGCTCGCATTTTCAACACGAGGCGCTATCTCCTCCAGCAGTTAGGTGAGCCACGCATAGTCTGCTCTGATGCTCTTTTTCTACAGTTTACCACCGCCGCCACGGAATTGTAAACAAAGAAAATTACATATTGAAATGTATTCATAAATCTGTGCCAAGTGTAGCAAAGGTCCAGAAACGACCCAGCTGTTACTGCTATATTACCACACATTAAGTCATGTTAAGCCCCATGCAGACAGGATTAATATTCCAGGGAGATATGAATGATAAAACATGAGCTCCTCATTAACTGCACTCACCCCTCTGAACATCTTAGCCAGTCAATGCCAAATTACAAGAAAGTGGTGACTCACAATATACACACATTCCCAGCCTACTACACATAAAATCACCTAGAGGAAGGCTGCTCTACCAATATACAACCTAGATGAAAGGAATAACTGTTGCTTGCAATGCAATATCATGGTATGATGATTTTTACATAATTGGATATAGGCTCATAAGCTACCAGGTGAGCTACTGGGGGTGCCCTGGTAGCTCACCTGGTAGAGCATGTGACCCACTAAGACTCCTTACTGCTCTTTTTTAGAAAAATGTATGAAAAGGAAACAATGTTTGTGACTAAAACACTAGTTCTCACTATGTGGCCTCCCTAACATCTGTTGGTTTGAAACCTCACATATGAAAGTGCTAATTGTCACACTTTATTTACAGTTAACACATTCTGCTAATTGGCAATCTTACTCTACTTGCTGTGTATCTACAGGTGATTTCTTCGAGGCCTGGGAGGTGCTGCTGAACCACATTCAGTCAGCTGCTCTCAGCAAAAACAACGAGGTGTCGCTGGCTGCCCTTAAGAGCTTTCAAGAGATCCTACAGATTGTTACACCTGTTAAAGACTCAGACAAAGCAGGTGATGCATTTGCTGCTATGGGCGTCCCCCCAGTGCTCATTGACCCCCTCTCAGCGTCTGGTCCTGGCAGACCCCTGGTGCGTTCAGATTCGCTTGTCGAGCGGCTCACGCGATACAACGGCGCTGAGCTGCAGGCCCCTCCCCCAGGGGAGGAGTCGGCCTTGGAAGACTCGGCATTGTGGTGGTCAGCGTGGAACACGTGGTATCGAACTGGAACAGACAGCACGAGGCCTCCTAGTGGCCCGACAGAGAAGCTCTCATTCATCCCTAGCCAGCCATTCCTCACAGCATTGATCCAGATATTCCCTGCACTCTACCAGCACATAAAAGCTAACTTCAGCATGGAGGATCTGAAGAAGCTGGGGGTCATCCTCCATGGGGCAGTATCTGTGCCTATCAGCAGCGATGCCTCGCCCTTCATCCTCCCCTCCTACACTGAGGCGGTGCTCACCAGCCTCCAGGAAGCTGTGCTCACATCTCTGGATGTTTTGCAGAAGGTGGGAAAAGGACATGCATTGTGAAAAAAAAATTAAATATGGGTACCAAAGAGGCTTTTAATTAGCGTATGTAAGACATTATGTATCATATAAAATAGCATGATGATAAAACCCAAGTGGGGTGCCATGTTGACCAAGGGCTCCAAGACACATACTACGTATGTCTCCGGTTTGAATCCAGCAGGAGACCTTTGTTGCATGTCTCGCTCTCTCTCTCCAAATTTCCTGTCCACCTGTCTACTTAACACCAGAAAAAAAAAATCTTAAAAGACGAGTAGCCAAGTAGATCATTGAAAGATAGGGCTAGGCGATATGGCTTAAAAATAAAATCTACCATATTGATTTTTATTTATCTCTTATTTTTTACTACAAAAGACAACATATGTTTGGC
>NW_023339762.1:10334060-10342140 GCF_004916995.1 Morone saxatilis | reverse complement strand
CACATCTGTAATGTTTTATCACTGGTTTTCAAACAAATTTGAATTAATCGGCTTATTGCCCAGCTCTACTAGAAAATGTAGTTATGCCGTAGAAATTGCAGTGTTATGTGGGAGCAGCCTTAATGCTTTAATCCAGTGTTTATCCTGTATATACATATACTAATATTACAAATAACTTTTTAAGGGCTGCAACTGATGATTATCTACATCACTGTATTCTGATGATTTTAAATGTTTAGTCTTTAAAATATCAAAAAATGGTAAGAAGAAGTACATTTCTCAGAGACGAGCTTAATGTGCTTGCTTTGTTTAAACAGTCCAAAATAGTTTTTCGAAAAATATAAAAACAGAGAAAATTAGCAAACATCTAATTTGAGAAGGTGGAACCAGCAAATGTTTTGTTTTGTAAAATATTAGATTATCAACATTTTTAGCGATCAACTTTCTCTGTTGCCTCAACATGACTCAAATCAATTGTCGGCACAGATTATTTTCTTTGTTTTCATTGGACTAACATACATCTTTTGGGAAAAACATTTCCCTGTACCTTTGATTGACCCCTTGACTTGACAACTCAAATCTTCTCTGACATGAATACTGTTTCTTTGAGAACCGCAGACCCTTACTCTGCCAGCCAAAAGTGATATCTTCCCATTTTGTGTCAACTCAGCCCAGGAAACAATGTCTCAGTCTGCTAAATTATGTAATATGCAGTCCTGTGGTGGATGTCAGCAGTGTTTGTCCCTCTGTTCCCTCCCCGCTGCAGGCCATCTGTGTGGGCCCGGAGAACCTGCAGGTCATGTACCCAGCCATCTTTGAACAGCTGCTACTCTTCGTGGAGTTCTCCTGCAAGCCTCCTCAGTATGGCAGAGTGGAAACCAAACACGTGGCCAATGCCAAATACAACCAGGTAGGGGGAAATGGAATTGGACGTGCAACTGCCTGGTTTTCATTTGCAATTTATTTCTTTTTACAGTTTCATTAAAACTGTGTACATTGTTCTTCATCAGCCTTCTCTCTTCAGCCATTCTTAACAAGGTCATCCCTCTTCTTTGATGTTCATGAAACACCAGCCCTCCCTACCCCTTTCAGAGTGGTCCTTAGGAAGTTCCTATTGTGGCCCTACATGAGATTCACAGGTTTCTCTGGACCCCCATTTGTAGCCTCAAGCTATTTCTCCCTCATATTCCCTCCCTGATGAGTCAGCTTGCTGTTAGCAAGCCCAGGGAAATGTTTAACCCCTTTTTAGTTCAAACACAGTTCAAACTAAACTAATTTACAAAAAACAAACAAACTTTTCCAAGAAACTTGGTGATCTTGAGCAAGATTACGTCATTTGTAAAACCGCAAACAAATCATTTTGTCTAAAGATATTAGTGTCTTGCTTACTCCTCGTTGTTCTGGAAAGCTACAAAATCCAGCAAGTGCTGTGCCTTAAGAGGAATGGTGAGAGATGTCTTGCTCTAACACTGGCAGGCTTACGGTTATGCTCAGAAATGTGAATGCTACACACTTCATGTCTCAAATCCTGACCATCAGTCAGTTAGTCCTGCATGTGGGGCCCAGACTCAGCCCTATCCTGGACATTTTTGTTGATCTGAATCTGTTTAAATTGAGGATCAAACAAAATTCCCAGCCAGACAGATGTTATGGGTGGTCTTTATTGCCTTGTTGGCTTTTATCCAGCTTTGTCAGATTGTCTCAAATGTCCTCGGTGCTAGGAGTGAGTGTTTTTTTTTCTTCTTAATCAGTCGTGGTTGTTGAATCTAATTTTGCCAACCACAGCACTGCAAATTCGATACAACTTAAACACCAGTTTAATTTCGATCTTCTCTCATTCTGTTTCTTGGGACTACTCACTGGATAACCATTTTAGATCCAGCTGTTTGCACCGGTGAGTTCTGTCATCTCCTACAGCCCCCTCTATATATTTTACTAAGCTGTGCTGAATGGTGACGACCTACCCTCTGCGGTAAATGAGATATCACACCGCATGGTAGGCTCTCACGTCTCATCTGCGTCTCTCACTCACTCCATGCTCCCACTCCTCCCCTGCCTGCCACTAACTGGTGGTTATGCCTCTGTGTGCACAGTCCCTGTGCAGATCCATTTTCAGTTGATTTTGTGTTTTTGGTGGTGTTCATATGCACACGTGTGGTTCTGTGGTATTTCTTAAAGACACACTTTGTAGCATCAAGGCATTTGTTTGGCTATAACATTTCAGCTATGGTACTCATGAGCCTAACAAAACTTGAAGCACGCTGTAACTTAAAAGTACATTATGTGTGTTATTTGTATACTTTATACAAAGTGTGCCTTTAAACTGCTTTCAATGTGTTTCTGCCATAAAAGTAGGCATAACAGTTTTTAAATTTCTTTGACAACTCCTGTTTTTTCCTCCTGTTAAATCCTCTTGCCCCTGCAGGCAGAATGGGTTGCCTTAAACTACGTGCCCTTTGCTGAGCGCTCCTTGGAGGTGATGGTGGACCTGTACCATAAAACAGCGTGCCACAAAGCTGTCATCAATGAAAAAGTTCTGCAGAACATCATCAAGGTATTTTTACCAGAATGATTTATTCATTGTTTCCATGGTTATGAAACCCTTGGTAAAATTTTGGAATTGATAGAAAAATCAATAGACTAAAAATGTACAACAAAAATGTTTGGATAAATCAATCTTTAAACATATTATTAATGTTAAAGTTTGGTTCACATGTGCATTCTCTCAAGGAGTGATGTCAGTTTTAGGCTAGAGCCAGCACTGAGGCCTTACTGAGCTCTTAGGTTTACTCTCTCAACATGACTTTCTATTGGCCACCTGTTGAGGACCAGTTATTGTTGAACCCTGTGAAATCATAAAATGTGGTGTGATGTTATGAAAAGTATATGAACAAAGTTACATAGGGCAGAAAATTCTGCACTTCTTCTTTTGGCATTAACCTTTTAGGCAAATTAACCTTCTGCTATAACGTATCAGTGATGCCAAATGATGTAAAAACAATCAACTGACTAAGGCAAAGCTTTTGCATCACAGTGTAGATTTTCTCTTAAAGCTTATATTAACAATGGCTGAAATGACTGCATGTATCTGAAAGGGGACACAAGTAGTACAAAATCTACAAAGTCATCAAAAGGCTTAACTTCTTCAACCTAACATAGTGTCTTCCATTTTTTTCCAGTTCCTGACGCCTGTGTTGCCTGGTGCAAAAATGTCTTAAAATGATTTGATGTTAACTCTATGAATTCAAGTGACATTAAAGTAGAAAAGGGATGAAGGTGAAAGACTTTTGTGGTACTTGAGTTAGTTTTGTGGATTATATCTTGAAGTCATTCTCTGTGTTTAAGTATCACAATCTATTGTTATTGCTGTCTCTTCGTTTCTTTTTTCCTTCACCCTCAAGACTTTAAGAATGCCCTTGGGTTTGAAATATGCGTGTCCATCAGAGAGCACCTGGAAGCTCGCAGTGTCATCTCTGCTCAAGGTGCTGTCTATAGGACTGCCAGTGGCACGCCAGCATGCCTCATCTGGAAAGTTCGACACTATGTGGCCAGAGCTGGCCAATGCCTTTGAAGACTTTCTTTTTACCAAAAGGTACAGATTTAGACTATCTTAAACTTGAGTATGCATGGTTTGTCAGTTCTAAGTACCAAGCTCATTGGTTGGGTGGGTTTCCTTTTACAGCACACCTCCAGATAACCTTTCCATCCAGGAATTTCAGAAGAATGAAGCCATTGATGTAGAGGTAAATACTTGCTCCTAGCATCCAGTATGTCAACATGATTTTGTCAGGTAGCCCACATCAGCATTGTTTCCTCTTCATTTTAAGGTGGTTCAGCTGATCAGCACAGAGATTTTGCCGTTTGCCAATTTCATCCCCAAAGACTTTGTTGGCCAGATCATGGCTATGCTCAATAGAGGCTCCATTCACTCACAGTCTCCCTCATTCACAGGTAAGATGTAGCTTTGGCAGCTAAACATTTTTTAATTCACCTGTATTTGGGACACTTATGGGAGAGCAGGATGGGCAAATGCTGGAATCATAATGTAACCATTAAGCCGTCCCTGTCAGACTCTTCATGTGTTGGGCAAGACAGTAAAGCCCTGTCTGTCTACTCACTGTAAATCACTCTGGAGAGTGGCATCAGCCATATAATCTAATAAGTAAATGGTTTTCTGTTTACAGAGGCAGAGATCGATGTGCGGATGAGGGAGGAGTTTTCTAAGGTGTGTTTCGAGACACTGCTGCAGTTTTCTTTCAGCAACAAGGTGTCCACTCCACAGGAGGGCTACATCTCTCGTATGGCGCTCTCCGTGCTCCTCAAGAGATCGCAGGATGTTCTCCGACGCTACGTAGAGGATGAGAGGTTGAGCGGACGCTGCCCCCTGCCCAGGTACACTCCATTATATACCTCTGAATAAATCACATGATGAACCTGTTTTGCCATAAAAACACATTTTGCATGTTTCTGGACAGATGTGCCCATCAGAAATGCAGCTCCAAACACTGGTGGTTGTTAATGCCATGATTTTACCAAAGAGACATTTTGCAATGCAAATCCAATATCCAGCCATGCATCCACCATTTTTCCTTTTCTTTTTTGTAAACAACACAAAACCACTGTACTTTTACACACTAGCAAGATGTGCAATGTTTTTTGTTTTTTTTAAATGGAAGTTAAATGATGCCCAAACAAATTGAACCATTTATACAGAACATGGCAATAGGGTGGTGGGGGGAATTCAGAAAAATCGTATATTTAGAATATACACATGACTAGCAAATGCAAGGTTTGCTATTAAATTCAGACAAAGAACATTTTAAAAAGTAAAATGTGTTAAATACAATACAAATGGAAGAAACAAGAAAATCATGGATTGCATTAGAGCATGTTAAAACAAAACCAAATATGAAAAAACAGTAAGCAATGGTCTCTCAGACATAACATCATACAAATCTGTGATGTACTCCACCAGTTTTACACATCAAAGTGTATTTTAAGGATTTGGACAGTACGACTGCATCTGTGGACAAAAGCTGAATAAAGCCTTTTGTGGCTCCAGAGGGAGCCGCATGAAATCTGATAAAATGGTGGCTGGCACTAGCAGCTTGAGGCTACGTTAGCTGCTACTAGCATAACACACCCAAATCTCTGACTGTACTGTTGACAGTCTAGTTGTAGTGTATTGTTGGTAATGTAGTAATGTGTTTTTGACAAGGAAGAAGAATGTGTGGAATTAAAAAGGTTAGACACCTCTGGTTCTGCTGCATCAATTTTGATATTTTTTTTATAAACTGTCAATCCTGTGTCTGACAATAGTATACGAGTGCAATGATACATTTATGGAGTACTGGAGTATTGGTGATTGTGTGAGAAAACGACCTAATTTACAATAAATGCCTACTGTTAATTGTATATAATCAAAGTTGGTTTGTAAAATAGAAACAGGACAGAATAGAGTTCACATAAAACTGACTACACATTGGTTAGATTTTGACATGGGCAGGTGGAGTTTTCTTTTTCATTTAATCAACAACAAATGCTTTATCTCTCTGTACATCTAGTCATAGTGGTCAATACATATTGAGTCTTGATCTCCTGGTTAATCGTATTTAATCTGTTTAACAACCTTTGGTCTGTTTTTGCTGCTTATCAGAACTAAATGTCTCATATTATGAACACAGTGTACTTCTTTGGTTGATGGTTTCTATATAGTCATGTAAAGTAAACCTGTGTTGACCATTAGTCACCTTTTTCTATGAACTTGGTTGATTTTTTTTTTTGGTATTGGTTTGCTAAATTAAATTTAACTTATTCGGTCATAGACAAGTTTATAATTTTTCCATCCAGCAGCTCTCATTATTAAAGATCTGAGATCTAAATTAGGTGTTGATGCTCACCCTCTCTTTGTTTTTTCACCCATCTTCTATCTTTGTAGCTAATGGCGCTTTTTGGTCTTTTTTTCATTTTAGGCAACAAGTGACAGAGATTATCTTTGTCTTGAAAGCTATCAGCACTTTGATGGACTCTCTTAAAAAGACTCAGCCCGAAAATGGTGAGTATCAAACTGTGTCAAGAATTAAATAGATCTTAGAAAGAGGTGACAAAATAAAAAAAAAAACGTAAAAAAATACAATAATGGCACTATCTATCGTCTATTCATTTCAGATAAATGTGTCAGAGTACAGTTGGGACCATTTTTCAAATGAGTTTTATCCCCAATCTGCGTAGATGTGTTTGTTTCCAGCAAGGTCAATTACAAGAAACGATTTTTTTTTAACCGCAATAGATTGAAATGAAACATTCTAAAATTACGTTTTTGAAGTGCCCTTCAAGATGTTTGCATTACAAAACTCATTTCCATACGCCTGTGGGAATTTTATCAAGGAAATGATTTCTTTGATTGCCTTCTATCACAGTTCATATTCTCTTCTTTCTCTCCCTCCCATCCCCATTCCTTCTTTTGTATTTTCTCCCTCTTTTTCTGCGATTATTTTGTTTACTGCCTGCAGTGGATGGCAACACATGGGCTCAAGTGATTGCCCTGTACCCCACGCTGGTAGAGTGCATTACGTGCTCCTCGTCTGAGGTGAGCTCGGCCCTGAAGGAGGCCCTGGGGCCCTTTAAAGACTTTATGCAGCCACCCGTCTCCAGAGTTCAGAACGGAGAATCCTGACCAGGCTCGCCCGCAGATCTTTGTTTTTATAATGAAGAAATCTTGAATGTGTCTTCTCGACCTACGTGCTTTAAAAGTGCACGGACATGAACTCCATGTGGGCCCCATCTACAGTGACATGAAGCAACCCACGGTGAACAGAGAGCCGAGGCCCACCCAGACCACGTTGATGACCCTGACCTTCATACGCATCATCGTATGCTTCTCATGTGAGCTGATAACGCCTCTCTGCTCCCCCCCCCCCGCCTTCCTCGCGATTCTCATACGGACTGACTGCACTCTTGTGTTAACTACAGAGATTTAAAAAAAATAATAATAATTCCAGTGTTGCCTCTGGGTTTAGTTTGTTCATTCTCCTTCCGAGGCCGAATCGATGTACAGTGTGTGGTGATAGTGATGATGTAATTAAGAAAAAAATGCAAAAACTGGGGCTTTATTGATCTTAAAAATAAACACTTAGACTTTTGCAACATTTTCAGCAGTGAGGATTTTATGCAAGAAAACAAATCTTACTGTAACATTCCATGTCATCTTTAGCCAGCCATCTGAGAAGGGATGTACTTGTCTGTATAAAATAAATGGGACAATTCTACAATCAGCTCTGTGCTGTGAGTGTGCTCAGTGACAATGCATGTTAAGTTCTATATATATATATATATATACCACGAGTAAATCATTAAAGAAATCTGTTTAATATCAATGTGACATCCCTGATGAGAATGACTCAAGTGAACAGGTTCTTTGGAGTTTATATTGATATTTTTTTATCAGCAAGGATGTCCTTGCAACATTCCCTTTTATTTAAAAACAATATTTGTAGCGTCCCTATATACAAAGTAGCATTAGAATTATTTCAGTGTTATATGGGGCAATGTCACCATCATAAACCTAAACGTATTACAGTTCATAAATGTGGTCCTGGTTCAAATTTGGTGTGATTCGCTAACAAATAATTATTGAAAAGCATTTCTTTATTTTGCATTCCTTTCATCTTTATGTTTTTCTCATGATTTTTTTGTGTGTATTCGGGGTCCTCTGCCATTTTTATTGAAGAAAGGACCTTACAAGTAGTAGTTTCTTATAGACCCATGTTCCATGCTGGAAATACAAACTCTGGAGTTTAAAATGCAAAACCTCAGAAACACAAACCAAAGGGGAAAAGAAATGCTGCTATAACACTCCATGCCAGCAGGAGGTGCAAGTATTTAAATTGCAGCGATTTGTTTTTCCTGTAGGTGGCGACATTTAAATGTCTACTTCCCCTGATCGGAATCTGCTGCCTTCTTGTCCTATAGGTCACTTGGCCAGTGTAAAACTGTAGACACTGATAATATGGACTGTAAGCAGCATTTGTTAAAGCATCTGCGATTAAATTTTTACTCGTGTGTAACATTTAGGAGGATC
>NW_023339762.1:10309539-10334048 GCF_004916995.1 Morone saxatilis | reverse complement strand
ATAATATTCATAGGTCACCTGAAAATAAGAATCATTATGTTTTCGTTACCTTAGAATGAGCTGTTTTTATCTGCAGATGCCACAAGTTGCCTTACGTGGAGGTCGTCATTGTTGAACCGCCATGTTTCTACAGTAGCCCAGAATGGACAAACCAAATTGTGGCTCTAGATAGAGCATTTTGCCCTTTTTTATTTGCAGGTTTCACGGTCAGCGTAGTTTCTCCTACACACTTCACAGGCCGTTCTCATTCGCAGGTCCCAGGTACAGACGCCAGCAGCATTCAATTAGCTGCAATCTGCAACTTCACCACTAGATGCCACTAAATCCTACACACTGAACCTTTAACTGCTCTCAGCCCATTTTAGGAGAAGAATTGTAACAAGAAGTAGCCATTGTAAGAGTTAAATGTTGTGTGTGAGTTTGTGGCTGAGAAACGAACCACTTCTACCAAATATGTCAGGCTGAATCACAGAGAAATGTATTTATAATGCTGCAGAAAATATTGAATTTTACATTAGTTGTAATGATTCTGAATTGGATGTGAATATTTCACTATAAAATGATCATATTGTAATGTTATTGTGCATCAAGTCCACATTATTAATGAAGAATACCACCACATTATATTAATACCATGTATTGATATTAAGGTGTGGCATTACAGTATGTTATGTATTTATGTGTATTTCCTGGTGTTAATACCTAATCTAGTTTGAAGTTGAGGGACATTTTTAATAGAACATAACGAGGCTCCGGTGTACAAGTTTAGTCTCTCACTCCCTTGTAGTTGCAGTTACAATACTGGGTGTCACTGTGCAGTAGGTTACAACCCCACAGTGACAACAGGAACAACCTCTGGAACACAAAACACCTCTTCACACGACATTACACCCCCGCATGCTGTAGTAGGGACTCCTCGACTCCCTCTCCGTGTCCCCTGGAGGTCTCCGAGCCCGAGTTTCAGATCATCCAGTAGGTCATATGAGGGGAGAGGAGCGCTTTGTGGTTTGCACTGAAGAAAAAGAGGAAGGAGGAGGAGGAGGAGGAGGAGAGCAACGGAGGGAGCAGGTCTGCTTGGGCGGGGTTTCCCTCTTATTTCAAGGCACAGAAGAGGAGCGGAGCGGGGAGAGTACGGACCCGCTCCAGCTGCTGCACGGGAATGTCGCCGTAGTCGAGGCTGGTTGCGTTTTCGCTAGCTTGACGATATTCTTCCAGTCTCTTTTTTTTTTCTTTTCTTTAACATCCTCGTTCTCCCCCCGTCCTCCTCTCGCATTGTGACCACGTACTGGCTGAGGTAGTAGTTTGTGCTGTTGGTTGGGTTGTGACACTGCCCGCTATGGAGATGACTGCGCAAGCTACTGCCTTGCCAGTGCTGGTGCCTTCACTTCCAGCCGAGGGAAGGGGAAAAAAAAGAGCTCCCCCCTGCTCTTCAACGCTGTTATACGGTTTTAACAGGTAATGCACACTGCTGGAGTGACATAGCTACCGTGTTCCGTTTGAAGCTGCAATGTAATGCTTGTAAAAGGAAAAATGGCTTGTGGTTGCATTGTTGCATTTTGAGCTGAAGCCGTTTGAGAACTGTATCATGTTTCATCCAATAAAATAGAGAATAACTGTGGGGGAAAAGCACTTTGCTGTGTGTAGTTTGAATTTTTTGCACTGCTGATGATTATTCATTGACATGCGTTTGATTTTTTTTTTTAATTGGTACCATAATCCCCCCCCTTTTTCTGTATTTGCAGGATGGAGGAGGAAGCTTGCTTGTGTTGGATGGAAATCCGATATGCAAGTTTTTAAATAATTTGTATGCACATTTTTAAAATGCACGAGGAAGTCGATATCTGCTATGGATTTGCATAGTTTTCCACCACCTCAGGCGGAGTGGGCTGTGCAGAAAGCATGTAGGTCAACAGTACTGTTGCTATGAGGAGAGAGGAGTGACGTGGCTCCTGCTGCCCACAGAGGTATCCTACAATACATCTGCTCTGACACACAAGCTGGCTTTATGGTCCTCCCCGACGTCTTTTGTTGTTAATGCTGCATACCGTCAGACACTGGGGCAGATAGCGTGTGCTCCTCCTGCACCTAAACACCCCATCTCTGCAGGGCAGTGCTGCTGGCACTGTTCACCAAATAATCTGATTATTATGCTAAATCTGGATGGTGTGTGCCTCAGTGCTCGAACTCTGCACAGACAGACGCAGCACATGACCTAACCCCCACCCCCCACCCTCCACAGGCGTTTCAGCAGTGGTGTCCTCACTGAAGTCTGGGAGCGCAGCCCTGATGTGGGTCGTGCGTTGTGAGTTAACCTTTTGAAATCCTCCCTCTGCTGCTGCCTGACAGCATCTGGTTGCTCTGTATCACATTAGTATGGGCAGTCAGGGGTCTCGTGATGGGGGTGGGGACCGGAATGGGTAATGAGCTTTGATTGGCTGCAGGGGCCAGGCAGCCCGGGTCGATGAAACCCATGCAGGGTTTTCCAGTCTTGTGCTCTCAGACCCCCACTGCCCTGATGATGATAGCACGCCGCTCACTCAATGACTGACTGACTGAACATTGAATCCTGCGTTTGACCTTCCAAGAAGACTCATGAAATATTTATGAGTTCACACTTGATAGTGTGTTAGGCAGAGTTATGTTCATCTTGGGCCACAGCTCTTCCCACTAGCATCTGTGCTGGTATTAAAACAATAAATTTTACTCCAGCTCCTCATTGTAGAGATAGACGTAGGTTGAAAAGGGGGTGCTTTTCCTTTTAAAGAGAAGAAGCGAGCTAGTAAACACACACAGGAGAACTGTTATTGTCAAGCCTGTTGAGTAGCAGCCCTACAGGTCTGCATTAGATGTATTCAAACAACTGTCCGTCTCGTGTAAGAAATTCAAGTTATCCAGCCTCCGGGGTTAAACCAAACATCATTTATCATATCCTGGCTGTAAAGAGAGCCAGCCTATGGATCAGTGAGCAGTGCAGAGGCAGCCCATGTCCTTCTCATCCATCTTGTGTCAAAGCTCTCATTTGAGCCGGGCCGCAGATAAATTATACTTCAGGCAGCCAAAGCCCTAAAGCAGTAAATTAGAGCCCCCCTGTGGAAAATCGGCTTGCTCAGATGGGTATCACAGCTGCACCGTTGAAGCAGCCGCACCCTTGTCCTGACAGGACAGTCGACCCTTTTGCGTACTCTGTTTTCACCAGATACCTTAACACGTGCTGCTTCTGTAACGCAACATGTTTGGAATTAGTTCTGAAATAAATTAGTTGATTAATTGGGGAGTTGATCAACATTTTTGACGGTTTGTCAAGAAAAATGCCAAAAAAGTGGGATTCTCTTTGGGTTTTGGACTGTTTGTTGGAGAAGAGAAGCAACCTGATCATGTCATCCTGGGCTCTGAAGAATTGTGATGGTCAGTTTCGCATTTTTCTGACATTGTATGTAATAAATGATTAATCAATTTGAAATCAACAGAATAATCGCCAGCAAGAAGAGCTTAAACAATTGCTCGGTTGCCAGGAAATGATTTGGCAACTATTTTAATAATTGATTCCTCGTTCAAGTCGTTTTTCAAGAAAAAGTGCCAAACATGATTCTTCCAGCCTCTCAAATGTGAAGATTTCCTGCTTTTTTTCTTGTCTGCCATTATAGTAAACTGAATATCTTTAGGTTTTGAACTGCTAGTCAGACAAAAAACTATTATTTAGAAAATGAAAAACAAAGATCGTTAATAAAAATTATCATTAGTTGGTAGTTGGTTTGTTGCAGGTCAAAAATAATATAAAAAAAATAGTATCTTTTCACTTAATCCTCTCCTGAAAGGAGGCTTGAAGGCGGTGGCCCCAGCAGCGAGTCACCTTTCCAGTACAAGAGATGAGTATTTCACTGCAAGCCCACTCAGCATCTCCCTCTGATCTGTCCACGGGTGGGGTGGGAGTGCTGCAACCTTGGAAAAACAAGCCACCCACAGGAATGACTGTGTCATCATTGCCGTCATCCAATCTGGACCACACACACACACACGTGTGGAGAGTAGGAGTGGAGTGCCAGATCAGTTCTGGCCTGACTGGAGGAGGATGCGGCGCTGGCCTGTGGGGACCAGATGGCCCTCCAGCTCCTGCAGAGGACCCAGGAGTGTGAGACTCCCACTATAGCACATTATGATCGTCTGAGTGTGTGTAAAGGCATTCATAAAGATGTGTGTGGTGCTCGTATCTTAACGTGTGGGTAGGATAACAGGAATTGAACTAAACCTGAATTTGAGTTATAAAAGTTACTATTGTTGAACGTGTGTGTGGTCCAGAAACCTTTCCTGGCTTTGTGCTCCGTTATCAATCAGAGCATTTATTTATCCATCCTTTGCTTCTTGTTTACTTTTTTTAATTTTAGCTTTATTTCAGACATAAAAAAGTCCATATTCTGCTTTAAAAAAAGAAAAGAAATGGAAAATAGGAAATAAATGAAAAAGATACTTGCTAAAATAAAGAGATACAAATGAGGTAGAAATCTTACATCAACCAACAAAGACATGACATTTCAGTCAAAATTAGCTGTGCATATTAAGTGGTAGCACAGTTACAAAATGGTTTGTAAGGAATAAAAGAAACCAAAGGACACACTGTATAAGTCCTTTTCATGGGAGACATTTTGACATGTCTCAGTAGGAATAGCACAGGAGTAAGTGGTGAAATTCATGATGGCTGAATTCCATTTAGCTACTTCAGTTTCAGATCCCTGCTGTTGTGCAGGCTGAATCACTGTCAAACCATCATGACTTTCTTATTTTAACCTGCTATTGCTACAATTCCATCTACTATGAACTAATTTACTAGCTAACTCTTTTTGCAAATGCATAGAACTTAAAACTATCTGATAGTGTTGGACACATCACTGTCCCTGGCTGATTGAAACTCAATGTGTTTCAGGTTTGGCCATCTGTAAAACTGTTACCAGCATGAGTTTCACATTTTTAGTGTCACGTTATCTCTTATCAGTATGAGGCTATTTTGATCCATTTCTAAATAAAACGCTGGCGATTATCAAAACTAAGCTGAGTGATGCTGGCTTTCTGAAAGGGCATTAAAAGCTGATTCATACCAACATTGTGAGCGCAACGAGTTGTCGAGTGTTTAATGTAAGTTCTCTGGTGCCAAAAAGCGTCAAGTGTCCTTTCACTGCTCCACAATCCATCTCTCACTATGGAATGCATATTATTTCATATGATACCTCTGTCATGTCATGAACTATGAAAGATCCAGTCTTGTGGTTTGATTTCTATCTTCACTCTCTCAAGTATTTGATATCACAGCAGTTTCACTTAAGACTCAGGAGGTTATTCCTCAATGTACCACACCCACTCTCACTGTATTAAAGTGAAAGGTGAATTGAAATGGGGATGAACCTCTCATCTTTTTTTTTTTTGATCAAGTTATCAAGTTGTCTTTCATCACTTCGGGTTGTGTGTGTGCTTTAGAGTCAAATTACGCCCCTCACAGCAGCCTCTACCATGAAATCTTCTGTCAGGCTATTCTGTGAACTGATACCCTTCATCCACATATTGCTTTGGGACTCACTTGACACAGTTTGTTAGAGTGGTGATAGTCTTATTCTATACAGTTACTGGAGTGTAAGGGAGTCTGTCTGGGTGTTTTAACACAGTGCAGGCAGGCAGTGATGAAATAAGTATTCGGATCTTTTACTTTAGTAAAGGTTGCAATGCTACAGTGTAAAAATACTACTGATTACTTAAGTAAATGTACAAAAGTATTAGCATCCATATACTATACTACTAAAAGTACTCATGAAAAATGGCTAATTTCAAAATCATATATATTGTATTAATGGTCTAGCATTAGCGATGCTTTGTACATCACTTTAATGTTAAAACTGGTAAAGGAAAGGCTATTTGGATTCCATTATATACTGCTGGGTTACTTAATAATATACTCTGTGTATACATATATATACACAAGAAATACCTGATATCATTAATGTGGGAAAAAATGTTAAAAAGGTCAGAAATTGTCCATTTTTTAATAGAGCAGAAAAGTGACCATGTAAACCTTTTTTTACACTGTTCTAGGTTTCCAAAACAGTACAAATTATGTATTTTCACTCAGTAAGATGTACATCACTTATAGTAAAAGAAAGAAGTGTCCACTGAAAACGTTATTTACATTTTGCACATTGAAATTAAATTACTGTCTGTTCCATGTTTCACCAGTTCCAGACACTCGTACAGCAGTTAACATACAATATTTGTGCACAATTAATAGCAGCTGAAAACTACGACCTAAACCTAAATGAACCAAACTGTGGAAGACCACTGAATCAGGGAACAAAGATGATTGTAGAGAGACATAAGGTACATGTTTGTATAACTGTCTGCAATGATAATCTTGAATATACTGTTGGAGGCACCTGCTATTCATAAGGATAGGTTTATCTTAATAGGGACAATGTATCCAACTGATACTGACAAAAGGTAAAAAATTAGGTCATGGCAGTGGGTTTTTTCTTTTTTTTTTAGCATTCTACATATTTTCTACAACAGTATAACCTTCACACAGTTCCCTGGGAGGCTTTTTGTCTTTGCTCAGTGCTTTTCTGAAAACGTTTACAAATCTTGCAGATACACGAGCAAATCATACCAATGTAACTCTGAATAATGGCACAGGTAGCAGCTGATGATTCAGCTGACATAGCATGCAAACAGTCAAAGAAGACAAAGACAGCATGTGTTATGTGTAATACAATAAAAGGAAGAAAATTATGAGGTAGATGGCTAATGGTGAATGAGTGCAACAGATATTATTTTGGATACTATGTTATTACTTCTTAATTAATAATTATATAATAATAATTAACGTAAAAACTGGGCTAGATTTAATAGTATGATGAGATGTAAGCAGGGTTGAAGGTGACTCCTCATAGTAGTGTATTCTTCATAAATGTGTTCAATTTCAACAGAAGCAGCAGTTTTCCTTAATAGTAAGCACAGTATTGCAATGCAAGGGGTACAAATGAACCAAAATAGCAACTGCAGAATTAGGAGAACCAGGTGACGTACAATCTACAGAAAGCTTTTTTTTTTTCTCCTTTGGTAAAACAGACTAACAATTGCACATGGCTAAATTAAAAGCTCTACATGGGACAGAGGATGTATGATTCATATATGCAGGACATCAGTCTTCAGGTTTGTTTTTTTTATACACTGTACAGGTGTTCAACCAAACACACTTATTAAATGTCTTATGCCTGGGAGTATTTACATTTTCACATTTATAAATATTGTGCATTAGTTAGTAACAGCAATCCTGAGATGCACGTCACCATCGCATCCATGAGAACCCTTGCTCTCAAACCCTCTGGCATCACCCCACAAATAGATTCACAATGGCTTCCTCGAGATTGAATAAAATAAAATAAAATAAAATAAATCAGTCGTTCAACTCTTCAACAGTTCTTTTCATGATTCGGCTATTAACAGTTTCATTTCTATTAAAAAAAGAAAAGGGCCAGAAAAAAATATGATCATCCTGATTAAAGATGATCAAGGGGAAAATGGCCTGGACATAAATCCCAACTCTGACCAGAAACATCTTGGAACCCTCAGCGGAGTCCACACTAAAGCACTTTAAAAAGAGCACAAGGGATGAGGGAAACTGCAGAGGTCAAGTTGGGGGATCAAGGCAGGGTTATGTTTCAGTGGTAGTTGTCGTTTCCTAGCTTGGCTAGTTCTGCTTGTTGCCGTACATGAGGGGAATGATGTAGACAGAGATGTCATCTCCAGAGCCTAATCTGTCATTGGATATCCTCCAACCGCGGTCCTTCAGCACCCCGCGTGCTCTCATTACGAGGTCTTGAGCTGCCATTGTGTACCTGACATAATAAAAGTGATAAATGGTTAAGGCGTAGTCATAGCATGGTGATATACAATAAGATAAATGGTCACATCTGATAATAATAATAATGCACAGTATTTGACTTGAAGTACATCTGGCCACAACCAGATCGGGGGAATGAAAATACTGTGGTGAACTTTTGAAACCAAGCTAACAAGAGAAGTGTCAGAGCACCCAATTAATAGTCTTACAAGCTTTTCTTTGATATCAGAGACATTACTTATCTAATATTTGGAAATTTGCATAATTACAACAAGATAACAACGTTCATCCTCTACAAATAAGACAGGGGTGAGGGGAAGTTCAGGCACGACTGGCGGCTGCAGCTGTGTGATGAGTGAACGTGCCTGTGCTGGTCGTCGGGGTCGCAGTTTGCCAGGAAACAGGTGACTGCTTCAGCTACTTCCTGGTTAGAGAGGACGTCCCACAGACCATCAGTTCCCAGCACCAGAACATCGTCAGCCCCATGCTCGTACTGCGCCAAAGGGTAGGCTTTGACCTGAAGGTGAAGGGGAAAAACAAGGCAAAAGTTGAGAGGTGCATGGTTTCTAGGAATTATTTGAACCTTTTGCACGAAATCCCTGTGAAGATGTTACATAATAGGCTATTGCTGCGTATACACAATGCCCGAAGAAGAGAAAGAACAGGAAAAACACCCTTTATTCCGACATTCACATATTATTCTAAGGTGGTTAGCCCTTGTGTTAATCATCCTTGAAGGACATATTACTGTTGAATTTTTAATTGAAATGAGTACCACAAACAACAAAATAAATTTAAAATATAATTTTGTAACGTGTGTAACATCACCATTTAATTCCCATTTGTTTGGGAACATCTTCCTAATATATTCTTTTTCTAAAAGCAACTGCACACAGTGTAATAGCAAGCAAAGTATGGACTCAAAAAGAAAAAAAGAAAAATGCTATAGTTTGGTTGGTTCAACTAATTCCTTTGCTACCCTGGGGGAGTTGCCTGTTTACGCCAACTTACTGCAGAGACTACTGCGAAAAGAGCACACAATGACCACAGCGACCGTGAAATGGAATCAGAATGACCTCCGCATTGATCATGAGACTCCATGTTGTGGTAAACCTTGTGATTTAAGTCAAGCTTTGCAAGAGAGAAAAGGACTGAGGCTATCAATACATGAAAGAGAGGGCAGTTCCTAGAATCAATTTCAAAACAGGGATTTCAACAGCAACAAAACATCTGCGGAAGAGGGGTCATGACCAAATCATTTGATTTCCAACCCAATGCCCATATTTGATCTCATGATGAGTGTGATGACTCCAAGTGTCAAAGTAAGCTTTTTTTCTGAGACCTTTTTATTACCTGAGAGAAATCACTTATTTTAACTTTGCAAGAAGGTTTTTTCACAATCACTGCAGGGTGTTCTCCCACACATATGATTCCTTTATTAGTAATTGTCTATTTTTCCCCTTCATTTTAGCATCCAGCGAGACGTCTAACGATCAGGTTTGACATGTCGTACATATACTAATAACGTGTTTACACTCTGTCTGAAACAATAGAGACTACAAGCACCTCAAAGGAAAAAAATCTGAAAAGAAATACAACATCAAAAAGTAAGCTGAACTATGACTGAACTCAGAGGGCAATGAATTAAAGATCAAGAGAATTCATGGGCTGCGTGACTACTGCAATCATGTGCAGTAGACACTGGAAAGGAAAGGAGTCATTTGAGAGCGACGACCGTTGGGGAATGTTAATGTGCACTTGACCACATAGTTCACAGTGTGGACTGTTAATGGCCAAAGGCATTTTACATCATTACCTCTGTGCTCTTTTTATCAAGAAGTAGAGGTTATGAGGTAAGACAAAAGGAAAGATCCACTGTAAAGTACTGTAACATTGTTAACACATTGTTATTAATGATGTGAGTTGCATTTCCTTTATTTTGTTTTTTATTTCTCATTTGCATAAATGCTCTATGTCGATGATGTGATGTTGATTTGCTTTTTTGTAATTTGTTTTTTTGTTTTGTAAGTTGTTTTGTTTTGTAATTCAAATAGTTGAAATTTAGGAAATCGTAAATTGAAGTGACAGTAAAAACAAGCAAATTCCCAAACTTTTATAACAAATATTAAAAGTTCACACACAGTTATGTATAAAGGATAATGTGAATGAGTGATTGGAGGACATAATGAAGGGCACAATTTAAAATGGAGCCTACCTCTGGGCAGCAGGACAGGAAGGGCTTAATGTAGATGTTGGAGTCATGCACTTTGAGATTGTGGTCCCCGAGACCTCTGGTGACCCCAATGGTCGCTAACACACGAGCCTGCAAAAGATCAGACATATGTAAAGCACAGCCTCCATCGGAGTCAAACAAAACAACCACCAAGTAAATGGAGAGGCTCTTTCAAAAACAATATATATATTTTTACTGAACAAAAGACAAGACAGAGACAGTGGGTGTCTTAAGGGATATTTTAAGTGTAGTGTTTTATATTTGTAGCTTTCGCCGTCATTTCAATCGGTCATGATGCTCATGATCTGTTATATTATAATAATATATCATATATCACCAAAGTAATGCCCACAGCTACAGTGTGGCAAGAACAGTGAGTTGAAACTGAACCAGGAAATAGGTCTATAAGGACAGTTTGGGTCATAGTTTTACTGTTCACACATTAATTTCTCTTCATTTGGCTAACTTGTTTAAAACCAGTCAGTTAGTCTCACTGCTTGTGTTTCTTGGCCTGTCTGTGAGTCTACTGCATTAATCCCTGATCATTGTAAAGAATAACCTGCATGACACACCCCTAGCCACATTTCACTGACGGATACAGGCTACTCCCAGTGGGAATCATTATCTGGATGGATGAGCAGCATTTAGGGCAAATAAACACAAGCTCATCGTCAGCATCTTCCAGTTCTGTAAGTGCCTAACGATCGTTCCCTGAGTCCCAGGCGCCATCAAACTCATTTGTAAGCTGTACAAAACTCTTTTTGACACCTACTGTCTGCACAGATCGCCATCGACGCTTCTAAATATGGCTGCTGGCACAGGACGGGAGAACTGGGCTAATTGAATCTACTGTACAGCGTACGAGATATGGAGGCGCATAAGGATGGGGAGAGCAGTACGAAAGGGTAAGTGAGGCCTGCTAGGAATGAGCCTGGATCAGTATGCAGCACAGAGAGGTGGATAGAAGGGAGAGCGTTTCAAAGTGGCGGCAAAGCTCCTCCGGCAGAGTAGGGGAAACATCCTGGGATTAATTGTTGAGCGTTGGGGCCCAGCAGGCTTCGCGCCGGGCTTTGAAGTGCTCTGACGTTCCTCTCCCTCGCACAAAGCCCCCTTGCTCTATCTAGCCATCCATCTCTGTGCCTTACTTCAAAGGGAGAAGACGCGACGTGGGCACGGCCAACTGTGCAAGGGGTAAACCCGAGTGTGGTTGCAGGCAGAGAGCACGGTGAGGTGACATCTGCCCCAGTCATCAGTCTAACATAAATCTACAGTTTGTCTGTGTTAAAGAAAAACTGGAGAAGGCCACAGTGAGAACATATTCACATCTATCATGTTTCTAATCTGACCTTTTCAATGCAACATGGACAAGGTGCCACACACCACCACATGTGCAGCATCACTTAGGGAATAGGAAATGTCATGAACAGTGTGCAGTGTGCTTTTGACCTTTTCTTGTATCAAAACACTGACAAGATTCTCCCGAAAGTCAGTGTTTTAGTGACGTAGTATTCCGTAGTATTAACATATGTGACTTTTTGGACACTTTTCATCTGTCTTTGGTCACATTTTCATCCTCTAATGGGTGCCCCCGATGGGAGTCCCACCTTTGACCCCTAGCTGTGTAAGTGCTACATTTCTACCCGCTGAGGGACATAAAAGTCCATTAGAGCAGAGATATTTTCTGTGCCGTAGGTTAGTGCAGGATGTGAATCCTTGTGGAAAAAGCGGCCATGAATGCTTTCCACTAGCTGGCTCCTCCGCACAGTGACAGGGGAGGATAGGGGGGCTGGAGGTGCTAGGGGCTGACTAATGGTGCCCTAGCGAGCTTTGATTACAGGCGAGGCGCACAAGGCCGTGGGAGTAACTCTGTCAGCAAGTAGCCGCCAAGCACTTCTTACCTTCTTCCCTTCACCGTAGATCAGGGGAAACTTTAGGTCATCGTCCTCGATGGTTTTATACGCCCTGTGCAGAGGAGAGAGGACACTTTAATGGGTTTTTGGTTTATGGCAGGCAGCACACATGTGCCCTGGAGATACATTGCCTCCGTGCACCCCCAGTAGGCCTTGCTGCTGAGGTGACTGGCACAGAGAGAAAGAGTATGCTAAGAGGAAAAAGAGAGACGGTGAGGAAAAAAAAAATCCTCCCAGACATCACACAGAACGACACAGAGCCTTAGCATATTTCCCTCCTTTTTTTCTTTCTAACGGATCTTGTAAAAGTCTCCCTAGTGACAAAGAGTGAGACGTCTATCTCTTGGATTACTGTTGGTTTTCTGTGACTGCCTGCTGCAGTTGTGTGTGTGTGTGTGTGTGTGTGTGCATGTATGTATCTGAAAGCCTGCATGTAAAGCAGCTGAATGATGCAAAAGTATCCACGTTTACATTCCCCTGCTCTCAGAGCGGTGTTTAAACTTTCCCAACTAATGAATAATTTACCATCTTCAGACTGGCACCAGCCAGAGCTGCAGTATAAGGAAAAATACTGTATGTATTCATGCCAGGTCTTAAGATACACTTTTCACCTCCACAGCTTAGAGACATGCTTGTAGTGAGTATAATTTTCACCCATGAACAGTTTTACTTCAGAAGAACAGCTGTGTCACTATATAGTATCAGAAACATTACAAATCTGAGCCCATTTCAGCAGAGCTGCCAGGAGAGAGTTTTCCATTCACAACTCACATCAGGTGATATGAATAGAAAAATCTAGCTCTGTTTGAAAGAGTTGTTACCTGGATCAAATAACATTTAGTACATTTATTTTAGCCTTTACAATGGAGGAAATGAAGGAACAAATTGTTTGAAATGAATGTAGAATGCTTTTGACAATAAAACAAACACAGATGATAACAGCTATCTGGTCTAAAAAGCTGCTTAAAAAAACCTAAAGTGCAGATATCATGTGACCCAGGCCTGCCACACACCTTATCCAATGTATTTCAGCTGCTGTGAAGCAGATTAGCAGGGACTGGGATGGTTTTTACATTACTGCTGGTTCCACTCAGAGAGACCATATGTTTCCACCTTAGGCGAGCGCTATACTGCTGTACTCAGCACTTTTTTAACAGTGTGCAGAGCGAGGACTATCACAGAGAACGCAGCCCACAAACACAGAAATACAGTTTGCAACCTCTTTTGAGCAGAGAGATGTAGCTCAAAATAACGGTGCGTAGAAGAGTTCCTTACTAATGTTTGCAAATATTTATGGTGTGGAGAAAACCTCTAAAACAGCAGATTAATTATTTAAAAGTTAAATTCAGCATTAAAAGAGGCATTAATTGAAGTAGGGCAGGTTAAACTCTTAACCTCTCTATTTAAAAAAAATAGGGAAATACTATTTCTCCTGTCATATCACTCCAAACTTCTTTTATTTGAGTATTTCACCTTCAAAAAGTGTAAGGCTCCTAAATAGAAAACTACCACACTGAGACACACACTTCATGTCATATTTCAAAGATATCTTGGATGAAATCCCTAGAGCCCGCTGTCGGGGACACACTCCCTCTCGAGACTTGTGTTTACAGCGAATCCATCCTGTCAGACTTGAGATAACAAGTGTGTGACAAAAAGAGAGAGATGCACATTAATCCTGTTATAATACCTGCTTCCTGCTCTGGGACATAGCGTCCAAAAAACGACGGCGTGCAGAGTTGCTCAACGGCCGTACTGTTTGACCACGACACTGAGCGCTTTAACATTCAAGGGGACTGTTTGGACGCCTGATATGTTGCAAAGTGAGACTGACTGAGAAAGGGTGGGGGGAGGGGAGAGGAAGAGGAAGAGAGGGAGCCAGGGAGGGAAGGAGGCGGGTGGTATCATCCTCTCTGCAGGTGACGGGCAGGAGAGGAGGGGAGTGATGTCATCTCTGCTCGGTGCAAAGAGGGGGTGACAGAAACATTAGGAGTGTGTGTGCTCAGCATCCCGATCTGTGCACAGAAACACACACACACACACCCAACGGCAAACATTGAGGTGACATTGTGTCGGGGCTTGTGTCAGGGCCTGTGTCAGCACCGGATGAGTCAATTGACAGTTGGGTTCAAATAAACTTTTTAGCCAACCTTAATGAGCTTTTCATAGATTGTGCGGTGCTTTTAAACGGCGGTGACCCAGCGACTCTACGCTGTATGCCTCGGTCATATCAGTGCAAAGGCATCATGGAAACAGAAAGGAAGAAGAGAAGGAGGAATAGGAGAGGGAGTGAAAATATATGACAGTGATGAAGGTGTGTGTTAGTCTCCCTCCTCTCTCATTTAATGTCTATAGGATCAGGGGGAGGACAGATACCGTAGTGGGCACGGGCACTAAATAGAGACAGCTTGAGCACCATTCATTGTCATTTATCATTGCCCTCCTATGTGGTCTGCACACCATCTTTTTTTCATATATTTTTTTTCTTTTACTTCGCTTTTCCCTCTCCTCCTTTATGCCTATTTCTATCTTTGAAACGTACCCCGGTCTTCTTTCATTTCTCTCTGTCTTTGAAGCAATTTTCTTTCTCATTTGTCCTCTCTGTCCTCTCCTGCCACCCACTGTCTTCCCGACCTTCCCTCCGCCTGGCTGGCTGTGTTTTTATGTGGCGTTTGGATCATGTCGAACACGGCCGACCGCTCGACATCCATCACTCCGGAACGTATCGCAAAACAAAACCGCCCGCCATCCTGGACAGCGACCACCATTACAGTTTGCAAGGCCAAAGCCAGCTTGCGCTTTAGTCCAACTGGCCGAGGGAGGGGAGGTAAAGAAAGCGAGGGATGAAAACAGAAAGAGGTGGGCTGTGGACCTGTATGCCTTTATTAGAGCGTGGCCTTGATCATGGATGCCTTTGAGGGAATTGGATGACAGCTTACACCCACACATGCACAGCATGTGGGCATACTGGCTGCTCATAGAGAGTGTACATGTACAGACAGAAAGCTGCAGAGACTTAAAAAAATAGTCATTTGTACCTACAGCATTTGAGCTGCACCTATACAACGTGACACACTTAAGTCACACCCATACACATTAATGCAATCAGCCACACCAGCTGATAGGGTAGACCCAGACTTAGTCCGGGTGTAATGTGCATAACAGGGTTATGGGTAGAACCTGATTAAAAATACATTACAGGACGTCTTCATTGCTGAGACAGTAAACAGGCAGACAGCAGACTGAGAGTTCTGGGCCCAATAAGGAACACAGCCGCTGACTGACCTACATCTGCTGAACCGGCGCTGCAAAACGCAACCGCACGGAGGTGCTGTCAGGAAACATACTGCTCATCTCTCCTCAGTCACCTGCACCTACCACTCATATATCTATAAGTGTATACATATGCATAATACAGTTCCCTACAGGGGACAGACATAATTAAAACACTTCTACAATTCAATTGTGAAATAACTGGAGTGAAATCCAGTGGTTGTAGAACTGTATTTAAGCACAACTTGATTGTTGCTAATGCTACTTCATATTTATAATCCACTAGGCAAATATTGTTCTTGTTACATTTATCTGATAACTATAGTCACTAGGTTTATTAGGAGTTTAGATAAAAAACATATGAACAATATATAAAATATACAATATATTCAACCTCCCATATAAACTACTTAAAATTAGCTCTACCATAACCAGTTAACCAGTATGCATCAGTAATAACAGTCTACTATAATAATAAAGAATATAATTTGATACTTTTTGGCACATTTGGAGGAAGAAGTACATCGTTGAGAAATATTGAAAATTGTACTGCAGTAGAGATACAAAAGTATTATCAACCAAATATACGTACAAGTATTAAAGGTAAAGGCACTCATTATGCAGGAAGAAGGCCAATGTCAGTGGTACATTCTAATATAATATTGGATTATTATTACTGATGTATCAATGTGTAAGCAGCATTTTGATGTTGACGCTAGTGGAGGTGGAGCTAATTTTAGCTAATTTACATACGGCTGTTTATTGACTGTGTAACAATGCAGTATATTTTATATATAATTATATATAATTCTTAATCTGTAAGGGGATTAGCTGTTAAATAAATGTAGAGTAAAAACTATATATTTAATAATATTTCATTGTGCTATATAGTGTAGTAAAAGAAGCATAAATCCAAATAATCCAAATATTCAAGTACAAGTACCTCAGAACTATACGTAAATATATTCTTCAGTAAATACACTCACTACTGTAACATACTGTAAGTAACACTTTAAATACATTATCATTTACATGTGATGGAGTATTTTCTTCTATACCAGGGCAGATCAAAAGGGTGGCAGCTAAAAAATGCCTGGCCACCCCAGTTTGGTGTCAAATGTTGTCACATTTTACACATTTATTTAGATTATTTTAGGCTTAATTTTAATAAAAAATACATATATTTGGAAAACATGTCTTAAGATTTGGAAACAATTACTTGAGGGCATACTTGATGAATTATTAATACTGATTTCTAATGCCACCCTTAGATATTTGTATTCAATGCTTTACTAAACGTGCCACAATAATGTAATGTTTTTAAGTTATCATAGCTTATCCATGTAGGCTATCTTTTCCAAGCAAAAATTAATATATGTGATTGTTTGTGATTAAATCAGCACAAATTTCTGCCAACCCTTAGAGTCTGCATGCCACCCTCTTGCCACCCCATAAATATTTCTCTAGATCCGCCCCTGTTCTCTACTATATTTTCTCTCGCTCTCATATTTCCATCTGTTTCTCTGTCTTTATGTATTCTCTCTTTTCTTCCTCTTCACACCATCTCTCTTTTCTTCCTCTTCACACCATCTTCCTCAATCACTTTTTTTTACCTCTCTCTCTCCACAGAAAGATAAAGAGCTGGGTCCTTGCTGTTCCCACAGATTCCTTCTTACCTTCTTCTCACACATACAGGCAAAAATGTCAAGGCCACTTCCTGGCCTCGCTCTGACAGTAAAGCTTTAAAAAAAAAACAATTCTTCACACTGAATAGGATAGTGATTCCTATTATTGGCTATTTTCATTAGGGGGCATTATAGCAGATCACTCAAACAAAGAGAATGTTACAAATGAATGTTTCAGTGAGGCAAAATTACATGAAGCAAATTTCTCTCTGAGGGCTCACAAATGGATTCTACTACATACACAGGAAGTGTAAGGTAGTAAAACATTTAACAGTTTTAGCATTAAATAATTGAGCAGGAAGGTAGAGGATAAACCTACTGTCACACACACTGAAGAAAAATGCAAAATGGGAAAAAAAACAGTTTGCATGCTGTGTCACTTGCATTGTACTAGACGAAGGTCCAGTGTGTAGGATTTGGTGGTATCTAGCAGTGAAGTTGCACATTGCAACTAACTGAACACTGCTCCTGTTTGTATTTGACAATCTGGGAATGAGAACAGGCTGTAAAGAGTGTAGGAGAAACTATGGTGGCTGCATTTGTCGCCCCAAAAAGGCCCCATCTACAGTAGGGCTGCACAATTAATTGCCATATTATCTAAATCGCAATATGGCCAAGTGCAATATGCAAATCGCAGGAAGCTGCAATTGTTTGATAAAAGTGAAATGTGTGACAAAACAGCATTATAAATCAGCATCTATTGATAAAAACAGCTCATTCTAATGTAACAAAAACACAACAATTCTTATTTTCAGGTGATAATACATTAATGAAAACATACTTATGATATTATATTCATTTCTGCCAGTAGATCCTCCCTAAATGTTACACACTGGACCTTTAACAGATTAATTCAATAAGTAAATCAGTCCAAAAACCATTAAATCATTTAACCCACCATCCCGCCATGGTGAAGTCACGGTACAGCATCCTCTTCCCCACCTCCTTTCTCTGGACCCTCCTCGGGAATTCCAGATGCGTAAACTCGTTACCTAATAAGTGGGGCTGCATGTAGGCCTTTGATATGAAACAAAAGAAGAAAAAAAACAGAAAAAGAAGAAGATTGACATGCCTGAGGGATAGGAAAAACAATTCCATAGTCTATTAAGCTGACAAAGAGAGCAGGCAGTGTAAGAGAGACAGAGCTAAGCATAGCCGCTGTCTCAATGGGAGGGGAGGTCAGCTCTGCTAATATATGACAACTCGCTAGAGAGTAGCTGAGGAAGGCTCTCTCTTACCAGGAACTGCAGTCGCCGTCTCTCTGACTCTGGCGTGAACTCTGTTGACATGGGGATGACTTCCCCGGCCCGGATAATGATAGCTCTGAGGGAGAGCAGCAGACAAAACAAAACTCTGTTTATTCAAGTTGAGACACTGTTGCTCCCGCTGCCTGAAGGGCACCCGAAGGTAAGCGACACAGAGAAGACACCTAACTTACATATTGGTGTATATGAGTGTGTGTCTCTCACCTGCTGTCCCCGGCGTTCCCAACGTAAAGCTTCCCCAGTAAATAGACGACCACCAGAGCAGTGCAGCCACCCGAGATGTTGTAGACTGCCTTCTCCTTTTCTATCTGCACATCCTGAATACAAACACACACACACACACACAAATTAATCTTCTTATGAGAGCACATACCTAATACAAGTCCATCCTCTGCACATAATCATGTTTTTAATCATCACAGACTTCAAAAACTTTTTTCCTATTGCGCAGCGGCACATAGCATTTAAGCAAGAACCCGATAGTGAATAAAATATTGCCCTGAAACTTAAAAGCCGGCCATGATGCTATTATTAATTATAGCAACATAATGAATTCATTTATCAATAGCACCACGAGTCAAGGAGCAATAAAATGGAATGGAGACCAGAAGGATTGGAAAATTTGAAGGCACCGCTGGTTATTACACCAGTTAATTAGCCCAGATTAATTTGTTGCTAATTAAACAAAAGAAATTATTTTTAAAAAAAAGCCATGCTATCAGTTCATTAATTAGAAGAATAATTAACCTGTCAGCGAATTAATCAAAATGCTAACATAAATTTTAACAGAGCTGCTCGCACTTGGTTTAACACTTTAATGCTTTCCATGGCTACTGTTGGTCTGCAGTTAAACAGCTCCTGAGGGACCTTTAATAGCAAAACAAAAGCGGGAAGTTATCCCGGGGAAATGGATGACCCCTCTAGCGCCTCCCTCGCATCCCTCTGTCACTATCAAGAGATTAGTGTGGGATGAAATATGTTGGCGAACACATTTACAGCGAGGCCATCCCTAACATGTTTTCCCAAGAGGGATGTTACCCCAACTAAATCATATTGCCTTCTGCTACGCTGCTGACGACCTCCATTTGATCACAACTCTATCAATGTGTGTGTGTGTGTGTGTGTTTGTGTCTGGAAGCAAAGTGTGTATATGAAGGAATCAATGATGAGACTGGATGTGTGTGTATGACTTCATACATGTGTGCGTTTGTGTACATTTTTATGCAGACTGAAATAGTGTGTGTGTTTGGATGCATGCACTCCATCGTCCTTTCCAGTTACCAAAAACATACACACCACTGTTGCTGCTACACACATTAATCAGGAGTGAGAGAGCATGACAGAATATAGAGGATGGATATGTGTGTGTGTGTGTGTGTGTCAGGGGGGTGAACAAATGTGTCCTTCACCCCAAATGAAATATGAATCCATAGTGAGCCATACATATTTATCCTCGCTGTATCCAATACCTCTTGCTGCAGGCAAAGTCTTTAATAATGAAAATGTCTGCATAAACATCTACACCTTTCTCCTCTCCTCTTCCGCTAGGAATAATCCAACAACTGGTATAACTAGCAGGCAGAGAGGGAGACAAATATACACATACACACATGCAAAAACAATTTCTGCACTTCTTTAAATTAAACTCTGTTGTCAAAGAAAAATGCTACGAGGTATGACTGACAAAGCAGGAATTGCCATATGAAATCACTCCTACATCAGCGATCATGACAAAAATAAGAGACGTAATCATCAAGTAAGTTAAAAAAGATTGAATCTGCCATTCTACCAACAAGTGAGAGGACAACAGAAGCAGAATACTTAAAGCAGAAGTAGAAGAAAAGGTCAGGGACAACTTAAACACCATGGACATCAATACATTGTGTACATTCATACGTCTCATCCCACAAAAACCACATAAACTGACTGAATCTTTATGCAGTGAAAGTTTTCTTTGAACAGAATCTCAAGGAACAAGCCCCCTCAAACACAGAAACATCTCTCAACACCTCCCATCCAAACAAACACTGTAGAAAGGACCATTAAAGAATAGGTATATTCTTATACGAAATTAATATAATAAGGTACACTTGTAGTACATGTGAGTAAATGTTTCATTGCTTGAGCACAAGTTATTTTATTCAACATATTGTGCTGTGAAGGCCACTATCTTCACAGCAGTTTTCTAACCAGCCTTCTTGCCAAAAACTCCCTTCTCCATGCTGTTTGCAGTGTTATCTGTTAGTGAGCTTGCAGAATCACTGACAGAGCCTGACTCCATCCGACCTAAAAACAGGGGGAAAAACTCAGAGAACAGTGATGCGAGAGAAAGAGGTTGATCGGGAAAAAGATGGAAAACTCTGATGATGGGCAGTGAGACAGGTAATTAACTGCATTAATCATTTGAACTAATTAGCCAAATCAGTGGCATATCAGCTGTTTTTTAAGGACAAGAATGACCTTTGGGCAAATTCTTTTCGAAAATCTGCTAATGCTCCTTTAATATTGAGCATTAATAATCCACTGCCAACACACACACACACACACACAGTCAGGCACCTGGCCATTGTGACTGTCAGTATTCATGCATTATTGGTTAGATTACAATTAACTACTGCCCTGACATAGACTGGCAACCTGACCACCTGCTCGTGCCCCACTTCTCACTGAATAAAATCTGTGATGGAAAATGTTAATAAATGTCACTAACTGAAGGAATACTTATAGACATTTTGGGAGATACGCTTATTTGGTGTCTTACCAAGAGTTAGACCAGAAGATCATGGCTGTAGTAAACATGAAGCTGGTTAGCCCTGGTTAGCACACAGACTGCAAACAGGGGGATGGTTATCTCTCAGTAATTAAAACTATAAAAAGTTATATATTCTTTCTTTGATCTGTATAGAAACCACAATGTAAAAATTACATGTGTCTACAGGGGTTGTGTACATGTGCACTATTACTCTTACTCTGCTGTTTGCCTGTGCAACCTTATGATGATAATGAGACTACGTTTTTACACGTTTTGTACAGATTATATAAATGAGATATAACGTGGTAAATACTGAGCTTTATAGGCAAGTCAGGCTAGCTGTTTCCTTCTTTCCAGTCTAGCAGGTCCATTTAAAAAAAAAAACCCTGCAGAGGTGCCTCTTGGATGCCCTTATGTTAGATAAAAAAACAATAGAACAGAATATAAAGTGCCCTCTAGGTTACCCTTCTAGTGGAGAAAAGACTGTAAATTGGCCTTTAGGATGCTAACCCTAACTAAGCTGTTTCAACATAAATGCAGCATGACTTTCTGGTGCCCCACTGCATGTCTTACTAACTTTTAGTTTTTTGCCCCTGCCCCTCATTCAGCCTGAGTCTGCCACTGATACTACAAATAATGTCTTCTATAAAGGTTTTACAGCCTACTGAAGATGATAATATGAGGCCGGTGACCTCACCCCCACTAATTTCTGTCCCGGTCCAATCAACTGTTTTGCTGATATTAAGCCTTTCCCTCTGCACGTTGTTTTTAATGTTTACACATCCCCAAGTGATTATCAACACACACACACACACACCGGCCACTTCCATGGGATGAAGTGAGTTGTGTCAGAGGAGAATTAAAGGCGGATCCCTATGATACAATACAGAGGCTCGGTGAACTCAGAGAGATTTAGAGATAATGTTGGAGATGATAACAACCCCTCCCAAGATTCACTGACATTTCCACATTTTCTTAAAGAATGAGCTTCATTTAAAAAAAAACAAAAAACGAGGGGCTTAGTAAAGAGCAGTGAGAGAAGAACATAGGCAGCAAAAGAGAAAGATACTACTAAATAATAATAGTAAAGCCTTGTACTGACTTCACAGTGTAAAACTGGATCATAATTTTAATGTCCTATGATCTTAATCTGCTCAAAACTGGATTTCTGTAGATTACTGCCATGCTTTTAACCAATTTTATTGTGACACTGTCCAACTATATGTTCTATTATTATTAGTAATAATTATTAGTAATTGAAACTACAGATCCCCATCACTGATCAACAGATCCTTATACAAGCATTAATTACACCAGCACGCACACCAAGCTGAGTTCCCCAACACACTGTTTCTCTTTAAATGGCCATGCAGTATGGTAAACATATGGCACACTGCCATCTAGTGGTTAAGAGCTGGAAACACCAGGATGCACTGAGAAATTGTGAGGTTGGCCTGCACTGCCCTCCATCAAGATCAAACTTAACCACCCTAAGTGAGCTCACCAAAGACGCAAATGTTAGCATTTTGCAAAGAGTTTGTGCTGTGCAGAATTGGGATGAGCAATACTGAAAGATAATTCATTGGACAGTGTCTCTTATAGTCAGGTTTACTGCTACAGGACAGCATGGATGATATTTGGTCTGCTGTAAATCACCAAAATAGCAATGGAAACAGATAGTATTATTTTATCTTTTGTTCTTTTATCCCACGAGGGTCTGTATAAATGTTCTCAGCTTCCGTGCTCAAGTTCCGTGGCCTCTGTAGTTTCCCCTACATGCTTGGAAGGGGAGGGTAAGGTAAACTGGTTGCAATCTGCAACTTCACCACTAGATTCCTCTAAATCCTACACACTGTACCTTTAAAGTCCTTTGCCTGTAAAATTTGCCAGCAGGCCTTTTACTGTCTAAATGGCAAACTATGAATTACTACCAGCTAGCAAGTTTGAGTTCAGCAGAGTGAAAGAGTGACTTTAACCTCTCAATGTAACTTTACATGGTAAAATTGTTACTCTTTTTCGCAATCCAGCAGAAGACAAACACAACAGAGACTGTTGATCGAAACCCTGATGTTGAAACTGAGGCCAGTGACCTCTTCCCCTTTCACTTGTCAGGCAGGCTAGCACTGTTTTGATTGGCCTTGGTCTTGAGCTCTAGGCCTTTGCATGAGTTAAGTCTCCAGCATCCACTTACAGCACGGCCAGATGGCTAGTGTGTTTGTGTGTGTGACCTGTAGAAGCTAGAAGGGTCCATCAACTCTGAGGCTGTAAGCTAGATGACTGACTGACTGACTGACTGACTGACAGACACCATAGGCTTTCAGTTTAACGGAAACAGACACATGTTACTTATGAATATGGAAAATGTACTTGGTGTATTAGCGTATATGTGTATGTTTTTTGTGTTGTTCGGTGGGATTTCTGTACAATTTACTGATCGCACCGCAACCTTATTCACCTTATCACCTTTGCCCAGTTGGTAAGACACCCGCTCATCTCTCTGGGCTGCTGAAAGATAATGACACTCTAGACAAGTTCATATCAACTTACAGCAGTACAGTAAATACCTAAAATACCTCAAATCTAACTTTAAATGATCAAATAACAAAACGGCTTGCTAGCTGTATAAACAGTCAGACAATCATCATGTTTTGGTGAAATACTAACTGTTTGAACATACTAATGACTAGCAGAGAAGTGGATCATTGTGGTTTGAGGTGTTTCTATGTGTGTTTTTTCTTTTTCCATTGCACAATTTGAATAAATTGTAGCTGACATAATTCAAGCTGACCACATCCACAGCACTTTATAAAAAAGATCTTGTTTGTAGTGTAATTACTGGGTTTAAGAAATGAGTTATGAAATAAAACAAGGGTGTTTATCCTATAAGGTATTCCTTGTATCCACAGGTCAACTTCAAAAGGGAAATGATCCATGTGTGCATGCTTATCTTTGTAAACTAACTGTGAGGCCTATGTGCATTTCACTTGACTGTCTAATTACACTGAATCAATATCAGTTTACTTAGTAAGTAATCAGAGTTTAATGGATGTTAGTCGTTAGATGTTAGGATGGAGTAACCAAACCGATTCTTCCATGTGTGCACTGATACTGATAAATGTGGCAGCCTGCAGTGTAAATGAATAGTAGTTTCCATGAAATTCTGCATACAATATGTTGTGGCAGTCTATATCATTGTGCAGTTTCACCAAGCTCTGTAAAGTAAATGGCAAATGCGTGCAAATAATAAACCTTAGCTCAACAAGTATTTGGTTTGAAGGCTTGCATTTAGCAGTGCTTACAGAAAATACTTACTTATTGCAGCTAAAATAGTTTTGTGTCTTTCTTTTTTCAGCAACTTCCTCCCAAGCAATGCAGCTGGAAAAGCTTTTTTTTGTTTTGAGAAAAGGGCATGACCAGTCTTTTTTTCCAAGTACACATAAAACCAGGGATGGAAGCAGCAAATCTGGGCGATTTGACAGAGGGATATCCAGTGTTCAATTCAATTCAATTCA
>NW_023339762.1:10302609-10309439 GCF_004916995.1 Morone saxatilis | reverse complement strand
CTCTAGGTGGGTGGCCGTCTGCCCTGTTGCTCTGGGAATTATAGGGAATCACTATCTGAAGCATTGAGGGAAGATTTATACAGTACCACAAAAAGGCCAATCGTCCAGAAAATAATGTATTAGATCATTAGATTATCTTAATAAAGAGTTGATCCTTTTTTGGATTTTCAAAAAGGTCAGCACATTCCATCAACGACTTTCAGATTTCTACTTCACATCAAGCACATGCCTCTTACCATGTCTTTGAAAGCATTCTCGATGGCGCCGATCACCAAGCTCTCGTGTGAAACCTTCTTCTCAGTAAAGAAGCGTGTGGGTGGGGTGCTGGGTGAACCCGGGGCCCCTGCAGCACCACGGAGCGAGGCGGCCCTGGTGAGGGCGCGTTGGGATGTCGGGGTGAGGTGGTGATTGATAGGCTCCTCTCCCAGGCACGTCGGGGGCAACAGGTTTGGAGTGCAGAGGATCTCTGTCACCTCCTGAAGGTGCAGGGCGATGTGGTGATGTAGAAGGCGGGAAGCCGCTACAGCCACCCCAGAGCCAGCGTGACCATCGAACAGCGCCCAGTAGTGCAAGGTTAGGTCTTCAGAGCCGTCCTGGATACAGCCAAACATACATCAGACACAGAGACATTCATCAATTGTGTCAATATTTGCATCAGCAGGTTTTATCATGAAAGCAGAGGAGTTTGTCAGACCTTGCATTCACACTGATCGTCCAACTAGGAACTAGGAAAATCTATTTATGCTAACTCATCCAATGTGTGACGTTTGTCAGCTGAGAATACTAATATGATTTCTTGTCTTTAAGTTTCTCTCATCAATCAGAAGTTGATAACAGCCAATCAATTTTTTCTAATCTCTAAATGGATGATTGGACAACAGCTGCATCCCATATTAGGGTGTATGAGTATTGTCAATTACAAGATACAGTATATATATTATTATCAGAATCAATGAAAAGTAACACCTCATTATCAAAAGTAATAAAAGTGTGAATGTGGGGTAATTCAAAGCTTCCTTTCTCCTTGCAGTCATATGTGATATTGCTGTGGTTCCCAACCTGGAGGGACCCACCAATGTCAAGATGCTGTAAATCTCAGGAAGAAATAAGGTTGTGTTTTCTTATGACTTTTCTCTATATAATACTGGATTGTTTTACTTCTTGAGGCCTCTGAAACCTAAAATGAACTGATGGAACTGCAAGCGACAACCTGTGGCGGGGGTCATGATTAGATGTGTAAAGGGTCAAGGTTGGGAACCACTGATGTACCTCTGTCTCAGTGACCAGAAGAATATGAGTCCCTGTTCAATACCATGTTAGACCAACATTACAGCTGAGTACAGCTCTAACAGAGACTCAAACAGGAAGCTGTACGGTCTAGGTGTTAAAGCCAACTCACGCAGACATCAGTGCTTCTAACAGTCCCCAAAGTGAATGGGTGAAAGGCCCATTCTACCAACAATGCATTTAAATTAATCTCATTCTGTAGGATGTTCAGTGGAAACACTTTGTATCATTAATGCATGCTCTGAGATCAATGCTTCAATCTGCAGGTTTTAATAGACCCACCATGCTGTGTGTTTGCACTCCTTCTGTGTTCATCTACAAAGTGCCACCTCTCACATAAAAGATTAAAAGATTAGACAACGTGTCTTATGATCCGCTTCATTCATTGCACACCTTTGAGTCTGCCGCCTTCCAAAAGTGCATCAGCTCTATGATGGAACCCGGAACCAATGGTCATGCTTATTCAAAGTGTGTTAGATAAAAATGAACTCCATTCTTAGAATTTTCACATATAGTAAAAGTTCAGACATGGAGTTGCAGTTGCACACACCTCATCATAGTGTGAACCATATTTAAAGTGAAAAAGAAAGGGCAGGGTTGATGCTGCATTATTCTGGTCACTGAGCGTAGATCATTGCTAGCACATATTTTTGCACACACACTAAAGCCCTGATTTTCTAAATATAGTGCAGGCAAATTCTAAAACATGAGCCTATGAAGCAAGCAAAGAGTACTAGAAAGGCTCTACACTACTCTTATTGGTCTAGTATCACTGCAGTAGTGAGTCATGAGGTACTTGCATGAGTTTGCTGTAGGCTCTGGGTGGGCCTGAGTAAAGTACTGGTGGGCTGAGAGGAAATTTTAGTAGCAGTATTACTTCATATAGACACATATTGACTTTGGAAATTAAAAAAAATCATAAATGGCCTTTTTATGAACGGGTAGAGGTGAAAGAACTATGAGGGAATAGAGAAATGACAGAGTGCATGGCAAATCAGAAAGACAAAGTGAAACACTGGAGAGAGACATCAGCTTGGGTTAATAGTTTTTTTTCAGCCTTGCAGGAAAAAAGGGACAGAGCCACCATTGTTAGAAACTGACTTAACTGTGTCAGCATACAGCGTAAATGCATTACACTGCCCCACAACGACGGTGAGTTTACATTTCACAACTGCACATGCGGAAGGACACGAGGTTAATTTTAAAGCCTATTCGTGTGTTTCTGTGAGCGAATGCGCTCGTAACCCTGCCCACATTAGTGGCTGTCAGGAGCAGTTTAAGGCCAATGTGGTGTGTAAAGGACACTGCGTTGTACGCCCCAATAAACCACTGATGGGACGGGATTAGGGGACAGTGGGTCCCAATAGAAGGCCCCAGGGACTTTCGAGGGCTACATCCACCCTGATCATTACCTGGATTTCATCAGTGAGTAAATGCTAGTAAATGTAGAAGCTTCCAGTCTGTGACGAGTATTACTATTTTATCAAAATGTTAGCAACAGCATTTGATTTTAAATTCTTGAGCTGAAGTATAAAAGTCAGCTCTGATTTGTTCTTAATTCCATTTTTGCTCTAAAAATGTGAGACATCAAAAAATAACATGACTTGCGGGATTAATCTTTTTAGAAGAATTTCCACTTTCTTTTTTACTTCAAATACCCAGAAATCAGGATGCCTTTATTCTTTCTGTCAGTATGTGAAAACTAAGGATAACAAATGGACAAGGGAGGCAAAAGAAGGCACTACGGTATGTATTTTGTTCTGAAGTATTAACTCATCACTTCCAGAATGTCATTGAAGTTGTATACAGTGGAAAAGGTGGATACTTCCTTAAGAAACCAGACTCATTAGTTTGACTGACCAGGCACTCCCGGAGGCCCATACCCTCTCCATTGGGCAGGGAAGACCTCCTGCGGGTCAGAGGGGTTCGGTTGGGCGTGGAGCTTCCTGCAGGTCTCCGTTTGACCACCAGCACCTCACAGCAAGCCTGGTCCTCATTTAACGTGCTCTTTCCTGCATTGATCACCCTTGACAGAGAGGAGATAAAAAGGTGACATTATTTATCATAATCATAATAATGCTAATTCAATACCCTAACAAAGCCTGATGGATCTGAGGGATGAACTATTTCCAAGGCATCAGTTGTCATCTCCACTCACATCATTTCAAGCCCTCCCTTCTATCAGAAACAGCACAATTCAGTAACAGCTGCATCTTGGATTAAAGCTGCACAGAAATTCTGCATTTATCACTACTGAGATCATACACAATTTAAGTGGTTCAATGACTTCCTAAACATTTCAACTGAAGCTGTGGCCTTTAATCCATCAGACGTTTTTAGGGACTATAATACCCTTCCAAACTCAATTTAAGGAGTGTGAAAGTTTCCCTTCATGACAGCAGTTTAGTTTTGATAAACAAAGTGAGACAATGAGGGGAAAAAAGTTAGCAGATACACATTCTTTAAACATACATTTAAATTTGAGACCCACGCATGTAGGGCAGAGGACAGAAAAACACATAAATACTGCATTATACAACACCTGGCAGATGGTGCACTGCTGCGAGCTGCTGTAGTCATGGACAAGTACACGCCGCTTTACAATACTCCAGGCATTCTCAATTTAGCCACACCGTAGGAGATGTTAAGTCTGCAGTGGCCCTATTAAAACTGTGCAAATAGGAGCTTGTGAAATTAAAGCTCAAGAGGTTAGATAAGCAAGCGGCACACGAGAACAGAATGTTAAGTATATCTACAAATATATATTTTTGTGGTAATGTGTCACTTTTTACTTTTCTGCTGTCCCTGCTGTCAACAGGTGACTGTTTGATATCATATTATTATTATGCTTAAAGATGTAGAGACTGGTACGGTTATTCATGTCTCAAGTGAGAATCATGTCAAATAAATGAGACATTATAAGGCCACATGTTGATATGAGGGGCTGTCATGACTTCTTTCCTATGGAGGATCTTATGAAAATAATCCTAATTGGTCATGGGGATGAACATGCAGAGCAGAGATCCCCCGTCTCCAGCTAAGAAAACACTGTTGGGGCAGACCTTCACTGAGTAAGATTGATTTTAATTGGAGTCTTACACAATGGGCTGTTCACCACTTCCTTATCCTAAAACCTAAGAATAGCACACTACCTGTAGTGTGTCAATAAGACAGGGCTAAAAGGAACACTCAATCTGCCTACACAGCTACCCAGCTATTATTGTGAATCCACACCCACCTACGTAAGCATGCTGCATGGCAAGATGCTCAGTTTTGCATCAGACTAGTGCTGAAAGCAATTAATTAATTAGTCAAAACAAAATTATCACCAACAATTTTAATACCAGATTTATAATTTAAGTAATTTTTCCACAAAAAATGTCAAATATTTGCTGGTTCCAATTTATCTTTGCTGTTTTTATTTGTTTCCTATAATTATAATTTACATAAACATTTTTGGTTGGACAGCATATTAGGGCCTGGAAATTAGTTTTTCAACATTTTCTGACATTTTACAGACTAAATGATTAATTTAAAAAACAATGAACACATTAATTGATAATGTAATAAATAATAATATAAAATAATATTCATTAATTGCAGACCTTGATCAGCACTTTACAAACCTCATCATTGACAGCGAAGGTAACATAAATTCAATTTACTGAACTTGTGCATGTTGGTCACTTGTTCAGTTTATAAACTGCACTGATTTTATAGTTTATTGTTAATATTCTAGTCCTATCTGCAGCTGAGGCAGCATTGGCACACATAACCAAGGGGGAATATCTGTAGTGAAGTTCAACAGACCTTTTTTTACATCTTTTTGACATTCTGATTTCCTGTCAAACACAGAGGTTACTAATAACATAAGTAACTGCTGTACTTGCAAGAAAGGGGCCATTGTTAATGTTATTAGTTCCACCTGAGCCTTTCCTAAAAGTTAAAGTTTTTTTTTTCTTTTCTCAAAATTCACAGTGACATGTAAATCACAAGATGGACAACTTGTTAGGATGGGTTATATGCAGATTGCATGCGACAATAAAGCTCCATTCTATTCTATTCTGTGTCTGTATTTGTGTGATGCAAGCTGTAGTAGTTTCCCTAACATTGTTATGGTTGATAAAAAAGGCAAATAACTTTTTCAGCTTCCATGATGTACCACATGTACACATGTTAGTTCTTTAGGCCCACTTTTCTCGTAGATTTCAACCATATCCCACAGTCTTCATCAACAGTTGTAGGACCCTTCATGAATTCTCCATGACAACTGTGCAAACTCCACCCACAGAAAAAGACAGTGAGATGTGGTTGAGAGCTCCAGAAAAACAAAAACTTCTCAAACTGCTCTTTCTACAGTCAGGAATAAACTTTCATACTCAAGCTGTTAACTCTTATCAAAACACACACACACACAGTCCTTACGAAGCAGTTGAGTTTTTGAACAATTATCACCAATTCTTATTCATTTATAACAAATTCAGTTTTGTTTACTTTAACAATGATTGTCGAGTTAGTGACATATTTTAGAAAGATATCAGGGATTTAAAACCAAGTTTCAAGTTTTTTACTGAAGACTATTTTTAACATAGCAAATATTTTTAGATTCTGCCTTCCAGGCAGCACTTGGTTTCAGCTCATGCCAGTTCACAAATCTAGAGGCTTATGTTTAGAGTTTTCCCACCAGTGTGAAATGATGGTCTGCAAAATGGCCAACAATAATGTCAGTATACAGTGTATATTATGTGTAGCTAATAGGTTAAAATATGCAAAACCAACAGCGTGTCCCATTAACTGCTTTCCCTAACTTCATATGATGAAAAGAGGCCACAAACTTGATGCACCATCACGTGAGACCAAAGCACTGCAGGGAGTGACGTTCATTTGACCCTGGAACATCACAAGATCAACAACAGTTGAGCTTTCGAGCCTTTCATCTCTGATATGAGAGGAAAAGCCATCCACGCCCCAAGGCACGAGCTGTGTCAGAGAGCAGGGCTGTCATATTCGCTTATCTCATTTCATTTTTTCACATTTGAGACAATGGCATGACCTTAATTACCCCATCAGAGCTGTAATCCACCGTGTGCCTTCTTTTTGGGAATTGAAGATTTGCTCAAAGGCATTGTCAGACTCTACCAGGTTTATTTTAGGGACATTATGATATTATATATTTGCATAATGCACCATGAGAATACTTTTCCACCCAGCTATATAGGAAATACAACAATGCCATAATAGTTCAACAAATGTATTGATTAGTTGATTAACAATTGTTTAAGTCATATATAAAGCAAATATTTCCTTTTTTTTTTTTTAAAGGATTTGCTGTTTTATTTGCCAGTTTTAAATCTTTTGGTTTTGGAGTATTAGTCAAACAAAACAAAAACTTTGAAGACGTTACATTTGGGGATGTAAGAAGACACTCTCACAATTCGATACAATTGACGATACTGGGTTCAGGGTATCATTTTAATTTCGTGTAAACCAAAAAGCTGCCACACCTCCGATTTTAAAGAGGATGGTGCATCCTCAAGCCTTCA
>NW_023339762.1:10288400-10302588 GCF_004916995.1 Morone saxatilis | reverse complement strand
TTTTTACCATTTGTAACATTTTATAGACTGAACAATTCTTTAGTTATTTTCCATAAATACTGAATACTATTGAATTATGTACTGCCTATACTGTAACAGATATCCTACATTCATCCAGCACTTAATTCAATGTATCTTTTGTATTTTATCAAATCCTGTTTAAAGATCCATAAAAAATAATCACAGTTCCAGATGAACACATTCAGGTTTATTTTAAACCTATCTACATACTGTATCTTTAATCTTTCTGTATATGCAGCATGAGATTCCTGTTGACATGAGAATGAGAACAGAACATTATATTCCTTTACTGCAGCTGCTTTTATATATTGTATATTTACCGTAATGTGATTTTTTTAATAACTTCTTATTGCATATTTCATCTTTGTTTAGATAATTCTTCTCTGCTACACTCATTTGTTTTCTATTTTTATCTGTATGTCTTATGCTTGTTTTTTATGCTAATGTGCTTCCTGCTGCAACGTCTCAGTTCCCACAAACAGATATTTTAAGAGAATGCTGAAGATGATCCTATGATGAGATTAGTGAACCACGTCTGTTCAATGGTAACTCATAGTTAACTACACGTGAGGAAAGCTGGCACTGAACTGAAACAGCGTTATGTTGTTTCTGCCTCAGAGCGATGTGCCGGGTTGATGTAGCAGAGACAACACAAGAACATGTGCTGTATCATGTGACTGAGCACTGGAAAGCTTATGTAAAAAGTGCTGCTCATGTGCTTCATATCCGCTTGTGACTTACTGTAATTTAGCTCCTTTAAAATGGAAAAATATCAAAACAGTAGCGGAAAAGACTGAAGAAAAGACTCTATTATGGGTAAACCTACAATAAACATAGAATGACAACATACATATTTATGGCATTTTTGTTTTTTTTAACCCTTATTTATGTTATATATATGTTAAATATTGTTAAATATTTGCTGAATATGCATTTAACAGCCACTTCACACTGTTAAACACCCTGGAGCTGCCACTTTCTCATCTCTGTTCCCATAACTTATGTATACCATTGATGAGAATGCCTACAGCAGCTTAGACAGCATCTAAGCCATAACACAGACATCCCTCTTTCACACATGCATGTCTGGTAAACTGCAGACAAAACATACAGAGCGCACTGGTGGTGCGAGTGTTTAGCTTACAGACACGTGTATTGATTAAGTATTGATCGGACTGCTGCTGAAGTTGCAGGGTTATGTGTTATTGGTACTAGGTCAGTAGAGGTGAGCGTGAGCTAATGGAGTGGGAAAGCTTTGTCACAACTGGAGTAGAGGGGGAGCAAAGGTGAAGCCCATTTGGGATCTTGCTACACCATTATCAAAATTGGATCTATAAGTAGCTCTCACAGTTTTTAGTGATTCTCTCCTTCCAGCTACTTTAGAAAAGAATTGTCTTTCCACCACTACTTTTAGGGAGACACAATGTGGACTTTTCAGGCAATAAGTTAACTAATAATTACCTACCTCTCATGGCTGATACCGATAAGATAACAGATAAATTTACATTTTGGTATTTTCAAGTTCATAACCTGTAGTTTTTACACACCTGATGGTAAGAAAGTTGAAGATGTAGTAAGCAAAGACAGATGATTTAATATTCCATATCTCTGAGCTAACCAAATCTAACTGGCATCACCATTGCTTACACAACAACAAAACACAGTTCTGAAACTTCACAAACATGCTTTGCATGCATGTTTTGCATTAAATTTCCAATTAACTGTTATTATTATGGGCCGATGATTTATGTTGCTGTAAACTTGCTGTAATTTCATAATAATATAAATTTCCAATTTTCTGCTGATAATTTATCTGGCCCGATAATTGTGCATCCCCAACTACAATACGTCATGCTAATTGCCAGTCTCTATTTGTCTCAAGACCACAATAAGTTGAACCCCACTTTTATCCAAACTGAAGCTACACATTAGCTGGAGCCCAAAGCCTTTTTTACTTGGAGCAAACAACAGAAAGGCTAGAAGTCCAAAACCAAATGATGTCAATGGAAACTTAACAAAGGTTCAAGAAATGATGTGAAGCAGAAATTAAATGTTTGGTAAAGAAAACTGCTGGGAGAATCCGATTGAACCTACCCCACGTTAAGTAATCATGTAACTAGGTTGCAACAAATAATTATTATTACAATTTATTTAAGTATTTTTAGTGTTGTGTGAAAGTGAAAGTGATTTATTAATCACTTTCTAATTTGACCAAATAATTAAGTGAAAGGCAGCGAGGGAAAGTTTACAGTGGTCATGGTTATACATGAGGTGGCCTTTAATAACTTACTTTAAGTCCACAAACTGCTGTATGTCTACACTAATCTGACGGTGGTGATGTAAGCCAGTTCAAATTACTGACTGCAACACAAATAATATGTTAGCTGTGATAGTGACATACACTAGCATTTGTTTTTCTTTTCTACAAAAGGACATGGTCACAGCAAAGTCAACCCATCCAAAACTGAAAAGACTTCCCAGAGAGAACTGGGAATCCGAAGCTGACATCAGGAGCAGTTTCCCTCTTTTCCTCTCCTTTTGGAAACACCAAGCAACATGCAACATGGCAGCACTGTGAACTGCACCCTGCTGGTGAACGGAGTACAAAAAGGAGAATAATTAGTGGTCAGTGCTGGTGCGGGGGAAAGCAGCAGTAAATGTAGCCTGTCTGCAAATGTGAGGCCTTCAAGTGTGCTGGGGAAAAGAGGGTGACACAAGTTCGAGTGAGCAATACTCACTGATCCATTCAAATGATTGTGTTCACTGGACCTGACAGTCAGGTCACCCACTCATAGACAGTGAATCAGAAACCTCCTCATAAAGCAGAACTGCTCTTCCTGTCTCCGCAGGGAGCAACACAATAACCCAAGATAACCCCAGCAAGCTGAGAGAGGCCTACTCATAGACAGGCAGGGGCATGAAGGGGAAAAACACAGCACATAGGGATAATCCTTCACTATGATTTTACATTCCATTGCTAATCATCTAAAAATACTGACATACTGATATTATGGAGTCCTTTCACGTAATTAAAACCAGTAAAAATTGTCAGAATGTTGAAATAAGATGTAAAAAAAAAGTGCAACAAAGTCAGTAACTCGAAGAAAAAGAAGCAAATCAACATAGGCCATCTGTTTTGTATTCCTATCACTCATAAATACTGCATGTTACATGTAATATGTATGTAGGAAATCGGCTGTGCTTACGTCGAGTTAATGTCATACGGGATGGATGGTACAGAAAGTTTCCCATGTTAACAAATTTGCAAGTCTTCACAACATCGAGACGGTCGAACAGAGCGAGAAGGTTAAAATACAATGACACTATATCAGCTAAATTTGAGTTGAATTAGATTAAACTTCTCTGGCACTAGAAGGAAAGTCAGAGGATTGCAGAAGTCATTAGGCTTCATCCTCTGGTGACCGAGGATTTCTATGCAAGCTTAATGGTAGCATAACCAACAGTTATCAGATATTTAATTCCCATCCAACATTGCCATCCCTGAAGCCATGTCACTAGCAAGGCTGGAAAGTATAAAAAGTAACTGATCGCAAATAACTCAGCGTGTCTGCGGCTCAGGAGGTACAGCAGATCGGCCACTAATCAGAAGGTTGGCAGTTCGATCCCCGACTCTTCCCTCTGGATGTAGAAGTGTCCTTGGGTAAAATACTGAACCCAAAATTGCTCCCAATCCTGTGCCATTGGTGTGTGTGTGGTTTCTGTGAGCAGCTGACACTTCGCATGGCAGCTTCTGCCATCAGTGTACGAATATGTGTGAATGTGACATGTATTTTTTTAAGTGCTTTGAGTGGTCAGAAGACTGGAAGGGAGCTATATGTGCATTATAAGTGCAGTTCATTTAATTTAAGTGTAACTGCAATACAAAGAAGAACATCCAAGTATCTGACTTGTGTTGCTGTTAGCCAGTCATGTATACTGTATTTTATGAAGAAAATATGAAAAAGCAATAACTTTATAATAACGTCAGCAATTAGAGCCCCTCATAATCCTAACAGGGCAGCTGTAATCACCAAATCTTAAGATGCACTAAAAGTATCTATATTTGGTATTTGCTTTATCCATCTGACCCTGTTAACCCTCCCAAGTGGATCTGTATGGACCACACCATCTCATATGGACTCAGGTTTTCGCCACTGACAGTGAGATTTCACTACAATAAAGCCTGCTGGTCAGCCAGCTGTTGACAAATCCCCAGTATGGCTCAGTCTTGGCTAATGCTACGCCAAGCTGGCACACAAACACACATATACGAGTGATCCTGTAGAATTATACATCCTGTTTAAGTAAGCTGGTTTTTAATAGGACACAGAAACCTTAGTGAAATAATTGTGTTGTTTCAACCATAAACTAGCAATTCAAATTTTAGGATTATAATTTCAACTAAAATTATGCAACCCACTTTAGAACCTAATTTATGAGTGGGTGATGGTTTCACAGAAGAGATTTATAGTCCTTTTTCCATGTTGAGATTAAAGATTCTTCATGGCAGATCAGCATGTGGAAGCGTAAAGGGGGGCGTGTATGGGGATACAACTATTTCAAAAGACTTTTTCATTCTGTGTGAAGCAGAAACTATACTGTACAGATATATTTCAGTGCAGAAAAAGTAAATCAATCATCTACTCGATCAACAGAAAATGAATCAACAACAGCATGTATTGTTTGAATCCAGCAAAAATTGATTCCATTTTCTCAAGTTACAGCTTTGAAATGTGAGTATTTGCAGCTTTTCTGTGATTTATCTAATAGCAGATTGAATGTATTTTGGTTTTGGACTGTTGGTCGGACAAAGAAACCAATCTGACGACATCACTTTGAGCTCTGGGAAAGTGTGCTGGTCATTTATTCACTTTTTTTTTTTAACATTTTATGTTTCAAAGGATTGGTCTGAATAGGAAAATGAGCCAACAAATGCAGCACTAATCTCTCTCTTGACAAGCATTTGCTACATCTACATGGGGTTCCCAGCAGAACGGCTAAAGTAGAAACATTAGATACAAAGAGACGAGAGGAGTTTCTGCACACAGTGTTCTTACTGAATGCCTAACATCATCGATTAAAAAATTAAGCTCAAGGAAATAAGCACTCTACCCTAACAGCCTAGCAACAGCAGTGAGGTAATAAGACTTAATGTGAAGAGAGAAAAAAAACTGTGTGAATTTATGAATTTGGGGCAGTAAACTGCTGTGTCACACACTGAGTAGTTAGGATTGCCTGGAGGACTAAACTGTGACCTCTATAGTTATGAGACAGCCTCACTAACCACCAGACTACCCAGATACTTTATGTGGGACTACACCAGTACATGAGTAAGTGACTGTGATTGTGCTGTTAGACAATGATTAGAACAACATTTTGTCCCAATTTCTGAGTTGCTTCCTGTTAAAGGTAAACTATGTGACTGTTTTGTGTATTGCAGGTATCGCATTACCCTGAAGGTGGTTACTGCATTTTACCAGCATGCAAATTAAGAAACTCCTTCCCTCCTTCCACGTCCTCTTTGTTGCCATTAGCCAAAATATTTCACCAAGTCTGCATTTTCTCATGTTTTGCCATTTGTTTTTGCAGCTGCACTCCCACACCGACAGCCCAGTCTCTAGAAGCAAAGTAACAACTTAGCTTTTCATGAGTCAAGCTGCTGCACTAAACGCTGTTTATGATCTGTCCTTTTAAAATACACACACAGCTGATTTATTACAGCCTTGGCCGGAGGATAGAGGAAGCCAAATGGATCCTGTACGCCCCAAACATAAGATGTGATATCAATAATACAACAGATGATCTTAGGCCTGATTGCAACACTGGTCTCAGTTATCCAGAAGAAGAAGGATGACTTTTAGTGCAAACATTGAATGAGCAAATACTCCAAACCTGCTAATCTCGAACTTATTGTGTGTTCCTTGGAAAATACATCTGAAAGGACTCGGTCAGGTTTTACCAGCTTTTACTGACATGAACCAAAAAAAAAAGCAAAGGAGAAAGGAATCATTCAGACTATGCACACAGCACTGAAACAGGTGGCTATTTGTGAATGCTCTCCTTCTTTGCCTCATCATAAGAGCCGATACAATATGTTGTTGCTATTTAAAATACAACCTAGTTTTAAGGGTGCAGTTTGATCTCATAATAGAAAAAAGGCACTACAGTATGAACTCCTATCTTACAGTGAGTCTGCACCAGTAAGCTCACACAGTGACCTTATTGTAGCCTACTTTCATACTACTCCATCTACTACAATCACAGCAATAAAAGGATTCTTATATAACTATAAAGGCTAGATTACAGCGTCCTTATCTGTTTAGCAGAAGTATGTTTAAGTCCTATGGTCTTGGCCTCCCCATAGAGAACTGTGATACTAATGCTATCACTGAAGGAAATGGGTGGAAAAGGCCATCTGATCTACGGCTATATTCAATTTAATATCCACATGAAACCTGCCGTAACAACAACAATAATAACAACAACAATATAAGCGGCTGGTTATGTTTACGCCTCGGTGAGTGATGGTCCAGGAAGGACGCGCTCACTTTCCCAAAGGATGCTGTGTGCAAGAAAAGATGGACGCACACAGGTTACTCACTCTGCGTAGCCGGTGGACCACGGCAGCCGCTTGGTCTCCTTCAGTATGAGGATCGGTCTCGCAATGTGATCCGCCGAGCACTCCACCTCGTCCGGCGACAGCCCCAGGAACTCCGGTCTGCTGTACGGGTATTTCAGCGGCATATCGGAGCCGCCGGGATGGTCCCCGTTGGAGCCACCAGCCATCATACCTCCCATAAAATTGGCCACCGCCGATTTCACCCGCGTGAGCATGGTGGTCATGCAGCAGCGTGGGTCCAGGCGATGCGATTACGTGTGAGTTTCCCCCCCCGCCCGACAGATCCCCGCACGGAGACGCAGTTTCGCGGCGTGAAAGACAGACGCACCGCGGCCGCGAAGACTCATCCAGCTCAGCTCTCCCCCTCTGTGAACGCGGAAATAAAAACCACACACACACACACAGGCAGGCAGGCAAGCAGCACTGCACGCTAGTCATGTGACAAACCGGTTGCTGCTGGTGGATTTGGTCTCACTGGCATCTCAGTGAGCAGATTACGGTTGACAGTGCTGGAGGTCAAAGGTGCGTAATCCCGGTGTGACGAGCACTTCCTGGCCGAGGTGCAGGCGCAGCGCTGCGGTGCTGTCATCGGAAGGTTGACCCATGCTCTGACAAGTGTGCCCCCTTCCACATTAACCAAACACAGCACAGAGTGAGTCACACACACACAGAGAGAGAGATATGAGCACGTTGTCACCCATTCATTGCAGTTTATATAAGGGAATTTTGTCTTTAACTGGACTTTTGTTTCACTTTCTGATTATTTTGGGGTCGCACAATCCCCCACTGCTGCAGCCTGTGTGTACATAGGTTGGTTTCCTTTGAGTAGCCTATATTCTCTTTGCCACAAGCCGGGTTTCTCATTGATGAATGTGACACAATGTGGAAATATCTTTAATGTTTTGCATGTTGTATGTGCTGCACATGGACAAATCTATTTTTCATGTATCCTGCAGGGTGCTGTTGCTTATGTTTGGGGTCAACCCAGAGAGGGTTAAATCTCCGTCAGCTGTTGTAATACTCCAATGGATAACTTCAAACAGAAAAATATAATTATTTGGGATTTGGGAGGGATAGCATCAAATATACTGTCAGCATCAATCACTGATATCGTAAAAATCTCCATTGTATTTAGCCATGTTTCACAGCTGTACAAACAGAATGCATCATTTTCTGAAGCAGACTTCAGAACATATTATCAGCAGTTCTGGGTTCATCTGGTTTAAAAGCTATTCTCATAAAATTGAGTAGTATTGAGCTACAACAACATTGAGTATGTTTGTGTTTTTTTATAGACTGCCTTTATTGTCACTATACGCATGTACAATGACGGTCCAGTCCATTCGAAAATAAGGAAAAGCGCTCACACTCACACAAGCTCTCTCTCTCTATCTTTCTCTCAATTCATATATGTGTAACCTGAGTCAGATTAATGATAATGATAATATTTATATGTGTCAAGTTTAAAAAAAACAACAAGTGATGCAGTACTTGATAAGAGGCATGATTAAAGCAAATAAGGATAACATAAGATGGACAAATTACAGAGAAAAACTAAAATAATTTAAATGGCAATACATCAAAGAGAAAGAATATTCAAGTATGTTTTCAGTCAATCAGACATGATACTGATTGTGGTGGCCTCATTTCCTCAAACTGAGTTCACCGCATAGTTTCAAACTGACTGACTGGGCTTAAACTACAGGAGCAATTCAGACTCTGTAATTAATTCAGCACACAGAAATCTGCCCTTTAATTCAGTTGAAACTAGTGATATTACTGCAAATGTCACACACCCCTCTCATTGAATATCACATGTCACTGTCTGTTGTTAAACTTCAGTATCTGTGTTGTTTCAAATTCTTTTTTTTTCAGTTTGTTCTGGCCTGTGAGTCAGTTTAAATCTGATTGGCTGGGCTTTCAGCCAGCCCAGCAGGATGTGTGTCTAGACATCATGAACTTACGGATACACTTAGAGCTGCATTTTGGAGACGTAAACCTCACAGAATGATCTGTTATATAATACCACAGTCTGTAGACCAGCCAACCCACAGAACAGACGCACAGGCTTCTTTCTATACATGGACCGGCAGTGAGAATGAATGTAAAACAAACAACAACAAAAAAGATAGAAGAAGACTGTCACAAATTGGCACTGTTAGACTCAGCTGGGAATTGATTCAAATCAATTTAGTCCAAAGGTTCACTGGAAAATGTTGCCATTTGGACAGAGTCCGCTTCTATCAACAACCTTAGAGTCAAATTTTGCTTGAGTCCACTGAGAGTTGGCAGACGTCTGATCTGCCTCCAAATAGAAGTGGACATGTTTTGCATCATAATCACAAACATAACTCATTTAAGACATTATTTATATCTCTTATGATTGTGTTTTACATGCACTTATATTCATATTCTCTGCTCTTTATTGTGCACTTGAGTCATGTGCCTTCCAGTAATTCTCCAGTTATGTGAGAATTTCTTTGATTAAAGTCAAGTCAAGCCAGATTAACCTGTTTGGTTGCTCCAGGTCCAAACCCACCGCCTGCTTCATTATACACCCAGACACCAGTATACTCAAATAATACTACATGGTCATTTGGATAAACCAACATTTATGTAGTAAAATGGACTGTATAAGCACAGAATAACTATAACAATAATGGTTTTAGAATTAAAATTTGACACATGGCCCCTCTACAAGTCATTAGATTGCTATTACAAAATAACCCAATCAGATTTATTTGTCATATGCAAAATGCATTTAACTAATTTATCATGTGTAGAACAAATTTCACATTTAAAAAATTATTTAATATGCTTGATTTTGATGATTTTCAGATATTTCACATATGAAATGTCCTGAAATTCACATGCACTTAGAGCTGAATTTGCTCTGAAAGTTCCAATTGAAAGCTTGAATTTCAGGTTGTTTATTTAGTTTATAAAAACAAGATCTCCCACCCAGGTTAATGACAAATGTTTGCTCTGTACATATTAAACACACTGAACACAGTTCTGGTTTTTGTGCTCGTATTTAGACAATTAACACTTGTTTAAAGGACCAGTGTGTAGGATCTACGGATGAAGAAGAATTGCAACCATTTGAGTACAACTCAGCCCTTCAACCATGTAGGAGAAACTATGGTGGCTGCAAAATTTACGAAAAATGCAAAAAGCCCTAGAGCCAGTGTTTGATTTGTGTGTTCTGTTATACTATAGAAACTTGGTGATGCAATATGGTGGACTCCTTTTATTTTTATTGCACACTGAAAACATATTATGAATATTATATTTCATTACTGCAAGTAGATCCTCTTAAATGTTACGCACTGGACCTGTAAAGATTGGCAAATGTTAGGAATCTTTATTAAATATTGAAAAACACTGATATGAAACATCAGATAGGATAGCACTGACAAATATTTTTTTCACTTATTTCACTAGTTTTATGTACTAAATTCTCACAGCTTGACACCTTGTGACCTTAGATCAATAAATTCCTGTCTTCAACATAAACTTTCCCCTATCAATTTGGTTACATTTCACATGTGAAATAACATTCTATACATCAAATGTAAACTTCAACATGTGAAACCTTTGAAAAACACATATGCTACATGATACAGTTGAATTGATAATATAAGAAATGCAATTTTACATGTGATTTAATTTACCTCTGAATTTATTTTTATTTTTGTGTGGAATATTTGAAAATCTAGTGTTTCCCTTTATCATGTGAATTTATCACAATTGATGTCCTAAACCTAATGTTCCAACATTTTTCTGACTTTCTATTCACCAACGCACAGTAACATTATTTTCAATCGTTAAAAGTTTACATGCCCGTTAAAAGTTTACATGCCCATTAAAAACTGTGAGCTCACTCATTATACAGAGACTCTCCAGAGAAAATGAATGAACTCCAGTGAAAGTGTGGAGTTGCCAAATTGGCAGACTACAGTATAAATCAAATCAATAATTCATGAGTATGCCAGGAAAGAGCTCTACTGACCTAATTACACTCAACAACTCTGTCAGCTGGGCATTAATGATATACTTTAGGCAGGATATACATTCATACTTAGTAACCATTAACCATAGCACTGAATAAGACCCTGATCTATCCAGTAAACTGATAAATCTGCAGTGTTAAACTCATATTTTACATATATTCTGGTGAGGTGGTAAACTATGTACATATATTAACATATATTAACAATTAATAAATGTTAACAACTAATCATTGGTGCCTGTATTAGTATTAATATCAAAAAACAGCTGAAGCAGGAATTCAGTCATTAATCTGAGACATTTTGACCTGTTTTGACAAGGTGGAAAGTCAGGATATCAGCAATTCATCTTATACTGTAGTTTTTATATTCTCCAGATACACTATTTGGCCAAAAGTATGAGGACAGGAGTGTACTTTTAGAAATGATTTTCCCAGTTTGATGTGGAAGAACATGAGTGGCCTGAACATGGGAAACCGTTAATTGAACCAATCAGTATCAAAATCTTGTGAAAAACTCTCCCAGAAAACAAAGGCTGTTATAGTAGCCCAATACACATGTTTCTGAGATGAGATGTTCATCGATCACATGTGGGTGTAATGCTTTGGTGTCGACAAACTTTGTCTGGTGTCTAATTTTGTCCATATATTGTACTTTTGCTGGACGGACAGGAAGAGCAGCCAACTGATGCTGCCATCCACAGAGCCATGCCAGTACGAAGGCTAAAAATGACATCAGATGACCCCCAAAATGAATTGTTTTGTAAGACATCTCTGTAAAAGGAAACCAAAGGGTCACCTTTCCTTTTAGATATGCATTATGTAATAAATACCTGAAGAAGTCATCTGAAGTTCCCGAAATATATTACTGCATCACGATCAAATGTCACTGAAAGCCCTCAGACTGCCACAGGCTTTCATTAAAGTTTCCAGCTTGCTCTCTGTGCAGCCCATCAGAATTTACATTATGAACCAATAATTTCACAATAAGAGCGCATATTAAAATCTTCTAGGATATAAATTAAATGCAACATTATCACAGCCGTTAGTCCTGGAGCGAGGAACAATTAATGTGATGGAGTGAGTTGGACGCAATGATCTGGTAGGAACAGAAACTTGATTGGAGTGATCTAAAAACAATAAGAAGCACCTCAGAATCAATTCAGCTTCTGAACAGATGAGAGCATAAAATAAATTTGTCATAGTTGTCCTGTGACATAAATGGTGGAGACATGGCAATGTACTGTGGGAAGTAGAAGGTCCCTTGAAATTTGTGTCAAAATTAAAAGGTATCAAAGGCAAACTTTTTTAGATATGCACAAATTACTAATTTAGATTTTTATCATCAACTTTGGTTCAACCTTTTTGTGGCTACAGAGTGTGGGCAAATAGTTCACTAAAATGGATCAGCAGGATACATGCAGCTGTAACTGACACCTTTCTTTTTCTTTTGCTGTGTTGGAAATGCAGTATATCGTCATGAGTTTTGAGGCCTTTCCCCTTGCCAGATAACACAATTTTGCAGTGTTGGTCAAGAATGGCAGACAATTATCTACTGCACTTCTACTGAATGCTAATGTGAGCTGTTCCTATTATTGTGTCTACTCCATGCACATTATCTTCCTCCAGCTCTGTCTCTGTCTTATTCATCAAAGGATAATGACGGTGATGGCTTGAAGATTGTCTTTGTCAAACCAGCCTATGTCTGTGTGTGTGTGTGTGTGCGTGTGTGTGTGTGTGTAATCGGCCTGCTAGTCCAACTGATGACTGACTCACTGATTGACACAGGCAGCTGCCCACACACACCCTTACCAGAGGATAATCTGGAGGTGGTAAACCTGAGTGTGAGTATGAATGATCCCACAGGTTGGTGTGTCTTTATCTGTGTGAAAGACAGTTCATTGTGTCATCTTCCTGTCAGCACTGCATACATCTGTCTTTTAACTAACATACTAAGACACTACAAATACAATGCAGTTTTTACACTTTTGAGTGTTCAGTTAATAGTCAAAAATGTCAGCAGCTAAACTTGTACCATACTATCGCCACTACTAACTACAACTACTGCTACCACTTCCACTAATACTACTACTGCTTCTGCTGCCACTGCTATAATTGTACTTTTGCAACTACTAACACTATAAGTACCATACTGCTCAGTGGTGGAAGAAAGAAGAAAAGGTATCAGTAAGTATTTAAACGTTTAGAGGCACATAGAGGCCAACTAGCATGAAGGGCAGCCTTTAAGCATTTTCTCCACTTGAAGGGCACCATTGTGTGCGCTTTCTCACATTTTACCTACCATAACGGGATCTGAGAGGGGACTTTTGCTGCCTAGTTCTTCAAACATGGGGGCACCAGGCCATAAGAGCCGCATGTGACCCATGAGCAGCAGGTTGACCACACATGTAGTGCTACTGCTACTCCAACTTCAGCTACAATACTAATACTATTACAACTTCTAATACTGCTACTGGTGCTGCAGCAGCACATTGCTGCAGAACTTCTTCAGAAACTTTCTTTACCATACTGTGCTTTTACATTTACAGCTACTGATTTGCTGCTAATCCTGCCAGTAACATATGGGAACAATTCACACTCAGTGTTATCAAGTTGAATCAGCATAATTCCATTTGTCTCATTGAAACTAAATACTAAATAAAACTAAATACAACAACAACAAAAATGAACTACAACTAAATATTTCACATCAAAGCAAACAATTATACCACAGCTGGACAAACTATCTAACTATTCCCTTAGACTGTACTAGATCAGATCAAATGCTTATATGGTGGGGCAGGTACATAGAGGATATATGATCTTGGTCAGAGACAGAACTTCTTCAGTTCCAATCGCAACGCCATCTTTAGGACAGTTTCCATCCTCCTTGTTTGAAATTTAAACACATTTCTGACTCTGAAGATTGTACGTGTTTAAATGCGTGAAGCATTTTGTCATATTTTGCCTGTATCAAAAGTGATATACAAATAAAGTCTGATTGATTGGCATCTGATTCATTTTGTATATATACATGAAAAGCTATGGTATTATCTTGTTTTGAATGGGAAATTTGACTTCCCTCCTTTTCTGCTACTGTCTTTTTAGGCATCTGGCTCTTGTCATGTCATGTCCATCTTGCCTGTATGTACTGAAAAAGTAAATATAAAATTTAATATGTTTTGCAAATTGTTTTCTATTTGTCTGTCCCTGTTGTTCCCTGAGATTGTGGCTGATTTTTGATGTGTGGTTTCCTCTGCTGAACATGGTCTGTCATGTGATCTTACCTACTTACACTAATCATGTGACTACTTACTTATCCATACTAATCATGTGACTACTTGCCAACAGCTCAAAGGCAACTTTTCATTATTTTCTCTGATGAAGGCCTTAATGACTGAGACACACAGGCATGTTTTTTTAACTGTTGCTGTGACCGAGTAGCGATGAGATATTAAAGGAATTTAAATCAATACCCTCTTAAGTGCCTCAGATTTCTTTAATAATTTTGTTCTCAAACAGACATGTTCATGCAGAGT
>NW_023339762.1:10247444-10288360 GCF_004916995.1 Morone saxatilis | reverse complement strand
ACTCTGCATGAACATGTCTGTTTGCCTGCACAATAAACAGTGATTTGCTCAGGTTTTATTAGGTAGCTTGTTTTTTTAATCACTGACCAGCAGATGTCACCAGCGTACTTAAAATCTTTCAGGGGAAACCCTAATCTGACCACAAAAAACTATGCATGCCTTGGTGTGTGTGTGTGTGTGTGTGTGTGTGTGTGCATGTGTTGCCTTAAGTACATATATGTATAATAATGCACATGGATCTGCGTGTCTGTGTTGGATACACGTGCAGTCAATGTATCCATGCACACAAACAAACAAACAAATAGTGTGTTTTTGTGTGATGCACTCAGGGAATAACATTGCGTAGTAACACACTATACCAACAGGGCTGGTGCTGGCGCTGAACTGTGAATGTGTGTGATTTATGGCTTTCGATGGGCCCAGATTCCATTCCCATCTGGCCCATCACAGGGTTAAGAGGAGGTAAGATGCTCTGACCATTTGTCTCTGTTATATTGCCTTCCTGACTTCGTGGTAGACAACACCTTCCACCTTCCTTCTGCAAAGTTAATGTTTGCCAATGGGAAAACAGGATATGTTTGTTGAGGTAATGCCCATGTTGTTTTTGGAGAACACTTTCACAGTCATACCTTATATCATTTTTTATTACTTGGGAGGGACATTACATAATAAAAACTGCCTGTGGTTCATTACAGTTAACAAATAAATGTCAAATAACATTCAGTATAAACGTATAAATACTAAATGCTCAGGAGGATACACTATAAAACTGTGCAATGTTAGCTCCTTATTATTGATCCGGCTGTTGTGACCTCTTTTGCTATGTCTGATTGATAAAAAATATGTACTTTTTTGGATTTTCACTGCTACTTTTGCAATTTAGATAAAATGTAATTTGTTCGAACAACATCACACCGCTGCCTGAACCATCAAAAGCAATGGCTAAATCAGAGAAAATGATGTGTTTTAGTATTTTTCATTATACTAATGACTCAAACACATATAGTGAGCCATCATAGGAAGCACCAAGTGAAAGGAAATTACAAATATATGGACTTTTTTTATGGAAATCACTTGCAGTGAAAGCTCAAAACAATATATTGGAAACCCATATTTTAGCCTTAACAGTCTCATAAGGGCAGGGGATAACACACGAAACAATCTGTTAGGACAGCTGTTGGGATTTTATCTTTTAGTATGATGATATCATTCAAAGTTGCATTCTCATTTAATACTCATAAGATACCACTGGGTTCAAAATAATGTTAAGTTTCTTTCTAGAATGTTAAAAATGCATTTTGAAAGCTAAATCATTCCCTGACCTTTCATATTTTATCCCAAACATTCATTTCTAGTATATACATCCAATTAATCTTGTGTTATCCATTATTTGTAAGAGCACCTGTTTCACTTTCACATCATTTCGGTGTCTTCATAAACCTGACTGGCCCAAATATCGTAATAGGAGTTTATGTGTAATCACAGACAGCCCCTAAGAAGAGCACAGAGGAATGAATACTGATCAGGAATAACACTCCCTAGCCTTTGTTGTAAAGAGAGAGCTGAGACGTTAATGGAACACACACACACACACACACACAGAAAAATCTTCATTTAGTCAGAGCCTTGTGAATTTTTATAAGCTTCTGCAATAAGCCCTGTTCGTAAATCTTTGCAAACTTCTTATTATTATTATTAATTTATTATTTATTACTATGGAAGGTGTAAACAGGCCTGACCCCTCTTTAAAAAACATACAGCTATTTCAGACAACAAAATGATGAGATTTAGAGTGCCCTACTTAAGGCCTGTTGTTTTGAGGATGCAAAAATGTACTACCTGTGGATGACACATTTATAATGTGAAGTTGCTGTATGTAACATAATCCAACCCCAAACAATCCACCAAAACGTTACACACCAAACCTTTAAGGCTGAAAATACAGAGAAATACTGTGTTTTTTTAATGATTTTTACAAAACCAGCCAAGTGTGTGCGCTTTTGGATACAAATAGGAGTACAGAAAGAATCTCATTTTCCAGATCAGCAACAATGACCATACCATAAGTGCTTTATTTTAATGTGTTTTTAGGGATCCACCCACTCTGGTAGGTCCCCTGAAAATGTCTGACTGAGGAGTTTGCCCTTACTTTTTACAATTATATATAATATATATTATATATAATTATGCATGCAGACCATCATGCTAGCTAATCAATCTACACCCAACTACTTTTACCTGTCAATGCTGTTTTGTAATATTTGAAAGAATTGACTAAGATTCAGTCAACTGTTTTTTGAAATATACATACACTTTTCTGTTCTCCTTGGACACACCACAATGTAGCTTTGGAGCCCATCACCCTTTTCACTGCCTAATAAAGCCTACATATGGGAGCCCTGATAAAATCTTAAGAGAACACATTTCTCAGAGGGTAACAGCTCGCCGTTATCTGATGCTGGAGCATGCAGCATTAGCTGGGCAGGAAGGCATTAAGAGCAACACCTCATCTCTCTCCGCTAGTGACAGTGCTCTGCACAAATAAGGCTTTCATAATTGCAGAAGGTCAGTTTTTCCCTGACCTGTGGGCATGAGAGCAGTGACAACTATCACAGTGACGCTTCATTAGTCATTGTCCACAGGTCTAATTTAACCTGCTATCAATCTCTAGGCAACAACTCCACTGTGAAGGCATCATAAGCTACTCATATTTTAGTGGCTGTGTTGTGTGTTTGTGTGTGTGAGTGTCAGTCACTTGTGTCTCGAATAATAAAGCTTAACACTGTTGTGTGAAATAAACAACGCATGCGTGTTTAGAATATATACATAGCAATATATATTCTATATAAGAGAATAGAATAAGAATACAAGAATAAAGGTAATTTATTTGTCATTATACAACATAATAACCTTGCAAGGCAGCTGGAGCCAAACCATCTTACCAGGCTTCAAGCTATGCGCTTGTGTCCAAACTACTCTTGTGAGAGGTGACTGTTTGCCTTCATCAGTTATATCAGAATTGAAGAGAATTGAAAACAGAACAAAGAACAGCACTGAAGGCATTTCTCCACAATGTTTGTGCTCTTCTCCTGTCTGACTCTGGTAAGAGTTTGATTACATTATATGGCTCATTGATCTGATTGGTTAAAGTTTGCCCGTCATAGATGGTGATACACAGTTAATCCAATCACCTGCCAAGTACTTTTTGAGAGTGTCTTCCCTTTTTTATTAAAAACTGTTTTGAACAATGATTTCCCAGATGGTTCTGTGTAACAAACTGGTTAATAGCACAAGGTTACACAACAAAATTAAAGTTGTAGTCCCTTCATGCTACACACACATAGAATATAACATATATATATCCATATACCCATACACTTCTACACCCAGGAAATAGTTCTGTAGTGGATTTTTTTATGTAAACAGTAGCAACAAGATAGTAATGATAATATGGAAAAAGTGTCTGTCCACTTTGACTGCGTTTGAGCACCAAACATCATCGATGTGAACAGAGTCCGCCTCCCCTTGTCTCTCCAGAGTCCCGCTAAACAACACAATCCTGAAATCCAAAAAGCACATCTCCACAATTTAAGAAGTATAAAATAACTCCCACATCAGAAAACAAGGGCAGGAAGTAACAATGTCTTTGCAAATTTCATTATAAATCTATTACCTTGTTCCATAAAAAAGTGTTAACCTGACTTCTATAGGCCCGCTCATATTCAGGGTCATACTCGGCTCTTACACCAGCTCTCTTTCCTCTCCTCCTCGGGCAATCACAGCACCTGCCGCAATGCCTGGTCTGGCTGAGGTCCGCTGCTCTTTAATCCAAACCCATGCTTCCCTTCCAGATGAATGTATTTCTGTCATAGGTAATACAAGTTTCAGCAATAAAGCCTCTAAAAAGATAGATTTTTAAAAATGTACACGAACATTTTTATCATCAGAACTTAATTACATACCTGAGAATTTCTTAGAAAGGCACAAATATATACTATATATAGGTTAATAAGTTTGTCTTCTAAATTAGGAAAGTAGACAACATGTCCAGCGTCCTCTCATCTCACCTCCCTTGCTCTGCCTTTGATTCCCACCTGGTCTGGGCGTTCACAGAGCAAGTCTATGATGCCTTCATATGACGCCATGCTGTGATCCTACAGCACATCAAAGAACACCTTTGATTAGTAAGATCTTGATATCACCTTTCCACTTCTTTGAGGGAAAAGACTAAAAGGCTGTGTATGCTAATAGCTGTGGGAGGCTTTAAGTGAGAGTCAGAAAATATAATTATTTGATGGGTAAAAAAAATGCTTTCCTCTCCATTTTTCAAAACATGTTGTGTTTTTTGGTAGGTCGAGTGTGGATGTTTAAAAACAGGGCAGTTTTGCCTTTAGATGTGGTTGCATGTCACACAGTACAAACCAGTTCATTTTGAGCATACTCTGGCCTTAAATTATCTGTACTGTGGACATTTAGGGACAAGATCAGACTCTAACCCTGACTCCTAAAAACTATTAGGAGACAAAAAAATAGATGAATAAGATAATAATAATAATAAAAAAAACATTAACCATTAACCATACGGCTGCAGTCTTAGCTTGTGACGTGTTTTTTAATTGTATTCCAGTTTTCAACTATTCTGTCAGACCAAGGGATTGATTTTTGTTGTATAGTATTCAATTGTTTGTATTTTAGTATATTATTCTGTTTTTCTTTGAAATATTAGCCAACAAAACAGTCGATTGTAAGCCCTTACTGTGTCACACACGTTACAGTCATGATCTCAATTAGGATTCAAATTCCTGTGGTCTCCCTTTCGACGAACAGAGCTATAAATACCAGGAACAAAACTCTTTGCCCGTAGGAAACAATAACTTATAGACATGGAGCTGACCCAAGAAATATGCTGACAGCTGAGACTGGAAGTACACACTAGCCAAACAACCGTACACAGTTTCTGAAAAGCAAAACAATTTTGATGACAGCGTATCACCAAGAAATAAAAGGTTAACAAACCCCTAGATAGTTAAATGTTACAGAAAAGTAGGACTAACTATACAGCAGCAGTTATCGGTTTCCTCAGGGGGTCAGCTTTGTGAATATAGAGTAATTTGTCTTTGTTACAAAACAGATTTTGTGGATTATTTTCCAAAGTTCTCTGCATTTCTTTCTTTTCTGCCTTCCTCGCACTGTCAGGACGTGATAAGTCGCAGACAATAACGTTTGATCAAGTTCCAGATTTTGTGTACTGGCATGTTTAGACTTTGTTTGTATGCATGAAATGAATGACCTCTGGGGAGCGATTAAACAACACAATAGTAAATAGAAATGTGTGTTATTTTCAAGGGCGATGGATGGAGAACAATGGTGCAGGAAGAGGAGGCTGCATGTAATGGAGGCAGCGGAGAGCCTCGTCTCATCTGACTCCTTTTGATCAGTGTGCTGAAAGAACTTCCTCTATTAAAGACTTGTTCATGCCTAATCCACTAATGACCATCAAATCTGCCTCACTACGTTTCCACTGACAAACAGTATCACATCTCTATTTGTTAATTTATGACGGAATAGCGACTTTGTAAACACTTCTCTGACCTCTTTCAGCATTTTGTTTATTCTTGACCAATAACAGTGTCTGTATTGGGTTGTGGAAAGGCCAGGGTGTCAGGTGGAGGGAAGCCAGCTGTAGACACAATTGTCCAGATAGACAGAAAACAAAACTTCTTTCCTGTTAGGGAAACATGGTGAAGGTTGTTTACTTATGAGGAAGTGTGGATCTTCTTAGAATTAGTCCCACACAATGCTTGATCGAAATGTTTTGATGGATTAAGAAACCTTTTCTTTGAACAATTATTCCAGCGTCTAAACTGCTTGGAAGGTGAAGGGATTTTCCAAGAAACAGCACACTGATTCTCGCAGTCATATTTCATTTACAAGAAACGATAGAGTGAAGTATGTGTGAAGTGATTCTTCAGAGGTGTGCTAGGTAACAGTGACTTTCATATGCATGTGCAGCCTCCATCTATGTTCAATTCTGTTTCTTTTGTTCGACCTCTCATTTCCCTCCATCTGTGTTTTTGCCTGAGGTATCAATACATAAAACACACAAAGAATAGTAGGGTCTTTGTTGCTGTTGCTCTTCACAGAACCCTGCCAGACCCATGCATCTTCCTCACCCTATTCATCACAGCAACTCAGTACATACTGTATGAACGAGACACTATATAGTGAAATAGATTTTCTGATTGATTTCCTTTTTTTCCCTTGCTGGGTCGTCGTGAAATAAAAAATTATCCAAGAAAAATCCAAAAAGAAACCAATGAAGAGATAAATTGCATTTTGTCACAGAGTTGATAGATTTTAGACAAAGAAATACATTAAATGGAAGGGATGTGTCTATTTTCACAAGCAGTGTTGAACTGGTACAAAGAGACTCTTTTATGGCAATGCTACTTGTTTTATGATCCTTATAATAAGATCTGGCTGTTTTCTGACTGCCTAACTTGGAGTTGGTTTTTTTGTATTTGCTTTGTCTAGGCTGTGACTAATGACCTTAGGCCGGACCATGTTAGCATGGCCATCCAGAGGCTAGTGATTGGCATGTCTAATGAGATGCAGAGCAAGAACTAGACTGGGAATTTTGAATATGTCCATCAGAGCTACAGCGATACTCCTTCCATACCCCCTTAAGCAGAGATCGTAGCTGCGTGATCCCAGTTGATACCAGCTGGGATTGCCTGATGCTTGTTTTATTCTACTTTGTATTGCTGACAATGACTACCCCCATCCATTATGGTAGGTCTTTACTTTCCCCACTGTATTTGAAGGACTCACATAATTTCCTGTAGGACTTTCTCTCCCATACATCTCTGTGATATGACTACCAGTCCCGTTACAAGGTCAGATGGTCAGAGATAAACCAAACCTTAGAGGATCGGGGGGTTGGGAGGGTTTAGTTACTGTAAGGAAAACCTTCGAAAATGGTCGACATCATCAGCTCTTGCTGAACAATGCGCATTAGCAGAATCATGTGACAAATGCTAGTATAACCTCATTCACACAACTCATTTTAATGTCAAAAATGTTGCTCAAAATTAGTTAATGATGCAAAAAAGATTATTAAAGCTTGATGCTTTATTACATTACACTATTATGATTTCATAAGAGGTGTAATGCATTTTTTTTAGCAAGACACAGAAGAATGTGGTAATTCAATTACACAATAATACCATTAAATAGTCAAATGAAATTATGTTATAACAGATAACAGAAAGTTAAAGCATCAGATCAGCCAAATAACAAAACACATTTTATCAATTAGCTCAAGCAGTGGTAGAGTTCTGCCGGTGGTGCTCCATTTGAAAATTAAGATTTAAAAAATGTAAAAGCAACACCTCTCTGTGTGATGTCAATGTGAATTGTAATCTCAATAATTCATTGTAATTACTTTTCTTTTAAACTACTTTATACCAAAGAAACGATCCCTGTGAAAACTGTGAGTTGAGTGTGTGCGCCATAGATCGTCAGAGACGTTGTCACTGGAAAGTTTGGGAAATACGCTCCACTTCTTTGATTAGAGTTAGATGAGAAGATCGATACCACTCTTATGTTTGTATTGTAAATTTAAAAAAGCTGCTGCCAGCAGCCAGTTAGCGTAGCCTAGCACAAAGACTGGAAAAAGCTAGCCTGGCTTTGTAACAAAATCCATCTACCAGCACCTCTATATGTCAATAATGAATGTGTTATATCTGGTTTGTTTACAAAAATCTAACTGGAGTCTGCCACTGGTTGGCAACTTCTCAGCGATGAAAAAACTCCAGGAAGCCACTGCTCGTGGCAAAGAAATAGACCAACACATAACGACCTTGTAAAAACCCAGGCTCGGTTCTACGATGTTGCAAAAGCATGCATTGAACTCAGTTAAAGATTTTGCTTCAGTTGAGGTGCAGGGTGCAACACCAAGTTATAACCAACCAGTTAGATGTGTGTAGAGGTCTGTATGATTATACAGGAGCAGCCGGCTGTCGTTTTTTTACATGATTTAAAGAAGGAAAACCCAGTGAACAGCCGTGCGTAACAGCAATCAGTCCAGCTGCCTTCAGATACTGCAGAAATGTCATGAACTGAAGGACAAGCTTTTCCTGCGGTGCACAGCAGTTGTGGACAGCAGATATGGCAGTACAGACTGATTTTACTGACTTTCATGCTTTAACCACATTCAATGTTATTTTTTGTGCTGATTTTGGTTGGAGAGTGTTTCATTGAAATATATTAGTTATATATATATTTGTAATGATTACTCTGTTGCATTTAGTTTAAACACAGGCGGCTGATCAACTAGCCTACTGTAACACTCATTAAAACAGATTTCATGATTTAATAATTCATGTTCAAATCGTTTATTTTCTTCTTATTGTGTTACCTTTGCAAAGAGACAGGCTTAATGTTTCCCCTTGTTTCCAATCTTTATACTAAGATTAAGCTAACCAGCTGTTGAAGGTAGCATCATATTGGCTGTAAGACATGAGAGTTCTATTAATCTTTTTCTTCTAACTCTTGGCAAAAAGGTGAATAGGCATATTTCCAAAAATGTCAAAATATTCCTTTAAAAAGTCATCTGTCAATGCTGCCGACTCTACAAACATCTCATTCATGTTCAGGTGGCTGAAGAAAGCTTAGAGATGTACAACAGATATCTCAAAACCTAAGCAAATAAAAGTGAGTGAGGAAATATTTTTAGATATGGGGGTTTGTGTTTCTCCATTGTGCTTGGAAAGGTAGGGTGAAGTAAGGGAGTTGTGATCTGTAATTATGCCACTATGTTACTAAATCCTACACACTTGTCCTTTAATGCAATGATGTTTCTTTATCCAGCAACATTGTACTCACAATTGTATTTTTTATATAGGTAAGCCTTCCATTAACTAAACTTTTCTTTCACATTATTTTCAATTGCATGGCCATTCCATTGCATAATCTAGAGTTTGGCAGATTGTAAGTGCTTAAATTGGCTAGAGAAGTTCAAAATTGCAAAATTTTCAGCAAAAATAACAATAAAGATTTCTATGGTTGCGTAGCAACTGCATGAAACATAAACAGTGAAATCATCCGTACCGTGGTTGCGAAAACAGGAGTCAGTGTCATTTTCAGTGCATCAATATGTATATTTCAACATATATTTATATTTATTATATTTAGATTATTTTCAATGTGCACAAACCAGTACAGACAAATAGAATTCATGTTAAACATATTTACATATATCACTTCTATTTACAGATATTTAAGTGCCTTTTATGTACAGATATACTAAACACTGTTTGATACATTACAACATAAATGTTCTTTAGGGGTTCTCATGGTGGTCTGACAACCATTAGGGTGCTTCACAAAATTGTTTTAGTCTGGAGTGCAAATGAAGCCAAAAAACACCCCCCTCCTCCCCAACGGTGCAGGATGTCAGAAAAAATCAGGAAGTGTGTTGACGTAGTGTATGTGGAATGTCTGAGCTTCTCCTCAACATTTTGTGAAAGCCATGGGAGGGGTCTGTGGGTCGGTAGGTAGACTCCTCCAGCTGTGGCCAATCGCACTTCATCAAAACCCCTGTCACCCCCTGCACTGTGTGTGTGTGTGTGCGTGAATGTCCTGCTATTTTCAAGGGGATCACATCAGCCTATTCTAAACAGAAATGAAAGCCACTCGTTAGGGATCCACACAAAGGACAACCTGCTGCATGAAATAATTAGAAAAATGTAGATGCACGCATGCATGATTAATGTGGCCTAAACCGTACACCCATTATTGTTCTTTTTTGTTATAGGTCAAAAGAACATTTTATTTTTGTTTTTTTGTTTTTTTAAATATAAGCCACTAAAATCCGGTTCAGAGAAAAACAACAAAATGGAAAGCCAAGCACAAAGGATGAGGTGACTGCTTCGGTTACTTAGAGATGTGCGGCCTGGAAGAGTTGTTTTCACCACTGCACACCTCCTGGCTGCTACATATGTTTTATGATTGTGAAGACTCTAGCATTAGAGGGTGTTTGGTGGACCTATGAGGACACATAACCACCAGTATTCCTGTAAAAGTTTTTGTATCAAAAACATCACAAAGAATCATGTTTAGACTCCAGAAATTCTGCCTGACTACGTTGGGCTTGATTTTTTAAGTAAATATTACTGTCAGTGTCCAGTGCTTTTACAAACAACTGTGGAGATATAAAACATGATACATTTTAAGTAAACCTTTACAATTTCACCCCCTTTCCCAAAGTTTTTAAAACATTTTTGCTGAGGTTATGAGAAAAGGAACATGTTTGCCCACAAATTCCAGCAAGAACATACAGGAAATGTGTCCATATTTTCTGACCATATTTCTTCACTCTGTTTCCTGTTTTCCAGGCAAAAACCTTTTGGATTTTAGGAGTAATTTCAATCCCTTTCAGTCAATAACAAGGTTAAGATGAGTTGATACTGTATGTGTACCTTGATGCTTTACTTTTTTTAATTTCCCACCCCAGTATACAGAGTTGCCTGGCTGTGTGTTTACTCCGCCTGAATGGAGGACTTAGGAGAAATGTCCAGCTCTCTCCAGTTCCCAGAACTGCCCGTGGGGCTCCGGTTGGTCATCTTTGTCAGCAACGTTGTTCTGCGGATACTGCTGTCTGAGTCCTCTTTCTTGAAGTCAGTGTTCATTTTGAGGCAGCAGGAGAAGCAGTGCACAAAATCCTGGAGGAGGTGACCGCTGAAGATCATGTATATCCACGGGTTACAGCAGCTGTTGAGACTGGCAAGGAGTGCAGACAGAGTCACTGCTGTGTTCTCAGAATCTAGAGAGCAGAGAAAGGAAAGAGGAAAAGGATGATTAATCCGCAAAACATCTGGTGCAGGCTTGGCTGCAGAAATGCCTGTCAAAATCAATTAATCTGGTGTTGAAATGTAAAGCCTAATTTTCCTTTAAAGAAGAGAAAATCTGTCAAACGCAAGAGTTCAAAAAGTGAGAGCTTCTGTTGCAAATCAAATTTATTTCAAGACTTTTTGAATCAAGTGTGATTTCCTCGATATTAACTGCTGCACATGTTGACTCTGTCCCAGAAAGGTTCATAAAACAAGATAACACCAAGAATTGCAGTGCTTTTTTTCGAAATAAAATATTTTAGACAGAATTTAAGACTAAACTTGGTTTGAATTGAAGGATGGTATATCTATCTGGGAAGAATAAAGATATCAAGATTTCAAGAAGACCGTTCCTCAATCTGAAGGCTCACAGTGCTGCACTCTGTTATTTCGTGTGAATAAAGTGATTTGTTAACAATAGATCAGTTAATTCATTTTTCTTTCTGTTGTTTTTCATTTATTTTAACACTTTTATCGGACATTTTTGGTTTTGTTTGCCAAATAAATCCACCCTTACTCCTGTGCGCACTTGGACTTCTGTTTGCTAACGGTGAGTTTTTCTTTTAGTGGCAGGTGACCAAGAGCTGTTACTTTCTGGCTATAAATCACACCATTCCTGGACCTGTAAGAGTTTCAAATTCTGTAATGATTAATACATTTATAGTTTCATTTCTTCAGCACTCACCAGCCCACTGGAAGTTCTCATCCCACACAGACCACATCTGTACTATGAAAAACGGCGCCCAGCAAACAATGTACGCCAGAACTATCACAAAAGTCATTTTAACAGTCCTCAGTTTGGCTCTTGATATAGTTGTAACGCTGCTGACGGAATGCTTCCCAATTAGCCCGTTCTTGCTGGCAGCACCAGGCATCGTTTTCCTTTTCTTGAATTTGATATTTTTCCATATGCTGTGGCAGATGAACCCGTAGCACATCATGAGAATGACCACGGGCACGAGGAAGATGCCCACGGTTATCCAGGTGATGTACGCCTTGGCGCCCCACGGCTCGATGAAGTGCGCCCAGCAGTCGTAGACGTCCGAGTCGTTCTTGATTTCGCTCAGGGAGAAGATGAATAACTGCGGGGTGCTGAGCACCAGGCTGCAAATCCACGTGGAGATGATCATGATGTAGGAGCGCTTGGTGGGCTGCTGGAGGGTTTTCAGAGGGTGGCAGATGGCAATGTAACGGTCCAGGGTCATCATCACCATCATGTAGGTGGACGCAAACATCCCCATCACCTGGAGGTGTTTGACTATCCTGCAGAGAAAGTCTGGACCGTAGAAGCGGAAGGTGACCTCCCAGCAGAGCTGCGGCAGCACCTGGAAGAAGGCGACCACCAGGTCAGCCAGGCTGAGGTGTTTGATGAAAAGGTGCATCCTCGACATCTTCTTCTTCGTGTTGTACATTGCTAGCAGGACGCTCACATTACCAATCACAGCGACCACGAAAGTGATGCTCAGCACCATTATCTCGATTTGGGCAACCTCCTCGTTTCGCGCAAACGGATCAGATCCGTTCGGGTGCACGGTGTTGTTTCCAGGTGTTTCCATCGTTACATTAGTGGAACTAAAAACCAGAGACTGGTTCCCTCCGCTCAGGAGGAGCGCATAGTCAGGAGTGTGCATGGCACTGCCCCTCTGTGCGCCCTAGCAGATACAGTGCCAGAGGGGCTGTGAAGTGCCTCTCAATCCGTATATGGAGCTACCTGATGCTCACAGAGGGGGACACTTTGCTCTCTGACTTGTGGCTGCTGTCGGGGCTTTTTAAACTCGAATCAAATTTCAGACGACGTGTGCGTAAAGCGGATACACTGCAAAAAATGAAACACCTTAAAAGATATTTATATAAGCAAATTAATTTGTTTGAAGATGCATTTCCTTGACATTGCACTTTAAATCCTTATTCAATCAAACTATGTTAAAACAAGAAACTAAAATACTCAGTGATTGGCATAGCTGTTTTTTTTCTTTTCTTTCCTTTTTTTGTTTTTGCTCTGGGAAATTCATTGTGATGAATGTCATGGGTTTTTTTTTTTGCAGTGTAGCAGCCAGTCACTTGTGTGCTCAAAATCCACATCACCACAGTTCTTCCCACTCTGGTGTGGGCCACATGTTTAGAGAGCAGTTTTGTATGCATTAAGAGTCACGCAAAACACAACTACAAAATTCTAAGGGAGTAAGTTGGGTAAAAGAAAACAAGCAGCTTGTAAATATCTGAAGTGTTATATGAAGAGTCAGACTTTACATTGTTTCCAGTGTAGAGTGAATTATTCAAAAAACAAAAAACAAATAGTTCAGTTAGTTAGTTTTAGTTAAAGCATCTGTTGTTGTAAAGTTAGTAAAATCTTAACTGAAGATATGTAACATCTCTAGAAGCCCCTTAACTTATGATGCTGCATTAACTGCAATGCATTGACCAACACATTGGAATGTTGTTTGTGTTTACCTCTGCAGGGGCCTTTTGCAATGATGAACTGTTCTGCATTGTTTATCTGAACTGATTTACTCAAATAACCACCAGGCTTGACTTACTCAGGGTTAGTGTTTCCTTTTGAAAGGCACATTTCAAAACTGTAAGAAACAGTTTTTTCATTTTTAATAATCTTTTAACGAGGTGTTTAGTGTGTTTGTTTGTGTACGCGTATGCAAGAATGTGCTTTGGAGTTTCACATACATTATTTTTTACATTTATTTTGTGTGTATACCGAGACTTTTTCTCACTTATTTATAGTATCTAGATAGTTTTGCTTGTATTTGTGCAGGTTTTGAGGTCTCTGCTATCATCCTAAAAAATGCATGTAAGCTGAATTTGTTTGAGGTTCTCACAATATTGAAAAACAACAAAATATGCTACAATCCATTTGGCTTTCTTTCCAAAAACAACGTCTTGGTTACACCGGGTAATCTGCAGACCTCACTGCCAACAGTTTCCACTGGAACTAATTGAAGTAAGAGTCCCTCTGAAATCAGTGGGTTTAGAGCAATATACACTGTCACTGGGACACTGTAAAAAGCTGCTGCTGTTGATTTCCTTAAATGTCATTTTCAGTGCTTTTACAGCACAAACAAAAATCCATTCACCCTCAATGTATTGGAAGCAGAAAGCTTGGAGCTGAATATCACCAAATAAAATACTACCAGAATTCATCTCCATGGCTAAATCCCATTTGAAGAAAATTTGAAAATAATATTTTTTTTGCAATTTGGATTTACTGACCACGCATATTTTAAAACATAACTTACATAAATACTTTGCTTTCAATAATAATTACTGTCAGATTATTTTAATTTATTTTATACTCAGTGTATGTGCACAAGAGGTCTTAGGTTTTCACATATACTACACTAAGTTGAATTAGAATGTATTATATTGGACTACTATTGACTTCCAAACTAGTTGTGCTGTCACAAAATCATGCTCACACATTTCTTATATGTCTTCAAGTTCCTGCAGTGGAGGTCAAACATCTAAGAGAATTGACAATAAGGAGAAATGGTGGCGGAGGACTTGTGTTTTAACTTCCCCTTACCAACTAGTCATTTGAAATGCCTGTTTCATCTCTTCTCTCTCCTCTCTCTTCCCTTGTCAGAGCATCTTTCCAGTCTCCGCCGTTACACACTCGTCTGGCACTTCTTTGCTTCAGCATCTTTGGCAACACTGCCTCAGTTTCCAAGTGAGCCATAACACTGTAAATCGCTTATTACAGTTTCCATTGCGAAAGCACATGATTGCCCCAACTGGCTGAGGGTATCCGGCAGCTATTCAGCTGATCCATGTGCTGATAGTGAGGATAGTTATCTTTATTGCGTTCACATTGTGTTCACTGTCCAGATCTACTCTTTTTCATTTCCGATGGCCCTTTTAGTAAGTGGTGCAAACTGTAGCTCCAGCCCTAAAATTTCCTGCTGGCCGGTTGAACTGGCTTAGTGGTATAATGAAGTTTTCTCAATTATGGCTGTGTTAGTCTCTGCTAATCTTCCCATCAGAACCCCAGCCAGGGAAATTTCTGATGCCGTGGGTTTCTGTTGAGGAGGCAACCAGCCTCCACCCATGGGGGCCCTGTTATGTGTCTGTTATTACACCCCCGCCCCCACCACTTTTGTACACTCTTGTCTTGTCCTGGAGGGTTCAAGGACAGCAGAACGGATGTCTCCCTTCACGCTGGACTGAACCAAGTTTTCCTCATCTCCTGTTTTCGAAGACGTTCACCTGAGACTTCCTGTACAGTTATTACAGCTTCAGGCTTGGTTTGTTTCATCAGCTTCAGAACATGAAGTCTCTGTTCACCATCCACAACTGCGGATTGTGTGTCTAGGCTCGGGAATCATGGGAATGCATGTTGTGTCTCCAGTAGCCAGAGCAGTCAGTCCGAATCATGTCATTAATGTTTCCCTTTTATTCACGGACTTAAAGTTCTGTAAGAGCTCCTCAGACTCTCTGGGAGTTTTTCTTATCCTTGGTGATAAAGAATCTTGTTAAGGAGTTTCCTCTTTTATAAAACCTCTCTTGCATGACTTAAATTTGTTATCACGAAGCTTTGTGAATATCAAAACATTAATTACACATTTTAATTGAAATACGTAGCTTGATTCAAATGAGATGTAACTGAATTTTATATTTTATTACTATCCTTCGATCTTTAGCTAATGGAATGTGTCACAAAACCTAAGTTTCTATAAGATGAACAATAAGCTACGTTTGAAGACTTAATACATTGTTTGTGTTACTGTCCTATGTAATGTCACGCACGGGAAGAATGCCTGTCTGCTCTTAAAAAACTGCATAGTAGGCAGGCTTCCCTTGGTCTGTCTGGCTTATATCATGAATACCTCATGCATTATAATACACTGTCAGTTCATCATGCTCCCTATATAACATATACTGTGAATACTGTAAATCTTTCCATAAAGCACAAATCTGTTTGTCTCCAGGACAACTGCAGTCCTACAAAGATCAAACAAAACATTTAATTATCTGCTCACTTTATGGATGAAGTTATGACAATAAACAGGACCTATGCAGAGGTCACCTATAATACATTCATTATGTAAGTTTATATGTAGGTTTGCGTGTTCTGCTTTGGCCTTAGGGCTGATGATATATCAGTGCTTCAGTAAACACGACATTCAGGTTTATAATCGTAAAAATCCGTACCAAGTACACATTGCTTATGCAACCTGGACCTACGTAGATGTAATAATGAAAACTTCAGTGCAGCTGCCTTTGTTTGAATCAACTTTCCACGCCACAGAGGCCACGAATAGATTTACAGGAGTATTGATTTCTTTTATATAAATTAATGTATTTTATAGAAATAAATGTAACATCTTTCTTTGTAGACATACAGGGGGTGAATAAAATAATCTGTACACCACAAACACTACAAAGGACAGTAAAGTATTTAAAAAGGTGAACAATACAAAGAGGAACGCCAATTAGCGATACCTGATTTATAAAAGGCATTATAGGAGGCAATTGAATGAGTTTGAAATAGAAAGAAACTCTGTGCCCAAAATGCATTACATTGTAAAAGGCATAAGGACACCTCTTAATTCATACTTTTGCATACCTCAGTTATGGTGAGTGCTACAGTACAGTTTAAAGTGTGCTTTGAACTTTATGGCAACACTCTCGAGGTGGAGAGGAGCATCACACATTTATGTTTTTATATTACTAATGTGTTTTGTACCATGATTATGATTTTTGTTTTTAATTTGCTTTCCCTTAAAAGACTGGCGCTTTGTACACCAACCTTAACCAACCTATGTTTGGATACAACTAATTTGCCACAGCAACTATGTTGTTTGTTGTATGTGTGTCACCATCCACCCCAACCACCTCGATGTGAGTAGACATAACACTTCATTTATTAAATAAAGGACACCTCTGAACATAATCTAGGCAGTTATTATGTTTGTCACCACAATGTAATTACAAAGACACATTAACAATATACAAACGTACATTGTGGGAGACAAATCCCCAAATCTTGTGAAAACTTTATAGTTGGATGCTGTTGAAGCAGCAAATGAATTCCCCTGTTTTTTGAATGAGATGTTCAACAACCACATACTAGTGTAATGTTTAGGTATTTCAAGTTGAAAGTAAAAAAGAAAAAAATAATAATAATCATAGGAAAAAGTGCCCTAAGTTTCAAAGTCATCACAAGCTTTTACCAAAATTGTGCTTCAGGTGTTGAAAAGCGAAATCATTTTATTCTGTTGTCATAACAAGATAAGGATAGCTCTCATTCTGATTGCGCAGCGTTCTCGACATCAAACATACTTAGATGTGATTCTAACTGGGGCGAAATGATCACTGTGTAATGGGAGCATTTCAACAGGTCTTATCACATTATTGCGAATGGTAATATTGTTACTTTGATATGAAATCACTCCTTTATCCACAGCAGAAAAAAAGCATGAGAGAGTTTCTTTTTTTTTTCAAAACATCTCACAGTGCCGCTAAAACTAATGGTTCCTATGAATGAGTCATTGAGATGTTCAGGACCATTTCCTCAACTGGACATGGTCAGATCCACTTGTCCTGCGTTATGACGGTAGTTCTGCTTTGACACGGAAATGGGAGTCTGATCCCGTCTTATCATCAAGATCCCTGGGCCATTAGAATCACATGAACAGATTCCTCTTCACATTTCATTGCGTTTTTGGTTAGTCAGAGAAGTCATTATTACAGCAAATGCCGCAATATCATTTAGTGGGTTACACAATACAGTTTAATTAAAGCTCAATTAAGAAACATATTTTTAGCCATGATAGCGGCATGGCTCTAGGGGTGGCCGTGTGGATCTGTGAGACTGTCTCTCTGTCGGTTTAACCATTATCTCAACAACTACTGGACAGATTGACATTGAATTTTTAATGGGCATTTATGGCCCCCCAGAGGATGAATCTTTCAGATTTTGGTGATCCCCTGACTTTTTGTAATAACCACCAGCTGGTCACAATATTCAGTAAAATATCTTAACATCTAAAACATGAAATTTTGTCAGTTATTCATCTTTCAAGTCAATCTACATTAAGGATTTTGGTGACATTTAATCTAGCAACATTGAGGCAAAACTGCAATTTTGTCTTATGACCAATATGACCAAAGCAAAACTAATGACATACCCAACAGCTTGAGCTGTAATTTGGGGTTCAGTATATCAGATGTTGGCTAACAACTAAACTAAGAGGGTGAACACGGTAAACGTTACCTGTTAAACATTAGCATGTTAACATGTCATCAAAAACACTTTCACCTTGTGTGAATTATTGCGTCGAATACAAGAACTAAAACTATTAGTTACAGTTTCACTATCAAAATAATAACGCTTCAACTAAATACTAAATATACAAAATAAAAACACATGACAAAACCTAAATGACTGAGTGGAGAAACATAACAGTGCTAAATAATAAATGTTTCATTTCTCCGTAGGGTTCTGTCTATAATGTTGTCAGCCACTGAGCCTGTCAATATTTAAAACAAGCACTTTGGACGTATTTTCATGGTACACAATTGTCCAGAAGGATTACGTTGTAGCCTGCTTACAGACTGCAGTGCTCTCACTTAATACTGGAACATATTTAAAACTTGTTGTTTCCATTAGTCACTTTGACACATAAAAACAAGGTTGAAAGATACTGAAGTTACCCTTTAATACTAATAAAGTACTCAACACAGTACTATGTGACTGACATGAAAATTGGCTAGAAGAGTTCTGGAACTAAAAAGACATAGATCAAAACTTCTTAGTTCTTAAGAACAAAAAAAATCTCAGCTGTGACTGTCAAGTGTACATTTACTATTCAAGTACTACTTGGAAAATATTACTCAGACCACTTTAGAGACAGGGTTTAAATGTAGAATGAAATATTAGGTGTAGCGACACTGTAGCGTGTGTTGACATTACACATAGGCTACAGTATATCAGATATACTGCCATCTCTCTTACAGGTTTATCATTATGTAAATTGTAGGTCACAAGGGCACGGATCCACGTGGCAAATTTAAGTACTTAATCTGATTTACTGTTACAAGAAAGACATATCAGTAATCTAGACTGACTGCGCTTTCAAATGTGTCTGATTCATTGTGTGATATATGTTGTACTTTACCTACTGCCACAACAAATACAGTAGACGGTATACCAATATTCTCATCTGTGTAGTTGTGAGGTCATGTCATTTGCACTTTTATCTTTACGAACATCTGTTTTGAGGTATGATCACGTTGCGCTCTGCCTGAATAAAACTACCACTATTTTTCCCTGGAAAATGCTTTGAAACTACTGCTGCAGTCAGCATCAAGAAAAAAGCTGAGGCTGTTTGAAGATTGGAAGGTTTTCGTTGAACAAAGAGATTCTTACATCATCCAAAGAGGAAGGAACAGAACCTTGATCTTTAGAGCTAAATGTAAGAACAAAATTAGTTTGGCAACATCAGACCCTGATCGTGTAATTTTGTACTGTATGGTTTTGTTCCATGTTAGAAAATCCTGCTACAGTCGATGTGGGACATTTGAAAAGGATATGCATGCAGTGCTGATGAGAAAGTTGCTTCAAATATAAACAGTAAAATGAAGCTGAGTTATTTATATGAAGATAAATTATCAGAGGGGAAATTTTAATGGCGTGTGTGGGTGAGTTTTCTGTGCAGACACGTGGTGCATGTGGTGGTTCCTGTGTGTGCATGTGTGTCCTGCAATCAGAGTTTATGGGAAACTCGCAGGCTTCGACACGACTTATCATCTATCAGGAGAGTAGACAGCAATGTTCTCACTGGTGTTTCTTCGAATCCACACACTGTGACCCAATAACATCAGTCTTCTGGGGGGGAATCCAGGCCTTACTCTGATCCCGTCCGTTAATTTGGCCAGAAGGCAACTGGGCTGTTGAGTCGATGTCTAAAAAAAACAATGTCAATTTCACAAACTAATCTGTTTGATAATTTAGAGATTCTTGGTTTGCTTTTATGAGATCAACCGTATATTTCTGAACAACCTTAAAAGAAAGGAAGGTATTGCTTAATGAATAAAAGCTACATAGAAATCAACCACATTGCCTATGTTTTATACTCAAAAATAGATTTTGTATGGAGCGTCACTAAACATTCCTGTCTTTGTTTACATTCTCACAATCACTATATTTAGGAAACATGGATCCATGCATCCCACACAATTATGGTACAAATCCCCCCCCACACACACACACAGTCGGGTATGTGCATTGTGTATGCTGCCACCAATACAGTCATCAGTGATGGTTTCAATTCACTTTAAATTCAACTGCTGTAGGAAATAAATTAGAATTAGAAAATTGAAATCAAATAAGAATACCAGTTCCTCTGTTATCTTATCTTTCATTTGGCCAGCCTCCAAAGAACAGATGTTGCCAGTAAGTGGATTTCAGCTTCAATCTAAATGTTCAGTTGGGGGCAAAACAGGGAGTATTGAGTCACATCTGTCACCGGAGGCATACAATAAGCTAGCTTCCTGTGTCAAGTCTACAGCAGCTCAGATGAGAACCATAAAAATAAGGCCACAGGACTATGACAAAACAGAATAGTGACCCCAAAAAGCAGGGTCAACAGATTGATGATTATTTTCCTTTAGACCATTGTTGAGGTTACTCAGTAACTGGGGCTTTGACCAGGAGCTGATATAAATCTCCATGTACTTAAATGAGCATGTAACACTATATATAAAACATATCGAAACAGTGGAGCAACATTTGACTAGTCACCAGCAAAACAGATGTTTTAGTATTTGTGTACATTTGTGTGGGCCTCAGTTATGTGTTTCTTGCATCATATCCTCCAGGATGCTTGGAATTCCTCACTGAATCAGTTCAAATCAAATGTAACAAATAAATGAACCTCTGTACTAACAATTCCTGTTTATTTTTATTTGCATGTTATACAGAATCAAAAGGTGTTGGTGACTTTTCCCTCCCTGTGATGCCCTGTTGAGAGAGTTGAAGGGCAAACAGAAATAGACGTGTCTGAGTTTGGGGCCACCTTGCTGATAATGGCACACAGACCACTCCAGCTTGGCCTTTTACCCGATTACAATCCTCCTTTTCTTCCCTTGGTGCTCTACTCTGCATGTCATCCATGGTAGTTGAGGTAAATCTGGTACTGGTTAAAATAATGAGTGTTTATTCTTACTGTACATACATGCAGAGTGTTTATATATACGTGAGGTTTAGCTCATATGGAACAAATCCAGGCTTGGGCACAGTGAAGGGTCTTGTTAGAAGCTGGAGTCTTACATGGAGTTGTAAACTTTCAGAAATGTTTACTGGTCTTTTGTTATCTGGAATTTCTAAATTGTGGCCCAGTGGTCAGAGAAGTCATGACATATAGAGATCTGATGTTACTGCCAAACAATAATGTCAATATATATTCAATGACAATGTTTTTTATACATCCCATGTTTTTTAAATTCTCCATTCTTACAGTATCTGCACATGGGAAATATAGTATGATTGAGCCCTGGGAAAGATTAGGGTTAAGGCAAATAAATTATGGTTATGGTTATAGCTTCTGTTAAGCAAAGTAAATCACTTGGGGAAAGATTGTGTTTACAGTTCATAAGTGAAGGTGAACGTTGATTGAGGGTCTGTGATGGGATGTGGACTGGCTGAAAGTCAGATGGACCCAACCACCATCTCAACCTCCACATTTTTACTATCTGTCCTGCAACATTAAGGACATACTTCCTTCCAGCTTGGCACTGAATGTTGGCAGTGGACGTTATTCAGTTGTGAGGTGCATATTCAGGATGTAATTCCTTGGATACCAGGCTGAAAAGGTCATACACTGTAGATACGCTCAGTCCCTCTTGTCAGTTTTAATGTCTTCACTGACAACCATCAGTCTTGCTTCAGTGTTTTAACGCCAAAAACATCCAAGTTAAATCGAAGTACAATGAGTGCAGTCAAACTCAAAAGAAAAAGAGCTGTATGTCATCCAAAACTGAAGGCTTACCAGCTTCCAAGCAGCTTGAAGTAATTGAAAAATACATTCATCCACTACGTTAAACCCCACGTTAAAGTTCCCTATGATGCAAGAACACAGGAAACCCCCCCAATTTCACTCTTGAAGAGGAATAAATGACATAAACAGCTAATTGCCAGCTGGCTGTAGCCTTGCATAGTTTGCTTAGTGGACAGGTGTGGCATATAATTATCTGTCCACTGCGTCCATCCATGTGTCTATGCCCAAACCTGGACTTTTTGAACCAACTAACCCTATAAAGTCTGTCGCAAACAGTTTCATAATCTCACTTTTACAACTGTGTTTATGTGTTTTCTAAAGTCTTTCGCCATTCCCTTTAAGGAAAAAGAAAAAAAAAATCACTGAGGAATTAGCCCCATTTGCTCTTTGTACATCTGTTCAACATGTGAGACTGTCATATTTCAGCAGCACATAAGTCTAAAAGCACCCAGTGGACCTTTGGTGACTGTTAGAGCTTGTGATGAGTTGTTTTAATTCACTGGCACAGCTGCTAACCCCATTTTAAATTTAGAATGTTTTTAATGTCACAGGGGTGTCCCTTACTGGCCTTTCCGCATCCCTTAGTGATTGGATTGTGTCCTGGACAGTCTTCAGCCTATAATGACCGACCATGGCAGCATCACCCTTCTTCTGCTTGTAAACACAAAACTAATATGCTTTATGTATTAAACTATTGATTTATTCACATACATGCTCCCCTAGACAGAAAACAAAGCAGACTAATAATTTGCGTGAAATTGTAAACATGTTGGCACAAGTTTGAGTGGACCCAGGCTGGTCACAGTGAATGGAAAAGCAGCCGCTGTACCCCTGGTGACTCTGCTTTTCGTCAAGGATGACCCAGAGATCTGGTTCACAGAGGAAACTGCTCAGTATTCACACCCCACATTGTCCTCAGAGGAGAAGGGCACCTCCCACCCTCCCACATACACAACTCTATAAAGAAATGTCATCAAGACTAAGAGTCTAAAGCCACACTAACAGTACTGTGAGATTTTATTTTGCACAGCAGTGAGCAAAATGCTAAAGTCAGCATGCTAACACAGATATTTAGGTTTACCATGTTCACCAGTGTGTTAGCATGCAAGCGTTTGCTAATTAGTGTTGAAGACAAACAACAGCAGTGGCTGATGGGAATGTCATTAGTTTTGCAGGTAGAGTACTTGGTCATAAGTCAAAGCATTGGACAGTTCTGGATAACCAAAGTTCTTTATAATTCACTCCAAGGGGGGAGTGAATGTCAACACAACCCATGCACTAGTAACAATAACACGCAACAATAACACAGGTGTACATGGTCACCTGATTTTCTTTGGTTTTATTATTTTATTTATTTATTATTTAAATAAATAAATAAATAAAAATAGTAAATACAATTCAAGAGATGCGGTGATGAAACCTTTTGGGTAAGTATAAATATCAAACTACATTTATTTTTATACTTTCACATCCTCCTTGTCTGCCAGATGTAGACTGACTTGTCAGAGTCAGCTGACAAGCAGTAAGCAACATGTTTTCTGTTTTGCACTCTTGAACAAATTAGGAGTAGATACGATTTTGGATCAATAGATAGAAGATAGATTTTCACTCTCTGAGTCAAGATTATTTTCCAGGTAGCTACACAAAAGTCCTTTGAGCTATCTCGAGCAGGCACAACATTACAGCCCAGCAGCTTTACCATTATTGCAGTGGCTCACGCTACAGGGCTTGGCTATCAAAAAGAAGGATGTGTGGGATCACTGATCAAGTCGTTCCTTTGTAGTGTCTGCCATTTAGATCTGCAGCAGCATGGCTTACTGCTGGATCAGTAGGCATTTCAGTGAGTGCCAGGGGAGTTTGAAAATTTCTCTTTCACTCACTGTCTCACCACAGTTGCTGGACTCTAATCCTCGCCAAAATTTTTCCTGCAGAAAGCTTGTGAGCCATGGCAGCCATTTGGCCTCTTGACTTTGTGTGGCTGTAGATTCCCGAAAAATGATAATGAAAAGCTGATGAGATGCACGCCATGCCAAGTGGCACGCTGTTCTGTGGGACTATGTTGTGGGAGAGCTCACGAAGCAAAAACACAGCAGCAGAAAAACAGCCTCTAATGAATTTTTGATTATATGTGTACAGAGTACTTTTAAAATAATAGATAATTATGGCAAGAAATTTATTTTTCTAAGACCTTATCTATCCATGTCACATTTGTTCTTCCTGCTTTTGTTTTTCGGTGCCAGACATTTGCCATATCTGTGAATCTTTCTCTTAAGGGAACATTAAACAGCCCCATAACCTCTGAAATAACAACTTTACCTGAAACCTGAGATTCTGTGAGATTTACTTGGCTAAGTTTAAGCTACTACATTTCCATTAGTTGCTGATAAATCTATGTGACAGGTACAAACTGAATAGCTTAGATTTTTTTGTCTTCATATTGTGACTGATATACTGTCTGTATCTGTGTGGACTTTACATAACATGTCTGTGAGAGGTTTAGGAGCGGCAGAATGGTGGGCCCTTTTCATGTCAGCATCTAATTAAATCTAAAGAGTGCATTAAGGAATCTGCCATGAGACATGATCAGACAATGCGATAAATCCATGGAGACCTTTCAGTTTCACATGCTGTTTTTTTCCTTAAGTGGAATAATGGTAAATGACATAGATTTGAAGAACATGAAGCCAGAGAAGTGATATTATCATCTCATCCTGCATATTTTTTTCATTTCTTCATACAATCTCGTACAAGGTTGATGCAGAGTCCTACCATCCTCCAAACTTTAACAAATGTACAACCCGTTCAGTTGTGTCTTTTATGTGTTATATATCCAGATATATGCACATTAAACATGAAGTATCAGGTTGTTGGGGGGTTTTTCATGTCAGAAGCTGGCCAGAATTCATGTTTTCATTCTGCCTTGTGTGTCTGGCACGTGCAATGTAGATAGTTGGCAAGTGCTGAAAGGTGCCCATTCTTTCAGATTAAAGTCACCACTAACTGAGCATAACAGAGGGAGCTGCTGCATTAGGTCACTGCCAGCATGGAATACATCTGTTACTGCACGGACCAGCTCCCCAGTGTTGACTAAAGGGTCTGGTCAGGACTCCTCGTCCTTCTCTTTTTCTTTCCAGTGCGGTTCTCTTTCAGGGTCTTGCAGGCTGATGTCACAAGGTTGTCTGCTGATAAGAGATTTATTTTTTAAACGGGGGTTGGGTTTGGTTTGCCGACTTAGCTTGTATCTGGTCAAACCTCTGCTCCATATCAGTGGTTTGATATATGGTGTTGGTTTAACCTCACATTATTGACACAAGTGTCACAGTGCACATTATATATGATAATGAAGATTTATGTATTGCCGATAGGCATTCTATAGATACGCTTAAGCAAAGCCTACAAAGCAAACAACATGAACTGAGAACCCTTTAAACATGGATGCACACACACTGTCTATACACTACTCTCAGTGGCCTCTTTACACCCAGGCAATATCAGGGTCATAGATTCGGCATTGGAAATTTAGCTTACAACTTAAAAATTAAGGCTAATTTATTCAATGAATGCATTATTATGATTATTATTTTTCATCCAGTGGTTGAATATGCAGATCCCAAATTAAAATTCATGCAATTCAAAAACAATCACTGTTGGCACTAATCTCCCCCTTTGACTATCATGCCGACACAGGCAGCTCGGTACAGCAGAGCTCAAATGGAGTGGCTCCTATTCTTGTCTCAGCTGACAGGACGTGTTTCCTCAGGAGGCCACTTATCATGTTTGTCTTGACATTCCAGACCCAAACAACATGACGAGGAGGCAGAAATAAGCATGCAGTAAAGTGTGCCGCTTCACCTGTATTTCCACAGGCAGATACATTGATTAAACTAAAATATACAGGATGCCTGGATAGCTCATCTAGTAAAGCTGGCCCCCCATATACCAAGGCTGAGTCCTCGCCTCAGCGGCAATGGGTTAAGTTCCAAGTTGTGGCCCTGTGCTGTGTGTAATCTCCCCTCTCTCCCCTTTACTGTTACTCACTTTAGCTGTACCTATTAATTAAAGGCAATGAAAGCTCCACTATAATATATTTGTCCAGTGTGTAACATTTAGATAATTTTTTTATTTTATTTTTTTTTTACCTTAGAATGAGCCATTCTAACCTTCAGAGGGAGCAGGTCGTCTTCTACAGAGTCCATCATGTTGAACAACCATCTTCCCACAGAAGCCCCAAACGGACAAACCAAACACTGGCTCTATAAGGTCACATTTCACCGTTTCTCCTACACACTTGGAGGTCTGAGCTGTATTCAAATGCTTGCAATCTGCAGCTTCACCACTAGATTATTATTATAGATGCCTCTGAATCGTATACAATGGTCTTTTAAGTACTTTCACTTTTACAGAACTGTTCTTAAGGGGTATTTATAGTAAGAGGTTTTTTTAAATCATGTCAGGAATATTTCCAGACCAGCCTTTGAAGGAAACTGACGACTTTTAACTTACAACTACAGGAGGGGAATACGATATTTTCTTATGTAATTAGGTGGTGTTACTTTAAGAATTCAAACTGACCACAGTCACTGCACTCTAAGAAGGAAGAAGCTGCAAAAATTTACTAACCACCTTTCTGGTCCACATTGAGTGCATATTTGATACTAAAAATTAAATTAAATAAACAAAATAATAAACCAATCAATTTGCTTGTGTCAATCATTTCATTACTTCAGCAAGTCATTTTCCACCTGCTGTTTTTCTTTCATCTCTCCATACTGAGCCCTGTGGCAGAGGAATGTTTTAATTAACTCCATTGAAATTCAAAACATGCCATAGTGTAACTGTAGCTAGTATGAGGCAGTTTTTAAGCTAATTTAGAAAACTATACAATTTGCAGCACCCAGGCCTCATTGCACATGAGAACAGAGACATTTATGCTGCTGTGATTTGAACACAGTAATATAGGTGGTGTGGATCAGAGAAAAATGTCATTTTGGAATATTCATCTGTTTCTTTACATGCACACAGGCACATATGCACACTGTAATGTGAAGCACAAATAAAGCTTTAATAGATGTTACGAGAGCCGAGGTGATTAAGCTATATCAGTGTGAAAGTCACTGTTGAACATTAGACATTGTTCTCGTTATGACTGCAGCTTCTGTGAGCAATTATCCCGCCACTTACATCATGCATGCACACAACATGATTATATGGCAGCAAGGCATTTTTTTTTTACCCCAACACATGTACGCTTAATCCATCCTAATTCAGTTTTAATTGAACTGCACCAGTGAGAGGACATTTCAACCTCTCATCAGGCACAGTGAGAATTTAATGTGTGCAGTGTGACCTATATCACCCTTGTGACATGCAATCTTGGTCTGGTTGATATTCTCAGCAGTGTCTTTTTACTGTTTGTTAGGATTTGTTGCTACAAACCCCTCAGGCAACAGGGTCATGTCTCTGTTTCATATCCTGAATCCAGTCACTGAATGTTGTAAAAGGACAGCAAATATTGATCCTTCTTCTATGGTACATGGCGGCGCTCACATCTCAAACAGGTCTTTGTTTCTGATAAGGTGGCAACAGTGGGGAAAGGTCAACATAATCTTGTCAAAAAAGCAACAGATAAGATAATCTTATACTGTCTTAAGCCTCAGACCTGACATAAATTAAAACATTATATAACTAGTTATAACTAGGATATATGATACCTCCCCTACAGTTTGAAGAAAACTGACTTAATTAGAACTGAGTACTGAACACTTCATCATTCTTGCTTGCTGAAAGTCAACCCAAAGGCAACTATGTGAATCATTAAATTTTAAAATATAATTTGGCATTAAAAACAATCTCATAAATCATCATCATATAATCAGCATACAAAACATATCCTTGCTTAATCCATGACTCATTGTGATTTAATCATAAGTCATTATACTTTATTGTATTTGTTTAACATTACGTAATCATTTGCAAATGACTTTCACAACATGACACAACAAGTAATGGTTATCTCATGTGACAAGGAATTATTAAGATACTTCATGGGTTATATTAGAACTTAAACATGTCCATTCTCTCTTAATGTATCTATTGATACTTGACCTGTAACTAGGATACAGCTAATTTGGTGACATGTCAATTAAAATATTAAGTAATTATCAATCTGTTCTAATTCTATTTAATCTATAAGTGTTAACTAATCACAAAGTCACAGTGACTTGATTATTTCTTAATGATGAGGAAAAGGAATTCACGATACATCCTGCATTTATGAGTCATGCAATAGTTAAAGCCTTAGTTAAGTATATTTTTTGTACCCTTATTTTGAGGGAGTTTTATTGTGTAATTAATGTGTTAGACCAGGACAAATGTGTTTATTCTCAAGAGATTGCCCATTACCATTCACCTCGATTTATTCTGGGATTCACTTTTTTCCCTCATCAGTTAAATAAAACAAACACTGTGCTTGTGATGTAACACATTTTATTGGTTTTGTGATTAAAAACTGATAATTATTTTTAATTAACAATTGAAATCCATGAAAATGATCAAACACAAAAATATTACAAGTAACATTAGTGGTCAAAATATGGCAGTAATGCAGGATGTCATTTGGTCTTTAGTGGAAAAGGCCAAATTAGATCAAATGAAATCAATAAATAAAACAAATTACACACGTGCAGGCAGATGCTGTGAATGGTCCATTCAGATACAGAGCACAGAATTGAAAACAGAACAGAATAGAAAAATGACGTAAGTTTAATGATATGTAAGTTTACAAAGATACCAGAGTTTCTTTTAATATTTACCACTTTTTCTGCAGCTTTTATACTGTATACCCAAACCCTGGTGGAAAAACTGGTCCTGGTTCTGGTTGTCCTTCAGGTGTGTTCACTATTTATACACATTAACCATGACAGTATATAGAGGACAGAGCTTCTGTGTCTGTGAAGTGAAGTCAACGTGGAAGTGTCTTAAACCTGCATTCTTTCTAATGGCCAGCAGGGGACAGCTCAATAGTTTGCAAAAAATAGTATGTCCAATAGGATGGAGTCTTATAGAGGAATTACCCTACTTCTTACTTTATTTGTTAGCTCAGTAAACAGTTTCCTAATGAGTTTATGGTCTTAATTGCTAGTTTCAAGTCTTATCCTATACAGCATGATGTTCATTTTGTAAATTATGGTCACATTTAGAGTAAAGCACGGTATGCTTTTAAGGCATGGCTATCTTGTGATTGACATTCTTAGTGAATCTGTCCAGTGCATCGCATGAAACTCAGATCAAACTGTCAAAGTAGGCAGTGCTGATCAAATACCAAACGATTTTGACTGACCTCATCAGTTCACATTTTCACATTTGACATGAACATTACTCAATGATAACTGAGGATTGTATGCTGTAGTATCTACAGCTGAATAGTGACTAATAATGTCCCTTTGGTCTCACTGTTAAAAGCTAATTATAAAATTACCATGACGGTAATTTTCTTTCTCTATGACATGCCTTATTTTCTTCTGAAACTTATCAAGTAACCCAACTTTTTAAAACTACACCAATCGTACTTTCTTTGGAATTGTTCATATGTAATTAGGTCAGGCAGAGAATTCAATTAGTCTCTATGAATACAACTGACATGTTAACAGCAAGTAAAATCGAGAGATGAAAAACAAAATAAATATCATTTCCTGCTAATTAAAAATCTTTTTGATTCTTTTTTATTCAAGACAATGGAAAATTATATTCTAGAATTAATTGTTTGGGAATCCTGATAAAATGTTTGGGTCATTTTGAAGATGTTCCTAAGAATTGTTTCTCTTGAATCACTATTTGTACTGACTTACTCATGAATTGCAAGTCCATACTAATACTGCTATTCCCACTGCCCCGTACACAGCTGCTGAGAGACGTACTGACAGAAACACACCCCTCCCTCCAGGTGACCAGTGGAGCTGGGCGTGGGAAATGGAAAGTGTCTTTTAGCAAGGCAGCAAGCGTAACCCGATGAGAAGAGGATCAAAGCCTTTTGAAACATATCCTTAGCAACAACCTGCTCAGAAAATGTTTCTGCAAACTCATGTTTGCAACCATCCAGAGAAACATAAACCAGATGGATTGCTGAATTGGAGCAACAGCCCATTAACACCTTCTCCTCAGAGAGGATTGTGTTTGCTTGACCTACAGCTTTCTGCATCTCCCTCACTACGTACTTCACTTCATCCTTTTTCCAGAAAAAAAGCCGAATGAAACACCCTAATAAAACAAAGCAGATACAAGACAAAGTCACCGCCCAAAGAGTTGTGTTCTTGCCATTATGGTATGATAATCCCAACTGAGCAGCCGCATATCCTAATAGAGCATACATAAGGAATATACATATCGTAGCAGTAGTAATTATCAGTGCTCTAACCCAGACTCTCATTTTATTTTGAGAGACACTATTGATCATCCTCACAGCCTTTCTGTACTTCTCATGGTCCTCAATGATCAGTCGCAGTTGGTCTGGTACCTCCATGTCACTGAACTGACCAGAATCCCATTTATATAGTCCCTCAGCATTGACAGCAGTCAAAGGCTGCAGGGCCTTCCCGTTGTAGATGGAGGGAGGCTGGAAGGGTACCACAGTGGACCCTTGAAGCTGCTGGTTGGGGGTGCAGAGCACCTTGAGTAGTTTATCCTTAAAGTCAGGGTCGTTAGCCTCCAGGTAGGTGAGGTGGCAGAGGTGGAGAGGAACAGACAGTCCTGGATCCAGCAATACTGGGACGATGGGTTTCCTCTCCAGACAGTCTCTGAACAAAGACATGTTGGCCTCCAGGAGACACCAGCGGCTCCTCACAAACTCTGGGCTGAGAACCAAGAGGACCTTCTGGCTTTCCAGGATGCATTCGGACATATTTTCCAACACGGTGCGGCCAGGAGTGAAGTCACGCTCATGGTAGCAGACCTGCAGGCCACAGGACTCCAGTTGGTTAATGAGGGAGTGGGTCCACTGGTAGTCAGTGCTGCTGTAGCTAATGAAGACATGGTAACATTCACCATCTCTCAGTTTGGGAGGAACATATATAGAGGGAGACAGTTGGACAGTAGGCTGTGACTGAACGTCTGCAGTCTCGAGTGAATTCATTGGCTCCATCATCTAAACAAAAGACAGTAGTGAGAATATTAGTATAAATGCCCTACTACTCTCTTACTATTCATCATCATGGTGCAGTTAAAGTGAATTTAAAACAAAAGCTAAGCTGAATATGAAACAGTTTTACCATATTGTCACAACACCTGTTTAAACTGTTTTTTATCTGCCCCTCCGTCCCTTTCTCCAGCCACTTCTACCTTCTCCCAGGTCCATGCATTTTAAAGGAACTCTCCAAACCTGATGTTCTGAATCCATCCACTATCCATCCTCAGTGTTTCCCACTGGCCCCAGTCACCTTACCCGTATTTTCACCTGTTCCCTTGTTCTTTATCCCCCAATACCCCCTGCACAATGTATACAAGCCGGGTTTTGATTTATGCCCCCTTTTGTTTTGTTTTGTTTTTATTCTTGCTCCTCATGGGTTTATTTAGTTTCTAAAAAGGCTATTTTTTATGTTTCCATATGTTATTATTCTTATAAATTTTATATTTTAAGTATGTATTATCCACAATTTCCTGTATGTTTGTTATTGTGTGTTTAATAAAAAATAATAAACAAAAAAAGTATACCCCCCATCTACTCCTTGCCAGATTGTTACAGTTGCAATGTTGCTTCATGCCTTGGCTTCCCTGCCTCTTCTCTTTGACCCTGAACCAAAATCTGTAACTGTGCCTGTCATTAAAATCATTGAACTGATCCTGTCTGTCTGGTTGTGTGTCTGGGTGTCGATCATATCCCTGCTGCCTCATACACACACACCATACACATAAATATCAATGAGGCTAGACTAAATATAGCAAAAACATCTCAGTAACACACAATACAATTTTAACAGGGTAGCAAACTACAGCCTCCAGAACGACCATATATTCGAACCCATATCTCTCCAAACCAGATTAAACAAAAACTGAATATCAGAATTCAAATGTTATTTACATCATATTTTTTTTCTACTGTGAAAACATTATTGGTTTCACTAAAGACAGCTAGAAGAAAATAAACATATTCTCATACCTGAAGCAGTGCAGCAATGAGTCGCAACACTATAAGGAAGTTGGCAAAAGAAAAAAAACAATCACTCTGTTCAGGGTTTAATTAAAGGCGTATGTGTGTGCACTTTGGCTTTCAATGGCTTTATAGCAAGTTGGTGCAGTGACTGCACCTTTAACTATCAAGTTATATCCCTTTTACCCTACAAGCTTCAGCCTGTCTGCCTGGATGGTATGTTTCACTTTCATTTCACTGTGTAGCTATGAAATATATTGTGTGTCATCACTTATTTTGTATCACCTACATAACTCAAGCTGAGATGAAATATTAAAAAAAAATATTTATTTTATAAGCTTGATCTTTTATCAAGTACTTCAAAATTTGTTTGATGTAGGAATGACCCTTAAAGAGCATAGAGATAACGTCTGGGCCATTATAGTACTTCATAAATTCTGTTGATGTGTACTTTTGACTTATGAGCCACTTTTTCTGTACTGGTTGAGGTGAATTGGGCTTGTTATTGGGCTGTATTGACCAAGAACAACTGCAGACTTAGGTTTTAGAGGACAGCCCCAAACATATTTAATATAAAGAAATCTTCACGATTCACACTCTCCAATCCCTGTTGTGACTCTGGGGTCCTCAAAAAAATATCCTAATAAAGATCAGTAAGCAAGGCCTGTCTGTGTCGGTGACCTAGGGCCCTTTTAATATCTGTGAGATACTGAAAACTGGGGGGAATTTCATTCATCAGAACCACCTTCCTATCCCAGTTGACATTAAAGAACAATTTAGAGGATAGGAAAACAAACTGTGCCTTCTCTCCTCTAGTCTCTGCTCAGAAATTAGGTCCTCCAAATCATTACACCTAGACAAAGAGAGAAAATATGAAGGTTCACTACTTCAAGGGTAGAAAAACATGTCCCCCCACCCCGTTCAGCCTCTGTGTTTTCATACAGACTGGGTGACCACTTCTAATCTTTTGGTGACAGAACTGAACAAGTGCCCTAGGGTAAAGAGGGAAGCAGCTCTAACAATGTAATGTAGCTGTAATCTAGACCAACATCTGCAGATCTCTTGATGTATCCAGGCTGGAAGAGCACTGAGTGGACAGGGTGCTGAACGGTTTAACACCCTTCACTCATCCCAACCCCAGTAGGGAAATGAAAGTTAAAAAAGGTCACATAATGAAAGTCACTTCATTTACAGTGTACAGAAAGCACACCAGCATTCATCCTGGCTGTAGTGTACATAAATTCTGACAGCTATTTCACTGACACATACTTCAATATTAATAGATTCCTGGACTTTTCAACAAAGGAGTAGGAGTAGATGTAGCCTACTTTTAAGAAGTTTTAATTAAGTAATTTAACTTTTTGTATGGATCATCGTTGTATTATTCAAAGGAGAGTCTGGAGGGGATCTTACTCAATCTGGTACTAATGCTTTACAGGACCAGTGGGCAGGATTTAGTGGCATCTAGCTGTGAAGGTACAGATTGCACACATACAGTACATGGCAGCTTTAAAATTGAGTCATTACTCTCTACAAATCACCATTGATTCAGTTCACCAGAAAAAAAGACACTTAATTTATTCTATCTACTGAAAGCTGATCATGTATGAAGGTTCTATAATGAATGCCATCTCAGTTTACATTTTAAGTAAACTGAACCTACAACCTGCAGCAAACACTTAATATTCACATAATATTCTACACTCAAGCAATATTTTCCACTTGCATAAGCACATAAATCCTTGGTCTGACTGTGCATAAACCATTATTCGTGCAGCTTTTTTTTTTTTTTACTGCGACAAAGGCTTTAAAACTATTTATTAGTTGTGACAGTTTTAGGACAGGTAAATGGCTAATGAGAAGATGGAGGAGGCAGTGGAACATTATGCATGTGTGCATTTGTGTTTGTATCTGCGTCTCCAGGTTAGTGTTAGGCATTACATATTACAGAGTCTGAGTTGGGAGGATGAGAAATGTAGTTTAATCCAGCTTCTTTTGTCATCACATCTACCTGCTGAACAATAAATTTGCAGTCATGGCTGCTGTGGTCTTCTTTGTCTGTGTTTATGTGCCAACTGAGACGGAATTAATCATCTTGTCATGCCTTGGCAGACATTGGTGACCTGTTATGCCTGTCGTCATGATTGATAGAGTACTATTATGATGGCTTGTATATGTTTGTACAGGCATGGTCCACGTGTACTTGTACTTTGTGCGCATGCAAGCATGACTGACCACTGAAATGTCTGTTTACAAATGAAATAATGATTTGTTCACCATTGCTTATGTCTTTATTTTTAGCCATTCTACCTGCATGGCTCAAGGGATGCAATGTTAATCTGTTCATTTGTGCATCCACCACCACTTTAGTCCAGATTGAAATATCTCAATGACAGTTGGATAGATTGCCATGAACCGTTGTACAAACATTTGTGGTTACCAGAGGAAAAATCCTACTGACCCAGACTGTTCTTCTTGCTCTACCATGAGGTTTACATTTGTGGTTTTGAGTGAAATATCTCAACAACTATTGGATAGATCATTATTATATTTGTAATAAGCATTTTCTTTCTCTCAAGATTGTTATTTGGGTGCCCTGACTTTTCCTATAACGCCATCATCAGGTCAAACTTTTGTCCACTACTTTGGTTTATGACTAAATCACCTATTAAAACTAAGTACATTCTCAGCTGTGCATTTACAGCTAATTAGCAAATTATATCTTGCTATCAAGCTAACCATGGTACCTGCTTATTTTAGAATTGCCATTGTGAGCATGTTACCATGGCTGTAGACTCTTAGGGCACTAACATGGTCCACGCAATTTATGTGAACGTAAATGATAATGACTGAGACTTAAGCTTGAGCAGAAGGAAATCCAAACAGAAGGGGTCAGCTTTCTCTTGTAATTCGTGCACGTCATTTGACATCAATGCCAGGTGCTCACATTGAGCTAACAATGCTATGGTTTGAAGCCTGTATAGTTACATGGCTTCGTTAATTACACAGCATGTTCCACTAATATTTCTAGCGATAAAAGTAATTTATTTCAGTATGCAGGTAAACAGATTATAAAGGTTTTACCCAACTGGGTCATCAGAAATTAGCTTTGTGTACATATATTATAAGATTGCATTATCATGTCAGATCCCTTGACAAACACAGTGTATAATCACAGCTAATATTTAGCTTTCGTCACAGTGCATAATCAGTCAATTGACCCAGATCAGGGAATTTATTCAATGATTATTATTATTAATTATAATACTATTATAAAATAATTTATTGATTAAACAGATATTAGAATGGACAGGTTTAAAAAGGCAGGTAGGTGGAGGAGGGCTGTGTTCTATACTTTTAAAAAGGTAGATGTAGAGGAAAGAAGGAATCTCATAGAGTAGGATCTTCTGAAGAAGCAGTGGTCTTAAGAGTTGAGAAAGGATTTTTGCTAGACAGCTGGATATTTATCTTTTACAGCATTTCTGGATCTCTGTGCACACACACAGTGAGATGTGTGCTTTTAGCAGTCCTGAAATCTCCAGGAACGCAAAAACAAAAAGAAACATAGAAGAAATGTATAAAATCAAAGGAATCTTCTGACACAGATAACTTGATTGACAGGAAGACTTTTTTTCATAAGAAAGAAAAGGGCACATCTGTTTTCTCTGTTTAGAAAGACCAACTCCAACCAGCTTAAACTACCACTGTCTCCTGGTAATAAGTAGTAAGTTGTAAAACATAATCACTACCTTTATTATGTTCAGAAACAACATGGAGGTGGAAGGCAGGTGTATTAAGTGCAAGACATAAAAAACAAATTACCATCTTAGGTTTAGGCAAAAAGACTTTGGCTATAAAAGATATTATTTAAAGCCAAAACTGTCTGTCTTGATGCAATAGATGACCCATTTTTATGGTCATCAATGAATATATAAATAAACCCAAAACTACAAAAAACTAGGGATTCCATACCCAGCTTTTTGTTCATTCAGATACTTTTTTAGGTTATCAGGTTAAAAAAAATAAAATGCAATTTAAAAATAATGATACCATGAATAATGATATACTACCATGCACACTCTTCCCGAATCTTACAACATCACTCTGGTCTTGAGTAAAACCACAGCAGATCATTTACACTTCAAAGTTGAACACTATTGAACTTGAATATTTTTTTCCCCCTAAAAACACATGGTGCACACTCCCCAAAAGAAGGTTAGCCAGGACACAGATAGTTTCAAATCCATTAAAAATAAACCTTCAAAAATAGTTTCCAGTCGGCCCCTAAATCTACCAGTCAAATACAGATACAGTGCACTTCATTCTCTAAAGTCAGTGAACTACTAGCACTCTAATTAGTGTTACATTGGTAAGTAAGCCAAGGGCCTGTGATGTAATAGTGGTAGCCAGACACAATGAAACCTAATGAAAATGTCTGCTTTGGGTTTATTCAGTGTTCCCATTTTGTTCATTGCCGTATATCCTGTGCAAATACATTATGGCAACTTCTGTTGACACTGGGAATACATAGACTGGGGAGGCCATTATTTACCCAGTTTTAAAATAGGTCAGGTGAAGGTGCCACAGACAAGGATCACAGCACAGCCACATCTCCATCAATAGCATAAAGATATGTGCCCTGTGCACAGAAATTATTACTTAACATCACAAAATACATTTAAAGAGGGACAATGATACAGTGTGGCCTGACACTGAAATATCAAAAAGAAAAGGAGTTTGAGTGTTGTGGCGACTTTTGCCTTCAGCTCTGATCCTTTACTACTGTTACTATTAAATTATTAGTAATACCACAGTGTGAACATACTCCACTACAAGTAAAAGTCCTGCATTGTAAATATTGTTAATGTATAATTAATTATTATGTAATATTATGACTTATTTTGTAAGTATTATATATTATTATTATTATATGTGTTCATGTGATATTATTATTTTACTGTTGGTCATGATGGAACTGATTTGACCTATTCAGTATACAGGCAGTTAAATATCGTTCACACACACAAAGTACAAGTTTCTCATATTTGTACTTAAATATATATCTTGACTACTTAGTTACGTCCCACCCCTAGCAGCTAATATAGCCCTGTAGTGCTGAGGAGTGGGCTGCAGAAGTCTGGTAACCTCACCTCCCAGTCGGGTTCCATGTTGGAAATGATATAAGGGAATGTGTTTAATTCTGTATATTTGTTTCTCCCAAAAATGCAATTTCCCTCTCTACTGGAATGATACATGAAGTCCAATTGATAAAAATAGACATCCAATCTTTATCATCCAGTGTTAGTGGCTGTCATCCTTTGGCATACATGCTAAAGAGAGTGTGCTGGCTTCTAATCGCACCACTCTAATGCAAATGAAAGGAAAAAAATGCTCAAAACATGCTCTGAATACCTATCACTGTAATAATAACAAAACATCCGTCTTGATTTACAGTTTAAAAATACTGTCATTGACCACATCCATCTGCTCTTGTGTTTAAACCCTGCGAAATGTATCGGCATCTCACAAGAGGTGCTTAATTTCAATGTTTGTGTAAAGTGTTAATCCATGAGTACCCATGATTACACTGTGCTTCTCATGTGGCGAGACCCACCGGCCTCTAAAATGTCAGATATGTAAACTTAACTGGGCGAACTCAGTGTTACAGGCTTCAGAGTCAGTGTTTTGAAATAATTTTATGAGTTGAACGGTAACATGATGTGTGAGCATGTGAGCTATATGAAGTTGGATGTTGCGCAGATCTTAAGGGACCTTCAAAGCCTGAAGCTGGAATGTTGAGTCCTTTAAGGATTGGATGAGAAAAGAATCAGGACAATCAGTCCATATTTTCTGCTTTTAAATCTCAAAGTCTGACTGTGGGAGTTGAATTAATGAGGAAAAGTGACTCCACACCATCCACTCCATCACAAAATATCATGACTTGTCCCACACGCATTCTTCCCTCAGGGAGCTCAGCTCTTGTGGTCAAAGGCAATACAAAAGGCACCATTAAATAATTTACTTGGAAAAATGTTTGCAACCAAGACTGGAGGAACAATAGCCAAGCTTGAAATACAATACTTTGAAGAGATGGGTATAAAAAAACATAGAGACACTGTTTTTCTGTGTCCATATGAGACATTCTTTGCTTAAATTCCTAGAAATCATTATAATCACAAGAATAACGCACACATGCTCATGTTTTCCAGTCTTGTCTGTTTGGTATCACTTTACATTAAAGGTTACAGTGAAGCCATTTCTGTCAGACAGCTTACATGGAATAGATTTGCTGTGTGAATATACAATATGTACAGCATCAGTGATAGAGCTCTGGCTTTATCATTCCCCACAAGAAAACAGCACGGTGCACCAGAGAGTGGTGAGTGATGATAAACTGCGGGGAAGGTAGACCCAGAGCCTGCAGGTGGATGCTATAGGGTGAGGGCTCTGCCAGGGGTCATGTAAAGGTGACAGATTTATTTTTCGGTTGGCCTAATCCTACGCTGTAAAACCAGATAAGTTCGTTTAACTTAAGAAATTGTTGAAACTGATTACGCCAGAAGTTTTTAAGTAAAACTCAATTTTTAAGTTAAAAAAAACATTCTTGATCAAGTAGTTTTAGTAATTGTAAGTGACACTTGTACTGTGAAAACAAAACACCTAGTTAAAAGTACTTAACAAACAAGGAAAGAGATCCAAACTGAAGACCATTTATTAACTGCTCTTACCTGACTTGGGTTATGTAACTACTATACTATACAGTATCATTTGAAAAAAATAAACCTTCAAAAGCAAAATACTTTCCAGATAGAGAACTGAACTGATAAAATATATGAATTTGTAATTAATTTAGTGTTTAGGTGTTGATATTGCTATATTTAACAAAATACTGTATAAAACAATATGTTCAAGGAACATGGGCTGTTTGTCATCTCAGAGAAACTTGAACTTTAGGTTTCCTTGATGTCAAGCCAAAGAAATATCATGCATCACTGAAATGCATACAAAATGGCTCAGTGAAAGAACATGCAGCTGTAGAAATTTACAGCTATATACACTTCCTTCAATAAATTCCTTAGTGTGTTTTTTACACTGAGAGGATTACAGAGGCTAACATATATTCTTACTTTAAAAGGTATAGGGAGTCTTTTGGGTGACCTGTCTTGACTTTCTCAAAGAAGATAAGAAAAACAGCTGCATGAGTCCTTTTCGAGAAAATTGTTTTTGTTAAACAGTTTCTTTCTAATATTCAGCACGCGTGTTAATCATCAAAGCATAACAACACAAGTGAGATGCTCTGAAGCCCCGTGAGAATGGACAACCTTTTTCAAAATCCAATAAGCTTGTAAAGTATTTATAGCTTTTGTTTTTCATTTTGTCTTCGTTTCTAGATACATCTGCGGGCTAATGACGAGGGTTATACACACAGTCAGGTTTTTGATAGCATCTCATTTGTTGTCATTAAAGCAGTATTATTACAGCGCATATATTCATTCGTCCTCTGCAACATTTCTATCTTTATTAAAAATGTATGTCTTGTGATAAAAGCAATGAACAACAACCTGGAGGAGACAGGACACAGACAGTCCCTCATCTCCCCATGAGTCAGTGCTGATGCTGTAATTGATTCAATCAGTTTTTATTACACTTCCAATATGAGGGCTGTGGAGGACAAAGCCAAGTCATACTTTAAAAGTTGTGGTTGAGCGTTGTTGTTGTCCTGTTGTCCTTTATACATTCATTTTATGAAGCTGTAAGATAGCAGCGTAGTCAAACCACATACTCAAAAAGGGCAAATTCTTCTCATTCTTCGCATAAAAATATAAATTACTTAGGCCAAATACTATAAGTTTACATTATATATTTTATTTATTGGAGATGTACAATATTTTATAATCCAAAGGCAGCAGGGTTACTTAGCCGGTGGTTCTCAATCTTAAATAAACTGTCTACTTGCAAGCCCCCATCAATATGCAACCTCGCATATTTTTATGTGCTGTGAATAGTTCAACAGGAGAGTGATTTCTCTTCCTAGATTATTTTATTTAGGTATATATTTGAGGCCCTAAAATAACTTTCTAGTGTTCACCAGACAAGAACAAAGATAATGGAAAAGTCAACAAAACTGAGGTGATTCAGTTTCCCTGAAACTGCCCCATGTAGCCACACCTGTCAAGCTTTCCCTTCTTTCAAAGCACGTGAAGCTCAAGGTCAAGCTCAAGTTCAAGCACGAAGACCTTCTCATTATGCCTCATTCATTGACAATTCTCTCACTCCCAGCTGTCAATGGGCATTTACTCTTTCAGTTAAATAGTCAGACTTAGCCACATTCACCTCCAACCAGTCATGTTGCTGCTATCAAACTTTTATTACGTTCTCCTCTCTGCTGCTTTCAGCTGTCATTTCAGTGCAAGATCATTGTGACCCTCCTCCAACCCCAGGTTGAGCTCATCAGAAGTCCACTCCTCATCACATCCAGATCTTCAGCCTTCTCTTCATTCCTTCATCACCACCACCACCACCACCAGTGTCTAGACTCCATAAGGGGGTTTCCTGTAGTAATCACGGCTTCACCAACCCTTTAAATACTATGACATCACGATGAAGTCTAATCTCTCATCTTTCGCATCTTCCTTGTGCACATATCAATATATTCGTTTATTCAAAATTAAGTCTCTCTTTATTGTAAAAGGCAGGTTGCTGCAAAATTCGAGAAAACGGCAAACTGCACTATAGAGCCAGTGCTTGGTTTGTCCCTCCTGTAGTCTATTGTAGAAACTATGGCATACTCAATGGAAGGCAACCCACGCTGGCTGTAGATATAAATAGCTTATTTTAAGGAAACAAAAACATAACAATTCCTATATTCAAGTG